>NC_041387.1:15018880-15054252 GCF_002162155.2 Triticum dicoccoides
GGGCGGGGGCGGCGACGATCGGGGCAGGGCGGTGCGACGGAGGGAGGAAACAGAGGGAAGAACAGAGAGGGAAACTGAATTTTTTTCAAGTGTTGTATATAGGATGGACCTTTAGTACCGGTTGGAGCCACCAACCGGTACTAAAGGTTTGTTTTGGCCAGGCCAAGCGGTGGGAAGCGCACCCCCTTTAGTACCGGGTGGTGGCTCCAACCGGTACTAAAGGCCCCCCCTTTAGTACCGGTTGGTGCCACCACCCGGTACCAACCGGTACTAAAGGGGGTGCGCTGGCGCGGTGCGATGCGGCAAGTTTAGTCCCACCTCGCTAGTCGAAGGGCTACCGCACTGGTTTATAAGCCCCAGTGCGGTAGCTCTCTCGAGCTCCTCTCCTAAGCAGGCCTACTGGGCCTACCAATTCATTGCTGCCATGTGGGCCTACTGGGGCTTTGCGGGCCTGCATCCTGGCCCAACAAAAGGTTGAGTTTCTAGTCGTATGCAGGCCGCTTTGGCCCAGTAGGCGGGCTTTTTTATTTTCTTATTTATTTTTCTTTCTTATTTGTTTTATTTATTTTTGAGTTGTTTTTTGCTGTATTTAGAGTTTCTTTGTGAATATTTTTGCTTTAGGTACAAAAATTTACAAACTTTGATCTGTTAGTGCCGGTAGTTTTCAAATTTGAATAGTTTAAATTTTGAATTATTTGAAATTTGTGTGAATCACTAGTTTGTGAATAACTTAACTTTGGAAAAAGATTTTTTAGTGATTCTTTTTTCTTATGTTTAATATTAGTGTGTTTTATCATTATATTCAATTTGGTAATGCTTAGGTTATTTAAAAAATGAAATGCCTTTGTAACATTTCAGTTTTCGTCGGAAACCGTGATACTTCGGAAAAGATTGTCCATTTTATACACGAAGTGTATCCAGTTTTTGCCGTAACCCTCTCTACTTTTTTGCACATGCTATTTGTATAAAATTATGATACCATGCCAACTTTCAACCTTTTCTGAGTTCATTTCAAATGCTTTTCAATTTCAGGGTCATTTAGCTGGAAAAAAATCAGTAAATGCATGAAAAAGAATTTGTTTGCACATAAAATTTCTTCGTGTTTCAAATCCAAAACACATAATTAACTAACCTAACTATTACAGACATTCCCTCCTAGGTGTGAAACACAGAAGAAAGTGATGATAGTGAAGCCAATCACATCCCAGATCTTTGGGTGTGAAACTTTTTCTTCTCGAGTGTCCCTTTGCGCCGTAGCCAGGGAAATCTTCATCATTTAACTGGATGCTCGAGTCAATATTCACTATGAATGGAGCAATTTCATCAAACTTTTCATAATCTTCTGACATGTCTGTCTTGTCATCCACTCCCACGATGTTTCTTTTTCCTGAAAGAACTATGTGGCGCTTTGGCTCGTCGTATGATCCATTCGCTTCCTTATCTTTTCTTTTTCTCGGCCTGGTAGACATGTCTTTCACATAAAAAATCTGCGTCACATCATTGGCTAGGAAGAATGGTTCGTCTGCTTACGCAAGATTGTTGAGATCCACTGTTGTCATTCCGTACTGCCGGTCTTCCGTTACCCCACCTCGTGTCATATTGACCCATTTGCACCGAAACAAAGGGACCTTCAAATCACCTGATCCATAGTTAAGTTCCCATATGTCCTCTATGTAACCATAATATGTTTCCTTTCCCGTGTTGGTTGTTGCATCAAAGCGAACACCACTGTTTTGGTTGGTGCTCTTCTTATCTTGGGCGATCGTGTAAAATGTATTCCCATTTATCTGGTACCCTTTGAAAGTCATTATATTCGAAGATGGTAACTGGGACAGCGAGTACAGGTCATTTTGAATATCGCCATCATTCAAGGCACGTTTCTGCAACCAACCGGCGAAATTCCTCGTTTGTTCGCGTGTAATCCAGTCGTCAGACTTCTTCGGGTGTTTGGACTGTAGAAAATTCTTGTGTTCCTCCATATACGGAGCCACCAAGGCAGAATTCTGTAGAACTGTGTAGTGTGCTTCAGTGAGAGAATGCCCGTCCATACATATTATTTGATGCCCTCCTAGCGTGCCTTTTCCTTCCAGTCTTCCCTTATGCCGCGATTCAGGAACACCAATTGGCTTAAGGTCAGGAATAAAGTCAATACAAAACTCAATGACCTCCTCATTTTCATGGCCCTTCGAGATGCTTCCTTCTGGCCTAGCACAGTTATGAACATATTTCTTCAAGACTCCCATGAACCTTTCAAAGGGGAACATATTGTGTAGAAATACAGGACCCAAAACGTTAATCTCTTTGCAAAGGTGAACTAGGACGTGCGTCATGATGTTGAAGAAGGATGGTGGGAACACCAACTCGAAACTGACAAGACATTGCACCAAATCATTCTGTAACCTTGGTATGATTTCTGGATCGATTACCTTCTGAGAGATTGCATTGAGGAATGCACATAGCTTCACAATGGCCAATCGAATGTTTTCCGGTAGAAGCCCCCTCAATGCAACCGGAAGGAGTTGCGTCATAATCACGTGGCAGTCATGAGACTTTAGGTTCTGGAACTTTTTCTCTGCCATATTTATTATTCCCTTTATATTCGACGAGAAGCCAGATGGTACCTTCATGCTGAGCAGGCATTCGAAGAAGATTTCCTTCTCTTCTTTGGTAAGAGCGTAGCTGGCCTGACCCTGATGTATGTCGTCTTTTCCGTGCATACGTTGCTGGTCCTCACGTGCCTCTGGTGTATCTTTTGTCTTCCCATACACGCCCAAAAAGCCAAGCAGGGTCACGCAAAGATTCTTCGTCACGTGCATCACGTCGATTGCGGAGCGGACCTCTAGGTCTTTCCAATATGGCAGGTCCCAAAATATAGATTTCTTCTTCCACATGGGTGCCCGTCCGTCAGCGTCCTTCAGAACAGGTTGTCCGCCAGGACCCTTTCTAAAGATTACCTTCAAATCCTTGACCATATCATGTACATCAGCACCAGTACGGTGGCGAGGCTTCGTCCGGTGATCCGCCTCACCTTTGAAATGCTTGCCTTTCTTTCTTACGGGATGCCTACTCGGAAGAAATCGACGATGTCCCAGGTACACAT
This sequence comes from Triticum dicoccoides, assembly GCF_002162155.2. NCBI lineage: Eukaryota > Viridiplantae > Streptophyta > Magnoliopsida > Poales > Poaceae > Triticum > Triticum dicoccoides. Next base: position 15,021,981 of record NC_041387.1, read on the forward strand.
TCTTCTTACAACTATTCAAATATATACTGTCGGTATCATCCAAACAGTGCGTGCATCCGCGGTATCCCTTGTTTGTCTATCCTGAAAGGTTACTGAGAGCAGGCCAATCATTGATGGTCACGAACAGCAACGCCTTTAGGTCAAATTCTTCCCCCATGTGCTCATCCCACGCACGTACACCTGTTCCATTCCACAGTTGTAAGAGTTCTTCAACTAATGGCCTTAGGTACACATCAATGTCGTTGTCGGGTTGCTTAGGGCCTTGGATGAGCACTGGCATCATAATGAACTTCCGCTTCATGCACAACCAAGGAGGAAGGTTATACAAACATAGAGTCACAGGCCACGTGCTATGGTTGCTGCTCTGCTCCTCAAAAGGATTAATGCCATCTGCGCTTAGACCAAACCATACGTTCCTTGGGTCACCTGCAAACTCCTCCCAGTACTTTCTCTCGATTTTTCTCCATTGCGAACCGTCAGTGGGTACTCTCAACTTTCTGTCTTTCTTACGCTCTTCTGCGTGCCACCGCATCGCCTTCGCATGCTCTTTGTTTTGGAACAAACGTTTCAACCGTGGTATTATAGGAGCATACCACATCACCTTGGCAGGAATCTTCTTCCTGGGGCGCTCACCCTCGACATCACCAGGGTCATCGCGACTGATCTTATAACGCAATGCACCGCATACCGGGCAAGCATTCAAATCCTCGTACTCACCGCGGTAGAGGATGCAGTCATTAGGGCATGCATGTATCTTTTGCACCTCTAACCCTAGAGGGCACACAGCCTTCTTTGCTTCATGCGTACTCTCGGGCAATTCGTTGTTCTTTGGAAGCATATTCTTTATCATTACCAGCAACTTTCCAAATCCCTTGTCAGATACACCATTCTCTGCCTTCCATTGCAGCAATTCAAGTGTGGTGCCCAACTTTTTTTGTCAGCTTCGCAATTCGGGTACAACAATTTCTTGTGATCCTCTAACATGTACTGCAACTTCGTCCTCTCCAAATCACTTGCGCAGTTTCTCTTTGCATCGGCAATGACCCGACCTAGATCATCAGCGGGCTCATCTGATGCCTCTTCTTCAGCTCCTTTCTGCATTGCCGGCTCAGCTTCTTCCCCCATTGTTGTATCATCGTATTCAGGGAACCCATGGCCAGGATAGCCGTCGTCGTCCTCTTCTTCTTCATTGTCTTCCATCATAACTCCTATTTATCCGTGCTTGGTCCAAACATTATAGTGGGGCATGAAACCGGACTCAAATAGGTGGACGTGAATGGTTCTTGACGTAGAGTAACTGTGACCATTCTTACAGCCAGCACATGGACAAGGCATAAAACCATCCGCCCGCTTGTTTGCCTCAGCGGAAAGCAGAAAAGTATGCACGCCATTAATGAACTCGGGAGAGCATCTGTCAGCATACATCCATTGTTGGCTCATCTTCATTACACAACACCGAATAGACCAAATTAATACAAGTTCATACATAAAGTTCATATACAACACTTAATTAAATGCAACATACAAATAACTCTCTAGCTAAAGAATTTAAATGCAACAACAAATGCGATGAAGATCGCAATTAAGGTAACAATTGATCCAACAGCATAATGATACCAAGCCACACTATCAATGGCATATTTTCTAATCTTTCTAATATTCAACCTCATTTTCTCCATCTTGATCTTGTGATCATCGACGACATCGGCAACATGCAACTCCAATTCCATCTTCTCCCCCTCAATTCTTTTCAATTTTTCTTTCAAATACTCGTTTTCTCTTTCAACTAAATTTAACCTCTCGACAATAGGGTCGGTTGGAATTTCCGGTTCACATACCTCCTAGATAAAAATATCTATGTCAACTTGATGGGCATAATTTGTCATAAATACGAAATGCAACAACTAGTTTTAAAAGAGAATATACCACATCCGAATCATAACAAGGACGAGGGCCGACGGGGATGGATATCAAAACCATGGCACTATGTATAACAAACAACGTATGGGTAAGATAATTATACGAGTAACTATATATCCAAATCACATAAACATCAATTTGGTAATGTAAAACATTCAAGAACAAGAGCCTCACCAGAAGGTGGTGCCGGCGACGGGACGGTGCGGGCGATCGACGGTGGTTACTACGGAGATTTAGAAGGCACTAAGTAAACCACACCTACATATGCAAACTAAGTGTTATTTTTGTGCTCAAATTGCATATAAATCAAATACTAGCAAATATAATTATTCCTCCCAAATTAATCACTATACAAAGCATTGCAAGATCTAATCTAGCAATGCGAGTTGAAAGGACAAAGTTGCTAACCTTTGTGATCATTTGAATGGATGGGGGCCTTCAAATCTTGACAAATTTTGGGCAAAATTTGTGAGGAGCTCGAGGAGAGAGGGGGAAGAACAGAGGAAGTGAGGGGAAAGGGGAAGAACAGAGTGGCTCGGGGGGGGGGGACGAAGGGTTTATGTACGTCAACCTTTAGTACCGGTTCGTGCCACGAACCGGTACTAAAGGTGCTGGAGGGGCCCCAGACTGACAACACCCTGCCACCACCCTCTTTAGTACCAGTTCATGACACGAACCGGTACTATAGGTTCGCCACGAACCGGTACTAATGAGAACGGCCGGCTAGCCGTTGGAACCGACACTATTGGACACATTAGTGCCGGCTCAAAACTAAACCGGCACTAATGTGTCTCATATTAGGTCCTTTTTCTACTAGGGTCATGCACCCCTATCTTAAGCAAGAGATCCCGAGTTTGAATCCCGCTCCCAGCATACCTTTTTTTTAGTTCGCTGAGACCTGAGAGGCGATCGAGCGAGCGAAGTTTACTGGGCCGGCCCACTAGAGGTCTCCTTCAGGCGCCCGGTAACTGTTTCGACGCTTAACGCGCCGAATAGGAGCTCTCGACGCCCACACTCAGTCCTGTTGCCGCACGCTACCTCGGCACGATTCAATCTCGCCGAATCCTCTGGAACACGCCGCCACCAGCTTCGATTGCTTCCTGAAGATTTCCACCACGAATCCATCTACTTGCGGATCGCTCTGCAGCAACTCATCCACGATGTTTTGTCGATTCACTTCCGCTCCCACGATCGCTTCCCGGAGAATTTCATGGATATTTTCTTCCCCTCTAGATCAACAATCCACCGAGACCTCGAACATCCTAGCGCTGATACCACTTTGTTAGAATAAATCCGAGGCATATCGTCGATCATCCGATGACCAAGCAATCACACGAGCACGACACCGAGATTTGTTAACGAGGTTCACCGATATGGCTACATCCCCGGGGCCTGACTATGGGCGCTTCTCCCCATGACACCGCTACAATACCGCACTTGGTCGCCCTGGACACCGGCACATGCCGCCGGCTTCCCCTGTGTTTCGGTGCTATTATGTTGGCATAGGTTACATCGTGTGTCTAACCCCCGCTCTAGATGAGAGGCCTAGGATACAAGTGTCCTACTTGGACACGACTCCATGTCCTATCTAAACACAATACAACTACAAGTCCAAATGCAACCTACCGTGTACACTATATTCGACACAACTCTAACACTTTGGTTCATATGATAAGAAAATAATAGGAATATAAACTTCACAGCAAATAAGATGGTGTGTATCTCAAATCTTATAAATAGGAATATGTAGACACTTTTTGGTTCACATCATAAGACTTTTTTTTTCATTAAGTCTAAGCTAATGTTTATGAAATGTGGAGCATAAGAACAATTCCTTAATGGGAATAGGATTCTATTCATACAAACCAAATGCCTCTAAAGGATTTTTTTTATATAAAAATCCTATATATCCTCTGAAAATCAATTTTAAAATCAAGTCATTAATGCAGTAAAATTAAATGGAAATGCATGTGTAGTCGTTTTTTAATGTTATACGTATGCAGTCGTCGTTGGGACGCAACCATTATGCAAAAATAATTTGAAAATCAAGCGCTAAATTAGTTTGAAAATCAACCCATTAATGTAACTAACTTAAAGCGAAATATGTACGTAATCGTTGTTGCGATGCAGTCATTAATGCAAAAAAAATGAAACCAAGCATAAATCAATTTGAAAATCAAGCCATTAATGCAATTAAATTGAAGAAAAATATGTATGTAGCCGTTGTTGGGACGCAATCATGAATCTGTACTATTATAGGGAATGTGTACATAGTTGTTCTTGGGACGCAGTCATTAATGCGAAAAAAATTGAAAATCAAGCATTGAATCAATTTGAAAATCAAGCTATTAATGCAGTTAAATTAAAGGGAAACGTGTATGTAGTCGTTGTTGGGACGCAGACATTACTCTACTATTAAATCACTACTGTTAAAGAGAATGCGTACATAGTCATTGTTGGTAATCAGCCATTAATGTAAAAAAAAAGGAAATTGTCATCCTTAGTCAGCAGCAGGACACCATGTCGTTGGATGAAAGACGGACGGTAGATGCAAGTCTTTGCCGTCTTTATATACAGCACCCTACACAGTTCACCTCGTCCTGCCCGTAGTAGTACATACACAGTACCCTTCCCAGTTGCACCAGTACTTCCAAGATTCCCCATGGACAAGACCGGTGCCTTGTCTCTGACCCTGCTCTTCCTGTTCGTCGCCGGGGCCGAGGCCGGCAAGTGCAAGGACGTCCGAGCGACGTCCACTGCGGCCTGCCGTCAGGCGAGCACCAGCAAGCTCCTGTACGACATCTGCGTCCAGATGCTTGCGGGTTCACCGGATAGGGGTGACGTACGCAGCCACGCGCTCACTGCCGCCGGCGCAGTCCTCGAGTCCTACGCGGCCACTGGCGTGGCAATCAATAAGATGCTGCGGTCGGGATCCGACCGCATGAAGGAGGCTATGTTATTCTGTACACAGTACTACTACCATGCGCAAATTCGCTTCAAGGAGATCAAGACATTGCTGGAGGACAACTCCGACTGCGACCTCAAGACATTCGAGGCAGTGTACTCGGACGCCATCATGCGCCTCGACGACTGCCGTAGCAAGATGATTCCCATCCAAGGCGAGTCGCCGTCCATGTACGGCATGATCTACACCGATGGCCACCGGAGCTTTTTGGCTTTCCGGCTGGGCCTGCTGGTTGCTAACCCCTAGGTCGATTTGTCGCACTCGCACCCCTGTTCTTGGGGCTCTCCGTAGTTACTCGAGCTCGCATTTCTTGGAGCCATCTGTAGTGACACCCCACTCCTTGGGGCTACATATTTATGAATAAAAGGTGGTTTGAGCAGCAACAAAAATTGATTCCCAGTGTCTCTCCTCTCCATAAATTTTTATTACTGTATTAGGCTTTCTTTGTTTTTTTTTTTTTGCGGAAAGGCTTTCTTTGGTTTATAAGATAAGAAAATCATAGGAATAAAAAACTCACAGAAAATGAGATGATATGTATCTCAAATCTTATGAATAGGAATAGGAAAGTAGACGTTCTTCGGTTCACATCATAAAAAGAAAATCATTAAGTCCAAGGTAATGTTTATTTTTCTATGAAATGTGAAGAATTCCTTCATAGGAATAGAATTCTATTCCTACACACCAAAGGGCTCTAAATGAAATTTTGTTATATAGAAATCATATCCTCTGAAGATCCTACATAATTCCTCCAAACCAAAGGAGGCCTAAAGGGGAAATGTGTAGGTAGTCGTTGTTGGGACGCAGTCGTTACTGTCAAATAATTTAAAAGCCAAGCGTTGGATCAATTTAAAAATCAAACCATAAATGCAGTAAATTAAAGAGAAATGCCTACATAGTCGTTTTTAATATTATGCGTATGTAGTCATTGTTGGGACGCAGCCATTGGTGCAAAAATCATTTGAAAACCCATCGCTAAATCAATCTCAAAATCAAGCCACTAATGTAATTGAATTAAAGTGAAATACATATATAGTCATTGTTGGCGAAAAGCCGCCGCGCCGACCGTCCGTCCGCCCGTCCATAAATAGCGCAGGCAGGCAGCGAGTCGTCTTCAACCCACGGACTCCATCCATCCATCCATCCATCACCACCAGAGAGCCAGCAACAAGCAATCGACCGAGCGAGCGCGACGATGTGCTACCAGGTGAAGTGCGGCACGTGCGGCAAGTCCACGTGGCGTCCGTGCACCGGCAGAGCCCCGACGGCCAGCACTGCGCCTGCCGCGGCTGGCCGGGCGTCTCCGCCGACGGCTATTCAGTTTCACAACTCAAAATTATACCCCCTCCGTCCAGAATTACTCGCCGCGGAAACGGATGTATTCCTCGCTGTAAAAGCATGGTACATATATTTCAGGGGCACATAACAGTCGAACAAAACAAAGCCACATGTAGACATGGATGGATTGCTTTCTTGCACAACAACTTGTTTAACTGAGGTTACAATGCAGCAAGCAATTCAAGGGTCCGTGCATGGCCAAAAATGGCCTGAAAAGTCGCGTAAGCGTCGATTTAAACACAAAATTGCACCCTCGCAACCAAACAGGCAAACACATCGACTTTCAAAAGAAAAGAAAAATAGGCGGCACTCCATTTCTTTTTTTCCTTGGAGCAGCGTAATATCCGTATGTGTGTATCTTGGTCTCTCTGTGTTGTTCTATGTGCACATTGTATGCAGTATGTACATTCACCAACCACGGCTTACGCTGACACGCCTCTCTTCTGCAGCCCGATCATGAAACCGAGTGATCTCACCGCGCGCCGTAGCCGCTCAACGGGGAGCCTTTTCAGTGTCGGGTGAGACAAGTCAGTTACTGGTTGTCCGACGCTTTCTTTGCCGCTAGGTTCGCCTGAGGTGCCGCTGCCATCTTCATCTGTTGTACAGACAGCTTGAACTCTTTCCAGAGATATGTCATCGGCGGATTCCGTTTCGGTGGACTGACAGTAAGCGGAATGAAGGCCCTCGTGAATCTCCTCCATTCTTCCCGATTGCTCGTCTTCTCTGTCCATGTCTATCAAAACCTGTGCGTGTCCAACAACAAATAATGGCAAGTGACACTAAGATGAATAATAAGTTCTCCATGGAGCCTTCTATAACGGCAGAAGACGCATTCTACCAATTGTTAAAGAAATCATATTAACCTGTGCAGGGAAAGTCCTGAATAACGGCAGAAGACGCATTCTACAATACTGGTTGAATAAAAGAGTGATGATGATAAGAGGTACAGTGAAGCCTGCAGCTACCGGGGATTCTTTAAGGCCAAAGACACCAAGGCAGATGATCTGGGTGAGCACCAGAGAGAATATTGTCGCATTGTACGCAATTGGCCAATATAGACCACCAGTGTCGTATCTTGTGCAATAAACATTGATGAACTGAAAATGATAAATTACCAACCCATTAGGTTATAGGAGCACAGAGGACATTCTTCCACGAATATTTTGTAGTGTAAACAAAGTCACAAACTAGAAAAACGGTTTGAGTTATCCTAAAACTCAGGTTAAATAACTAAGTACAAGATATCTAACCACAATAAAGTTATACAAGACCAGAGAAAACATATCAAATGGTATATCCAAGACAAAGATTGCATTTCACCTAAAAATGGAGCTAGCACATGAGGATTTATGAAATTCAAATTCCGCCCATTATAAAAGGATAATTTCAGACAAAATGATCACATACACATTCCAACATATTTCTTTTTTACTTTATTCATAATTATAGACCAAATTATGCATGTGGAGTTCAAATAAGAAGTTCGTTTACAAACAAATTAAATGTTTGAAGTTTATATCTAGTTACTCACCTGATTTCGGTACACAATGTAGGCAAGAAAGAAGTAGAGTAGTAAAAAGGGCAGGATGAGAGGTGCTAGCACAGAGCATGTGAAGCCCAATAGTCCAAACAACAGAACTTTTGGTAGTTCAGTGTGATACGGAAACGAGAGGACCCAATCGCTATCTTCTTTCATTCTCAGAATATATTTCCTTACAAAGTTCCAAATAAGACCAAAGAGTTGCATAACTTCGGATGACAGACTAGCCCATCCTGAGGTCAGAACATAGGTGGTAAAGAAGGTGGCCTGAAATGGAAGTAAAAAAGAAGTCATCAATAAAATGCACTGTATATACCCAGTTAAATATTTATATTTTGCATCTTCATAAACAACAGAACATAAACATGTGATTCACCTGTAAAGGAATTGCCCTGGCAAGCTCCATTGGAATGTCCTTTGGTCTTGACAAGGCATTCAGTTGGTTAATTGCAGAACCTGATAGGACATTGACGAAGAAGACATTCCAAATGGTGAAGTATAATACTTTACAACAGGCACTTTTCTTCCTTTCACTGTGAGAAATAGGTCCCTCTAGTGTCGCAAACATCATCATGGTTGGGGGGACAGTATATAAAAATATTTGCAAGATCACACTGGGAAGGTATCCAGTTACTAGCTGGGTCATGATTTTCCTGCAGGAGAATTAATAATCGTTAAATTTTGCTGTAATGATGAATTAAAGACTGCAATATCTCCACACTTCAGTACTCCCACCCGTCCGGTTTATAAGGCACGCGCGCATTCCTAGATCATGAACTGGACCGACAAAATATGAATTATATGCCTCAAAACTATACCTATTAATTTGAACCACCGCCATAATTGTGATAGCTTTTTTAGAGAAAGGGAAGGCCTCATAATTGAATGTTATCTCGGATACTCAACCCTAGATTAAATCCTACTAACAAATTGAGTGATTTTGATTAATGCACATTGTATTGTCAATACAGATTTAGGGATCCTTTGCTGCAGCTGCTCCGGCTGAGTTAGACCCTGCATTTAATAATAACAGGTGAGTTATAAGCATTAAGATTACTTACCCTTTCAATAACCCTTTCAGGAAAGGGAGCCTTTGTTGCAGCTGTTCCAGCTGAGTTAGACCTTGTATAAATGTCACAGGTACAAGAAATATGAACATAAAAACAATAGAACCAAGAAGTGTAGCTATGCGGCGAATCCAAAGCTGCTTGTACGGTAACCAAAGATTTGACCAGTACATGTCTTTAGGTTCTGGGGCCAGACTAGTGACCCATTTCATAGGATTGGATGTCTGGAGAATTTTGGATACAATTAGCGCTGCATACCGCGTTTTGAAAAATACAAAAGCAGCAGCACATTCCTGTATTCAGTGAGCACAACTAAATTAGTAGATTAGAATAATTTAGTGACGATAATGGTAAGCAAAGAACCAAATGACAGCTAGTTGACCTCGGCAGGTAAGTCCAAGTTTGAATTTTTCACACAAGGTTTTCCCCTCTCTTGCTCTTCAGTGGGCAACAACTGGAACGAATTTGATGACACCCCACAAAGACAACATCGATATGTCACGGATCTGCATGTCTGATCGACTGTGGTACCCTTAAAATGCTTGAACTTCCTATAAACCTTCTTTGCACCCGTCTGAAAAGTAAGGATATAAGCTATCACTACAAACAGATAGTACTATGAACATGCAATGAGGGTATTGATTCAAAGATCTGAAAATAGTTCCCTCGTGATATAGGAAAAATGGACGGCTGAGAAAAGGAATGATCCTGCATCATAAAAGCATGCGTTGCATGTATAACAGTTTTGAATTACCCAACAAAAAGAAATACATGTACACTTAAAACTCGTAAGGAGCCTATTCTGAATTTCAGTTCGACATATTGTCCTGTGCAGTTGCACTACAGAGATTACGCAAAGAGCTTAGCATGAGTTTTAAGAGTTCCGTTAGAGAGATGCTCTAGACAAGCCAATAGCAATATGCAAAGATGGTGCTGGTCAAACAGCTCACCGGCCTCTCATAATCTCATTGGCAGTGCTTTATGGTAATTATAGTCCTGCTTTACTGGTTCAATAAAGGTGGTTTGCATTGCTCTAAAAAACTACAACAATTCCGCATGTTGCAAAATATTATTGGTGACAAGTAGTCCTAGTGAAGAGATCACCACTACTTAAACACAGGGATGTTTAAAGCCATGCAACTACATACAGATGAGGAGGACGAAGTTGAAGCAGTGAAGTTGAAAGAAGACTTTCCATAATCTACACAAAATGATTTGAGGCTTGAGGGTGTGCGTTCAAGTCATGTCAGGTCATGATAGATGCTACCAACGTATTAGTTTGCTCTTTGCTGTATAGTTGTCCTATGGTATGGACTTGCTAATTGCTAAGGCCTTGTACCATGCAAGGTGCTTAGGAGAGATGCTTAGAGAAATAAACCAGACTTTTCTTAAGCATCGGTGCTTATTTGTACAGGATAGACGCTTAACTAGGCGTCTCTCCTGTAGAAATAAGCACCGGTGCTTCAGAAAAGTCCGGTTTATTTTTCTAAGCATCTAGCATTGTACAAGGCCTAATTGATCTTAACTGGTGCAGCCTTTATGTTGATGTTACTTGTTATTTAAGTTCTAAATCTCCTAATATGAAGGATAGTGATAAGCAAAACCTGCTGGATGGGGCGTCAGCGATCCGTAACTCTGCTGTTAGGACTCATGAAGCTGCTCGTGCCTCTCCAAACAATACTCTTCTTAGCATTGCAGAGGCGGAGGAAGAAGATGAAGGTGGTCAGTCTGGACGAGGAGAGGAAGACCGCCAGTAACTTTGGTACCTACTCCCTCCGTCCGAAAAAACTTGTCCCAAGCTGACACTCAAATGGATGTATCTAGCACTAACTTGGTGATAGATACATCCATTTGAGGGACAAGCTTTTTCAGACGGAGGGAGTATTGAAAAAGCTCATTTGGTGCTATGTGGGATCTTGGGATGCAAGGTTGTAGTACTTTGTTTTGTGCTGGTGCTAGCGTCTGTTTTGCTATGAACCTTGGCTGTTTGTATTCAGGTCTTTTGGGTGGTGGCCTGGTCTGGTTAATTCCTTGTAGCTGGTTGTCTGGACTTTATTTCTTTTAGTTTTTGTTTCTTTTTCATTTTGCAACAAAACTCTGTTTGTTAAGCTTATAGTGGAACCCCGCTCCCCTTGTTGGGAGGTGTATGGAAAAACAATATGAGGTATAGTTTCACATTTTCTGCCATGTGATATATTATTTTTGTTTAATGCCTAACTATCGCCATGGCACCCCTGGGCTGCCTTGACTTGCCATGAGTACAGTGCTTGTGCCTGTGCTCTACCAGACTACCACTGATCTACTTTTGTTTATCAGTGGCTATCAAACAGTTTTAATATTTCATCATTACGGGATAGTGCAGAGATAAGTACAACAATATTTAATCAGGAATCTCCAGCGGCAGCATTACATTTCCACAAAAGAGAATAGAAAGTTGGTAAAGTCCACATATCACATAACTTGATGAGATATTGCTTACCACTATCTTCTGAAGTTTACCAACTTTATAAACAACTTGATGAGATAGGTAGCTCGGTGCATGGTACGTTGTAAAGAAACTCTCAACAGCACTGTTGAATGATTGATGAGTTGACTTTGGTATCCCACGGACAAGAACAGTAAAATGGCTATGTTTGCTCGTTGTTCGAACAAGATGAAGCAACCTCAGTCTAGCAATACGCTTGTATTCCTAAAGCAACAATGTAGGATTTTTTTTTACAAATAAGGTTCCTGAAGATTAAGGTAATTGAACATTTAAGTAATTTTGAAAGGTAAAATTACTGATGCGTACCATATATAGAAGAAAGCAAGCTACACCAGATATGATGTACAGCACGACGCAATGGACCCAGAGCCTGCAGTCATGACCAAACAAAATCCAAGAGTATAAGTTCCAAAGAAATCTGCCTAAATGATTACGTGGCCAGTATATACGACAAACACAGAACTAGTAACTTAGATCCTAGGTAACACCGGAACAAGGTATAAATCAGCTAAACAAAAGATGAAACATATAAGATGGCATATTCAACGAATCTAGTTAGCCTCCTCATAACCAAATAAGAGAAGTTCAATTGCTCACCATATTGATTTCTCTTTCATATTTCCTATTGTGAATGTCTCCAATGATGCTGAAGGAATCCGTTCATGACGCATATCTTGTCCAAAATAATTCAAGGGAAGAACTCCAAATAAACATAGAATGGCAGCTAATGAGAATATGCGTATGCTGTTGAAAAACATAAACATCAGCTGGAAGTGGAAGGATATCAAAGATGTTTTCTAATATAATTTCGTTTCCTTTTAGTAGACAGATGTTTACATCATCCGTAAACAGAACAAACCCACATCTACCAAGAATGGTGACGAATAAATAATGCTTGTGGACACAGAAGTAATTAAATAGGAATAATCTGCAACAAGCATCTCCCAGATTGCCCATTTGATTAGTTAAGTCTAGTGGTTTCATTTTGATCTAGGAGGTGCTTAAATTTGTTAAGTTTGTTGTTTCGATTCATCTCTACATTAAGGTATCAGGTCACATTTCCTATTATTCTGCAATTATACAAAGTTAATTCAATTTTCTTATTGGCTTTCATATTAAAATGTTCTGAATTTTCTAGTTTGAAGGAGGAAAACCATGTAGAAGTGAAAGCAATATAGCTTAAAAAATCACATCAACATGTTGCTATTTTCAAAAGTGAACCTTCTACTTAGCACAACTCAAAAGATCTCTCTCATAAACATCGAACGGTAAATATTGAAGAGGCAAAAAGAATAAGTAAGAAAGTATGCACCTAAATACTAGAACTCTGTTGAAAACAACTGCATCCAACCCAGCGGTAGATAGGATCTCATCTTCCGTGCATTGCAGACTTCTCACAATCCAGCTAGGGGATGGAACAAATCTCTCCAAAATAAAAGCCCCTCGGAGCCGCTTATGCTGCTCAGCAATCCTTCTCCCAAAATAGACCTTAACATTTTGTGGCTGCTTTCTCAGAACGGAATAGAATGACAGAAAAAGTATACAGAGACCAATGTTGATTCCAGCAGAGGTCAGAAGAGCACCAACTTTCATCACAAATATACAAGACTCAATACTCCTTATGTCATCTGAATACAAAATACTTCATAGCTCTGTTGGTGCCTGCAGGAAAAAATTGGGTTATGAAATTTCATATAACATATATAAAAGATTTACAGACATTATCTTGAATTAGTTCTGCATTCACATTCTTCCAATGTGCACAAAAGAAACTAAAACATGAGTGTGCACCACCTAAAAACAGTCACATGCTGGCCAATTCCATTGCATTTGGTGAAGATAAAGATGAGTAGAACTAACAGGAAACTCTCTTGAAAATTGAGCAAATGCTATAGATTAATATTGAACTTTTCTGTTTTATTTTCTTGTCAAACAGATCAATTTTACAAAGACTGAAAAATCAAACCCACGTGATTGACTTAAAGCGATCAGCCCAATATAGAAGATGGGGAGATGCTAAATGAATGGTAGAAGGAAATATTCAAACAACAGTAACAAATTTTGGAGCAAAATAACTGGCATTAGGCAGGGGAAGACTTATAGTAGAGAAAATATAGTTCAGATCCAAACTCAAATCAAGCCCAAAGAATATGGCTCAGATGACAAGCATCTTTCTTTATTGGGAAAATATTAACCTGCCATGGATGGTGAACAGTAGGGGTCAGCGAAATACGAGACAAGAGTGTAGGCGTGCAAAGGCGACTGCAGGAGCCTGTAATGAGGTGGGAACAAGTGGCTGCTAGGTAGATTGGGGGGATTTCAGTGTGAAATTGAGATTTGAAATGGGTCTAGATGTGGTGGGATTTAAATTTCAAATTATTATATATTTTCTCTAGTTAATTATTGTGGATACAAAGAAGCCCCTAACTATCTGTACATATGTTTATACAAACTTTCTATCAAGGTTGAGTACCCAAGACGGAAAGAAAATCGGCCAAACAAATGATGGATCCTCACCCAAAACTAGGTCTGGAAGAAAGCTTAGGTGGCCCTGCAGATTATGCCGATCAGTTAAAGTCTTAAAGCTATATAAATTGTGTATGTGCATGCATTTAGCCCAAGCTGTGTTACTGCATTGCAACTATGCAAGCATCATCACCCTTTTCTTGCATGCATGATGCAGATCTCACCTCTATTTTCCATATATAACTGCAGGAAATGAAGTGCTTGATTAAAACAAAGCCTGCAAATATCAGATACAAGAGGTTGACTGTAGTGTAAAAGAGGGCAGAATGGAATATATATCTGACAAACTTTAGAAAAGAGAATATATATCTGACAGATCCCATGGAGACATGAAGAATCTAAAGGATAAACAAATCTTGTCATTGTCAACGAGTCACAGTGAATTAAGCAATTGGACAGGCCCTTAAACACTTCAGAGTTCATACTGTTTGTTCAGCTTCAAAAGCCAAACAGTTCACGGGCTAGAAGAGTCCATAGCATCTGCTTTACTGAACACATAGGTTGAGGCATTCCATCTGCCCGCAACTTGGCGTCCTAATATTAGAATATCACCCAAATCCAAGTATTTTATCTTCTTTCGACTGAACCAACCAGTTTATCACATCTGGTTCACTCAACATACAGATCAGGTTCAGGCACTCAATCTATCCGCAGTGTCGCAAGCTAAGATTGGAATAGCCAATCGCCAAAGCACTTGGGTTCGGCTTCAAAAGGCCGGTTTTATTCTCCATGTTTTGACTGGAATATAACCAAGAGTTGATCAACTAGAAAAGTCCACAGCATCTGCTTTTCTGAACATACGCGTAGGTTAGGTTCAGGCGTTCTGTTCGGCCGCAACATGGCATCCTAATATTAGATTGTCACCCAAATTCAGTTGGTCTTTCCTCTCCCTTTGACTGAAGTAACCAGTTCATCGACTGGGAGGGAGAGTCCATGGCATCTAGTTCACTCAACACCTACAGAGTAGGTTCTCCCAGCGTCGCAGGCTAAGTTAGAATAGCCCAATCGCCTAACCCACCAAATTAAGAAGTACCTCACCAAAACGCATCGAATCAAAGTCAAACACCGGGAGTGCACTCAGCCGTCTCCCACCAGATCATCATGCACAATATTACTAAGATTGGAAGACCACGCATAGACAACTAACAAGCATAGCACCAAATCCGTCTACCAGACCCGACTCATCACGACTTATAACCACACGAAGAGTATTACTCACCTGTCAGTCAGACACCTCCTCCAACTCGACGAGTGCCGCCGAATCCAGCAATGCAGCTCGATTCCTCCTCCAAACCCTACGTAATTAAACACCAACATGAAGAAAATGTTAACATGGGGCAAAGACAAAGTGAATCCATTGTAAGTTCAAATAAAGGGAGCAAGGTGGCTTCATTATTTATCAGTATATATAACTGGAGCAGATGAATTGCTTGATTAAAACAAAGCTGTGAATCTTATATGCAAGAGGTTGGCTGTAGTGTAAAAGAGTACAGAATGGAATATATATATCTGACAGATCCCATGGGAGACATGAATGAAGAATCTAAAGGATAAACAAACCTGGCCATTGTCAGGGAGTTAAGCAAATTCACTTCACAGCCAGAAAAATGTTTAAACAATTGGACAGGCCCTTAAACACTTCAGAGTTCATACTGTTTGTTCAGCTTCAAAAGCCAAACAGTTCATGGACTAGAAGAGTCCATAGCATCTGCTTTACTGAACATATCATATAGGTTAGGTTCAGGCGTTCCACCGGACGCAGTGTGGCATCCTAATAATAGATTATCACCCTAGTCCAGTTGCTCTTTCTTGTCGCTTTGACTGAATGAAATAACCAGTTCATCGACTGGGAGGGGGAGTCTCCATGGCGTCTACTCCACTCAACATAGTAGGCACAGATTGGGTTCTCCCAGCGTCGCAGGCTAAGAATAGATTAGATCATCAGAATAGCCCAATCGCCTAACCCACCAAATTAAGAAACATCCCATCCAATCCAAAACGCGCATCGAACCAAAATCAAACTCCGCCGCCTCCCGCCAGATCACCACACACGGTATTATTATTACTCAGATTGGCAAACCACGCGCATAAACAGACAACCAACAACTAACAGCCAAATCCGTCTCCTAGACTCGACTCGCGAGTCGCGACGCACCCGAATTTAACCAGTAATCCCGCACGAATAGTATCCCTCACCTGTCGCCTGTCGGTCAGACAGACACCTCCTCCCACTGGACTCGAGCCGAATCCGGCAATGCCGCTGGATTCCTCCTCCAGACCCTGCGCCATCAAACACCAGAAGCAACAACAACAAAATTCAGAGAACGAGTACCCGCAGACACGCGCGCGCGAAAGAGAAAGAGAGAGCCGAACCGTCGGCCGCGCGCGCGAAGCAGCCTGCGCGGTTCGGGCCGCCGGAATGGGGAGGAATGGCGGCGGCTGGCCGGATTGGGGTGGACGGGGACGGGGATTGGAGGAGGGCGATGGGTTGGTTATGAAGCAAAGGAAAGCAGAGCAGCAGTTGTTGGCGACGGTGAGAGGATTTGGTGGACTCCGAGGTGGAAGTTTCGACGGGAAGGATTTGGTGGGTGGGGAAGAAAAGGGAAAGCGACACGAGCGCACGACTGTGTGGCGACTGGCGAGGAGGAGGAGCCAAAGAAGACACGAGAGAAAGATTTCTTCTTCTTCTTACCGGAAAAAGTGGCGCAAGGGCGAGAGGTGGGGATGCGGTTGGCTGGCCTCTCGGCCGTTGCCGCGGCCACGCAGGGACTTCTAAACTGAAAAAAGGAATATCACCGTCTTTCTTCTTTCTTATTTTTCGGGGTAAACGAGAGTTTTACTCCATAGAAATAGGGTTAGTCATCAAGTAGCAAAAGATCTTCACCGTTTTTCTTCTAGTTATAAAAGAATATAACTTTTTTTTAGGGGAAACTGAAAGAACATCACTGTTAGAGCCATTTTCCAGGCATTTTGATTCGCAAGATTTTGAAGATGTGGGGATAGAATGAACCGCGTTATTTAAAAAACTTGCCCATTTTTTATCTTTGGAATTTTGAAAATGCGATAATGGAAAACCCCAATACTAAAATGCCGTGCCCACCTCCATGAACGCATGCGCACACACCCTGCGCCTATGAGCACCTCTGAGATACTGAGACGACATCACATCTTCGGATTGAAAAACTTACCGCAGACATCGTGTAGTCGGCAGGAACCCCTGCTTCTACTGAACGAACATCACCGAAAAGTCTGAATAAAAACCCTCGTGTTGGAGCTGCAACCCCCCCCCCCCGGCCGCCGCCCCCGCGTCGCTCCGCTTGGGGCGACTCGGGTGGCGCCGAACCTCCCCTCCCGCCTCCTCCCTCCCCCCTCGCCGCCGCCCGAGGAGACCTCCGGCGCCGCCCGCGGGGTCGTCAAGGACGGCGGCGGCGAGGATTTGCTGCTCCCGACCAGAGGGCTCCGGACGCCGAGGCGGCAGCCTCGGGTGGCGAGGCGGCGCTGTCTCCCTGCAAGCGGCGTCGCAGGTGGTGGCCCTCCGTTTCCTTGGCCGCAAGGGTGGCGAGGGACGGCGGGAGCTGTCGCCGGTCGCAGCGGGTGTTGCGCCCTCCTCGTCCGTGGCTGGATCTGAAGGCGGCCTCCCTCCCCCACGCAGCACTTTGCCTCGCCGGATCTGGTCGTCGGTGGCCTCTGGCCGCCGGATCCGACGTTGGGCTGCCCGGAGATGCGGACAGAATCGGGAAAAATCCTTGGCTGGGGTGCTCTAGCCACGACGGCGGTGACACCGGCCGGTGTCGTTCCCCTCCTTGGAGGCGCCGTCGAGGTTCGTGCCCTCTCCCTCCCGCTCCATGCCCGGGAGAAATCCCATGTCTTGCCGAGACAGGTCGACAACAGTGCAGCGTGCACCGCCTCCTTCTTGAAGGTGCCGGCTTGGGCAAGGTGGGAGTGTGTTGTGGTGCTGGCCGGGTGGCTGCGTCTTCGGCGAGGGATTTGGAGCATGATGCTTTGTCTCTGAATTAGTGTCGGTCCGTTGTCCTCTCGTTTGGCCGTTGGCCGATCTGTGCTTGCTTGCTCAACGTCTCTGCCTTGGGCAGGGAGGGGATAGGGATCCTCTCCTTTGTATTGGTAGCAACCAGATGCGGTTGCAAGGTCACAGAGCTGATTCTGCGGGTTGATCTGATTCCAGTTATGGATGCTCCATTTTCTCCTTGTTGTTTGTTTGTTCAGTGACAGCTCCCTTGTGCAGTTTTTCCTCTTCGTGCTTGTTTCAGTGGGCTGCGGTGTGGAATTTCTTCTGGTACCCTTCGTGCAGCGGCGTGTCGAGCTGAGTATCTCCCTTGGTGCCCAGAATCATGCCCTTTCCTTGCTCTAGGGAGGGCAATTCCATCTTCCGGCGGTCCGGCGCCTTTCGAGCCAAGGCGAGGGGCAAGGCTCCCCTCCGGATTTGAAGAGGAGCGGCATGGTTTCGATGTGCACCTTCCAGGGTAGATGAGGGCTCGGTCCATCGACGTTGGGAAATGGCTCCGCCCGAAGTTCCCCTCTGTGTCCTACTGACTAAAGTTCACTTGGAGGACTCCGTTGACTACATGCTAGTGCTTATTCTGTTTACTTCTATAGGGCGTGTAGTCTTTGGTGCTTGTAAGCTGCTTCGGCATCACCGTGTACCTGCAGTTTATTTTCTTTTCTGTTTTCAGTTGGTTGTATTGGTGGCCTTGTGTATTCCCTGGCCGGTTGATGGCTTTGTTAATTCAAAGTCGGGCTCTTCTTGAGCCTTCGTTCTAAAAAAAAGTGTGAATAAATCCAGCAGAAAAATGCAAGCACCGGTGCCAAGAACATGCAGCTAGCTAGCTAGACACCCGCGCCGGCTTTGCCCGCGCGACATACTCTGGCGGCTGCGAGATGGAGAGAAGAAGGGAATAGTGGCGATTTTGGTGATAAGGGATTTCGCTCAAGTTGCTTCGTGGGAGCAACACAGCGGTTCGGGCTTGTTTTGCCATCCAACACGGTCTTGTATTGGTCCGCTCGTTGGTCTGGACGCACTTTTTTCACAAAACTGGAGACAAAGTGGGGGGAGGCTTTGCGGGCGTCCGAAGCGCTGCCACGTCCACTTCTGACTGCACTGGCCCACCATTAACACCCTCCCTCGCCACGCGTGCGCTTCACGCCTGAAACAGTCAGCGCTGCTCCAGAGTGTTAGTGCCGCATTCATGCTCGGCTAGAGCGTACACGACTTCTCACTGCTGCCAGCATTGAAGCGGTGCGCCGGCCGAGAGAGCGCCGTCCGCGCCGCCTCCCGGTGCAGGCGACTGCTCCACATTCAAACGACACACCGTCGGTCTGTCGCCTTATATTAATGATGTGCGGTTTCCAAGGAACCTACTCCGGCACCACCCGTCCGTCCATCCGCCGTCCATCATTAACCACACCGCCGTGGCCCATTGCCATCCACCTGCTATATAATGTCCAGCCCCGGCCATAACCAAAGTCATCCTCCTCTAGTCCCTTTCTCCTCTCCGCACCATGCTCATCATGGACTCCTCGCGCTCCAAAGCCCTCTGGGACATCCTCTCCTCGGAGCAAAAGAAGGAGATGGCTGCCATTGCTCTCGGCTGGCAGGCCGATGACGCCCCAATGGAGGACGAGTCGGCACCACCCTCCTCGTTTGTGCATGTCAGCCTCAGCATCAGCGAGGCCCGAGTGCACTACACGGACATGTCGTGGAAGGAGCAGGAGGCCAAGTTCCGACCGGCGCGGGCTGACCAGGCCTAAAACCTCAACCTCCTCGAGGAGCACCGGCGGGAAGGAGCAACTCGCCACCGGCATGACCATCGTGTCGGACATGGGCGTGGCAGAGCAGGAGGCATTGGTCGACTCCTACCGCTCGTCCGCGACATCCGCCGCGACCACTGGCGCTACCGCCTCCATCATGCGAAATTGGACGCTACCTACAAGGAGTTGGACGAGGCGGCGGATGAGGTGTTCGGCAAGAGCGGCGATAAGGAGGACATCGCCAGCTCCGCAGAAGTCGCGCCGTGCCGCCACGACCACGAAGCCGACACATTCACGGGCGCCGTCGACAGCAAGGAAGCAGTTAGTGCATGGTAGGTCGTCGCCGCTCGGGTCCTAAGAATGCCACCGTGTCCTCCCCTCCTGTTGAAGTCAAGCTAGGTGGGTTGAACATCGTTGACCGGTTAGCCGCTTGGCAGCGGCATGAGGCAGACAACTTCACTTTCTAGGCTCATGGCTACGGAGGTGGAGGCTACGAAGGCAGAGCTAGAAAGCGCCGAGGCGGAACTAGCGAAGGCAAAGCAAAGGCCGGAGTTTCAGTTCTCAAGGCTCATGGCCGGACATGGGGAACGAGCGCCGACGATCATTTAGATTAGGTCTCGTATAGTTTTTAGTTAAAAATGTCCAAAATGTAATGAATTTCGTTCGGTTTATATGAAATCCGCCGCCTTTGCATGAATTTCGTCTGTTTAGTTCAAACAGTGGTTGAAAAATATGCGGGCATCATTGGATGGCCAGCTCCTGCATCTGTGTCCATGGACGGATGTTGAAGCAGATTTGCGGGTCAACATTGAAGATGCCCTTGGTGCATGCTTTCTGCTCCATGGTGGGAAAAGAAAATTACTTTTTACATTTTTAGCGCATCAAAATTGGGTTTCCTTCTCGGGTGCAAAAAAAGTTAAATTTAATTCATGAGCACAGAGAACACATGTATTTTTATGTATATCCATAAACACATGATTAATGCAAATAATTCTAATTACACTTCCAAGAAGAAAGCAAGAGAGAAATGGCAAAATTGATGTGAATCTCTACTCCTAATGGAGCAGTTGGTAGTCTCGCTTTCAGGGTTTTTTTCGTCCCACCACTTTCGTCTGGTTTTTTTCGTAGGTTAACCGTCGTAGATTTTTTTCGTCGCCTCCCCCACTTCATCGGTTTATTTTCACTTCACCCTCTCACACAACGAAAAAAATTGAACGGATCAGAACTTTCCATACTAACGCAAATTATTTAGTAATGTCTTTATGTAAAAGAATCAATCATAATCAATCATAATTAATCTTCATAACGTTTGTTTCCTTCCGAATCACGTCCATAACTTTCCTTCCTTGTTTGGGCAGAAACTATTTGGTAGCAGAGATTAGGAAGCTTCCTATGAGTGTAGTAATACGAAGTATTCTTTTTCTTGATGATTCGTTTTCATGCATGATGATAGTAAATTAGGCCAACATTCACCACTATTTATCAACGTCATCAATCGTATCCATTCCTAGCAGTTGGTAGTCTCGCTTCCAGATTTTTTTTCGTCCCACCACTTTCGTCCGGTTTTTTTTCGTAGGTTAACCGTCGTAGATTTTTTCGTCGCCTCCCCCACTTCATCGGTTTATTTTCACTTCACCCTCTCACACAACGAAAAAAACTGAACGGATCAGAACTTTCCATACCGACGCAAATTATTTAGTAATGTCTTTATGTAAAAGAATCAATCACAATCAATCACAATTAATCTTCATAACGTTTGTTTCCTTCCGAAGCACGTCCATAACTTTCCTTCCTTGTTTGGGCAGAAACTGTTTGGTAGCAGAGATTAGGAAGCTTCCTATGAGTGTAGTAATAAGAAGTATTCTTTTTCTTGATGATTCATTTCCATGCATGATGATAGTAAATTAGGCCAACATTCACCACTATTTATCAACGTCATCAATCGTATCCATTCCTACCAGTTTTAAGGGAATCTGCTCGCTATGTCTTTTTTAAGGGGATCCGCTCGCTAAGTCGTCGTCGCACGTTATTTTCACAAGCAATTCCCCTAAAAAAGGCGTGGGTATTGGTAGTTGAACGCCCGCTAGGTTTTCCGCATGTCCCATCCTCGCGCTGTGCCGCCGCCACCCGCCGAATTTCCAGCCGCCCAAGCCCGTTAACTTCGCCAACCATCGGGTCGACTGCCCCCGCCCCAAACCCCCATCCCCGAGCACTAGCTATCGCCGCGTTGCCGCCCCAAGCTCCACGCCACCGGGAACGAATCAAGCGCCGTCCTGACACCGCCGTCGCCGGCCCAGCACCTCCAGCCTTGCATGGACAGCTTCAATGTGCAGTCTCTCTTGCTGTCTCACCTTCTGCCAGCGCATGCAGCGGCGGGGTTGGACGCGTGCATGCTTGCTAGCTTGCTCTCCGTGCGTACGTACTTGCTCTGCGTGCGTCGCACCGGCCAATGTGCATGATGCGTGTGTGCCTGCTTTTCTGTATGTGTATGCCAGCGTGATGCGTGTGTGCGTTGCTGTGTGTGTACGATATAGATGGCCCGAGTGTGTGCATGCTGTGCTCTGCTCTCTGCTGATCTATGTGTTGGTGCTCCTGCTATATGTTCATGCCATACAAATGAAATTTCTGTTAATCTTCTGACATGTTGAGTTGGTTCTCTCTGTCTTCTGAGGGGGTGAATGCAAAGCAGTCTATTAAGCCACGCACTATTGCTGAGCTAAATCGACAAAAAAATATTGGTAGCCATAGTTGTAGTTTAAGTAGTAGCGAGTTGTCTGATATGTATAAAGAGCCCGTTACAACTGAGCCCGTTGCTAAATTGACAAAAAAGGTCGCCAGTGTCATTTGATATGTATAAGAATATTAAATGTATTATTAACATGATTAATATTGAACTCTTAAAGTTAATGTGGGCCCGTTGCAACGCACGGGCGTTCTTCTAGTGATTCTAATTTAGGTGTTCAAACTGACGGCCACACACTTTTTTTCTTAATGCCAATATGGCTTGTTTTATTAGTTTAAATCACACTAACAACGCCAATTAACAACGATAAAATAAAGCTAGGGGGGGTCATCTGCCCAAAAACACTTCTCTGAATTACACTCCTGGGCTAGCGTATGTGCGACACGGTTCGCTTCCCTTGGACAATATGTGAACTGAACGTTGTCGAACAAGCTTGCATGTATACATATGTCCTCGAATATTGGCGCTGCAGTTGTCGCAGAAAAACCTCCATTATGAAGAATATTAATAACTTCTGAACAATCTGATTGGATTACCAATTTCTGACACCCAAGTTGGTTTGCAAGATGAATTCCGTCCAAAACTGCTTGTGCTTCAGCAGTTGCCGCATCTATCGCGAAGGGAATGATCTGGGAGCCTGCTGCTAGGAATCTTCCCTTATCATCTCTAATCACCACGCCAGTAGCTTCAGAGCCCAAGTCAATGTCAAACTTTGCATCAACATTTACAGAGAGAAATCCAGTGGTCGCCCTATTCCAGATACTCGACTTTGGTTGGGACACTTTACCTGATGCTTTAACAAAATTTGACACCAAAACTTGAATTGATAGCGCTGCATGTGACGAGGACTGCATACTTTCTGCATGTACCCTCTGTCTTCTTCTCCACCAAATGTACCAAGCCGACGTTAAAATTGTTTCTCTTATGTACTCCCTCCGTCCGAAAATACTTGTCATTGAAATGGATGTATCTAGATGTATTTTAGTTCTAGATGCATTCATTTTCATCCATTTTGAAGACGAGTAATTCCGAATGGAGGGGGTACTTCACAGATGCATCATTTGGATTCTTAAACCTCCCTGCTAACAAATAATCCAGAACAACACTACCAGACCGATCGACCTCGCAAGCTTCTTTGACCACTTCTATCAAAACTGAGTTTGACCCAAATTTCCTTTGCTTCCGCACACTGAAATAGAACATGCTTAATATCCTCGCAATATCTTTTGCAAACCGGGCATAGGTAATTATTCATAATATGACGGTTGGCCAATACACCATAACAAGGAAGAATGCCATGTAAACATTTCCAGGCGAAAATTTTCACCTTTGCTGGTACTGTACATTTCCACATGTCTCTCCAAACATTGTTTAGCCCTGATGACCCCGCCCCATCCGATCGTTCCATGGATACACTGAATGTCGATTCCCACTCCATATGATATGCGGAACGAACTGAGAAGAGGCCATTCTTGTTAAATTTCCATGCCACAAAATCGCCCATACCATGCTGACTCAATGGAATCGCCAATATTTGTTGGACATCAACCTCCCAAAAGATACTAGGAATCAGATCAACATCCCATCTCCCTGTGCAAGGATCAATCAGTTCATAGACATATTTTTAGTAAGCAATGACCCTTAGGTGTTAACACCCTTCCAGAATTACTACATGGAAGCCATGCATCCTCCCAGATCTCAATCTGTTGTCCATCTCCAACACGCCATATAGCCCCTTTATTAGAAGTGTTGAGACCAGACAATATACTCTGCCACGTGAAGGAAGAACCAGGTTTAAGTTTTGCATTAAGAATCTTACCATCAGGGTAATACTTACTCCTCAGAACTCTTGCACACAAGCTATCTGGTGCCTCTAGTAATCTTCAAATTTGCTTCGCAAGCATCGCCAAGTTAAAACAATGACGGTCTCTAAACCCCATCCCTCCCCGAGATTTTGGGACACAAAGCTTCCACCAGGCAAACCAGTGCATCTTCTTATTACTGATGTCATCACCCCACCAACACTGCGCTATTGCATCCGTGATTCCTTTGCATATTTTTTTCGGAACCCTGAATACAGACATTGCATATGCCGGAAGAGCTTGGGCTACAGCTTTAAGTAGAACCTCTTTGCCCCCCATAGATAAAGTTTTTTCTTTCCACCCTTGCACCAATAGACAAATCCTATCCACCGGGTATTGGAAATTATCACTCTTGTCTGCCCCCACCAACAATGGTAGACCCAGGTATTTTTCAGTCAAAGCCTCCACAAGAATATTAAGAGTTGTGCACACCTCAACTCTTTTTTCAATTGTTGTATTTGGACTAAAATATATACTACATTTGGCTTCACTTACCATTTGTCCAGACGCACTACAGTATGATTGCAGAACATCTCTTAAAGAATTTACATTGACCCCATCCGCTTTCATCAAAATCAAAGAATCATCGGCAAATAGAAGATGTGAAACTGGACGTACGATACCACGGTGACGCCTGCCCGCCGCTCCGGCGAGCCGGGTGAGTGACATGATACCCTAGCCGCCGCCTCCTCCTTCCTCCACAAAAAAGTTAGGGTTTCTGCCTCCCGCCGCCGCCGCCGCAGGTCCGCCTCCTCTCCGGTGGCCCTAGGGCCATGGGGGCGCGGTGGATCTCGGCAAGGGCCGGCGGGAGGGCTCCGTTTTTAGTTGTTTCTTTCTGTTTTGCTAGGGTTTGTGTCCTCCTCAGGAAGACGAGACGGCGGCGGCTCCCTGAAGATGGAATAAAGGTCTCCCCGCCTAGTCCCCGTTCCGGTGGCGCGTCTAGCACCATTGGTGGGCGTGTGGAGGTGTGTCTCCGGCGGATCTATCTTTGGTGGATTTGCTCGGATCTCGTCATTGTTCGTCTACGTTTGCGTGTCTTCGGATTGGATCTTTCTGATCTACGTTATTCTTCATCTGCGGCGGTTGCTGTTCTGGTGCGCTGGTCCTATGGGGCCTTAGCACGACGACTTCCCGACTGTCTACTACAACAAGTTGTGCCCGACTCCGGCGATGAAGGAGCGATGACGGCGGCGCGCCTTCGGCTCGCTTCAGTGCTGGTAGTCGTCGCTAGGTGGTCTATGAATCTGGATGTAATTTTTATTATTTCTGGTATTCGTTGTACTTCCATGATTGAAGATGAATAGATCGAAAATTTTCTCACAAAAAAAAAAGAAACTAAGGGTGCATCTCGGCAGACCTTCACCCCTTCTAACATTCCTCTCTCTTCTGCATCCAAAAGTAAGATAGATAAACCCTCTGCCACCAATAGGAATAGATATGGGCTAAATGGGTCGCCCTTGTCGTAGGCCTCGAGATGGAGTAAACCTTTCTGTTACCGGTGAATTAAACCTCACTGAATAAGTCACAGATTTAGCGCATCCATAATTAGATGTACCAATCTCACATCAAATCCCATCTTCAGCATGATACCTTCAAGAAAACACCATTCCACACGGTCATAAGCCTTGTGCATATCTAGTTTCACCGCACAAAGACCATGATTCCCTTTTTTCTTCTTTATTCTATGAACACTCTCATAAGCCACCAAAACATTACCAATTATTAATCTGCCCGGGACAAAAGCACTTTGGGCTTCTCCAATTACCTCTGGTAATATAGCTTTAAATCTTTTAGCTAGCATTTTACTGACCACCTTGTACACAACGTTACATAAAGATATTGGCCGAAATTGCGATAATTTCTCTGATTATCCACCTTCGGAATTAACACTATAACTGTGTCATTCCAACCTTCTGGTATAACAGAATTATTCACGGCCTCCAACACCTCCTTAACCAAGTCCTCTTCTAACATGACCCAAAACCTCTTAAAAAAAGCAGCATGCAATCCATCAGGTCCCGGTGCTTTCAAATCACCTAAATCAAAAAGAGCTTTCTTCACCTTCTCGGCCATGAAAGGAGTAAGCAGATGAACATTCATAGCCGGTGTCACTCTAGGTTTAACTTTATTTAGCACATCCTGATTTGCTACCTGAATCTCTGATGTGAATAGGCCCGGGAAATAATCAGTAATTATAGCAGCTAAATTGTCATTACCTTCCACTGCATTCCCATTGTCATCCAGCAATATTTTAATTAAATTTCGTTTCTTCCAAGCTGTAGCGAAATGATGGAAGAAATTAGTGTTCCTATCCCCATGGCGCAACCAGTTTGCCCGACCCTGTTGCAGCCAAAAGATTTCTTCTTGTTCAAAAATATCCTCCAGCATCACCAAGATTTGTTTCTGTCTCTCCAACGCCTCATCAGACATGGGTCCTCTTGTTAATTCTTCTAGCTCGGCCTTCAGTTTCTCTATTCTTTTCCTTGGCTTTTTTAGGACTTTTCTATCCCATCGATGGAGATCCCCATGAACCTGTTCAAGAGTTTCCATGATTAATTTACCATTGCACTTAGCCTTTTCCCAAGCGTTACTTACAACCTCCTCTACTGTCGGTTCTTGAAGCCAGCGTGCTTCAAATCGCTTTGTAGTTTGGTTACGCTTTGTATATGGCTCTTAGCCATACGTCGGTCGGCGGTGGGTGACCAAACTAGTAAAGACAAACAAACCCAGCATAAGTAAGATACACATGCGGCTCACAGGATGCAAAGTGTACGTGCAGCTCCACCGATGTCTTTAGGCTTTAGCACCGCCTCATGTAATTATCAATCTGCACCAATAATAATCGTCGGTTCAATATTGACTATAACCCATTGCATTTGTGCAGTCATTTTCATAGCCTTTAAGAAGCTGCAGAGAGGACATGGTGCGGTTAGAAGTCGAAGTCACCATGATTTGTGGTAGCAATATCTTATTTTCAGTACCAACTTTTTCTCCTATTTAGTTGCCTTTATTAGTTAATGTTGAGGGAAAAAACGGCTACATGAATCAACGTGATTTTAAGCTCTTTCCGTCTTTTCGCGTAGGCAGAGAAAATTAGGTGCAACACTGGCTAGCTGCCCCTGGAAACTGGAAAGCGTTGCATAATTGCACATAATCTATTGGCTACTTTTTTTCTCTAAGGAATGACTTTTGCTGCTTGGCGCTTTAGACTTTATATATGTGGGAATCCGTCTCTTCGCGAATTCAGCCGAAGGAGGCCCAAATAAAAGCAAGATATGTTTAAAGAAAAAAATATTACATAAATTTTGTCTCGCGGTTAGCAAAGTACATTTTTTAATCTCTAAACTCTACAATTGAACTAATTTAACCCTAGACTTTTCACAATAATCAGTTGCCCCACTTGTCAAAACAATAATAACTGATGACATGGCCGTGGTTTGACACACGTCATAGCCTATTCATATCAGAAACATCAGAATAAAAATACTTCAAAATATTAAAAAATAATAAGATAAATAAACACAAAAGCCACTGTTCTAATGGTTATATAAGTTTCACAGCTAAATTAACATGCAAAAGGTTGTTACTTTCTACTTTGGCAACATTATCATATTTTATCTAAAATCCTCTTGTTGCTTTAGTTTATCGTCTAGACAATTGGTTTTGATCGGCAAATATCCATTGGTTCTTTAATTTATATATGAAGTGTGGTGCACTCTTTCGGCAAATATTCATCGGTTCTTCAATCATCAAGGTGGATTTTCGGATGTTTGGTTTTTCTTATACTAGAAGTATTTATGTTCTTTGTTGAAAAAAATAAAAGAATGTCTAGATCTACAATAATAAGCATACAAAGGTATTTTACAACAACTTGGCATATTATCTGGTTATAAGATAAATTGACATGGCCTATTTTCAACTGCTATCTACAAGTTCATAGTGTCAAAAAACGTCATACATTATGGGACGGAGGAAGTATTTTTTATGTAAATGTATACAACGCTGGTTTTTAGTAAGCTTTATTAGAAGTCGGTTTCTTAAACCGCATGCATCTACCCTACTAGAACCTACTCCCTCTGGTTCAAAGTTAAGTGGCATTTTTATATCGGTACGATATTTGGCATGAAACTTTGATAATTAGTTTATACCATAGTACATCTATATAACAAAGTAGAATTTATGTATATTGGAGACAATTTTTCAAGACAAATATGTACACATCGTTTTAAATTTTAAAATATAATAAATTAAAATCGTATTACTAGTCAATTTTAACAGGACATGAATGGAAGTGTGTTGGAAGCGCCACTTATTTGTGAACTAGATAGAGTATTACTATATTTGTTTCTTCAATTCCTAGTCAAATAAGGGTCTATTTGATTCATTATAAAAATTGCCTATTTGATTCACTAGGATCCATTAGTGCTGAATTGAAGAAGCACATCATTTGGATGTCATTACCTATGTATGTAGTGGTATAAGTTGTATGACTTGATTGCACATTGGGGAATCCATGGATTTCACTACATTATACTAGGGAAAACATATGAACTGTTTTAATTTTTCTATGTGTACTTTAGACACAAAGAGAAAAATCATGAGACCAAACTCAATCAATAGAAAAATCTATGGTATACAACCATAGATTTCCAGCAATGAGTATAACACAAATGTGTGCATGCACACGCACACAAATATGCACCTACGGACACACATCCATACTGAATATACGAAAATCGCGAAGATTTATTAATGAAGTCAACCCGTGCATCTCGATGTTGACGAGAAGATGTCACCCATGGAAAGAATAGTTTCTCTCATACTACGTTAAAGCGTATAATATGATCACCCTTCAGACTTCTAACCTCGGTCACATGTCTTCCACATTCCTAGTGAATTGATGAACACGGTATGTAGCAACATGGTACTAACAAATTAGCCAAAGTTACACAAATCATTTACTTAGATCAAGACATCATGTACTCCCTCCGTTCCATAATATAAAACTTTTTTCAAGCTAACATAACTTGAAAAACGTTCTTACATTATGAGACAAAGAGAGTATTAAATAGCAGCTTCCTAACAGTCACGGCCCCGTTCTCCCTTCTCAGCAGCCACAGTCGCCTCCTACTCCTCTCTTCGTTGCTAGAGGGTAGCTACTGGGCTAAGCCTAGTCACCGAAAGCTCGAATTTACTTGAACTCTATCTTTGGAGTGAAAAAACAGGATCCTGCTTTTGGTGGGCGGATCTGAAAACGATAACGCTTGAGCGTCGCTCCTTTTCTATATGTGTTGCTGCTAGATAGTATTTCTTGTTGTCCATATGATGTCAAATGATGGCTAGTGTGGAACCGTGGATGGTCGTTGTTGTAATTCGTCGATCGATGTTTCAATTGTTTTGTAGTTTTTTGTGTCATCGTTCGCTTTGTCATAGCTTCAATCATTTATTGTTTGGGTGTGGCCAGGTCTCAGTCAACTGAGATTTAACCAAGTCTCAGTCAAATGACATACCATATTAAAGAGAGAAAAACTATTTTTTTTCAGGATCTCAATGTAAGATCTTGCGGATACAACATTGACTCAGTCGACTAAGACTTAGTAAGACTCTTACTGTTTTGCTTTCTGCGAACGTAATTTGCTGTATATATGTGTGCGTTGATGACTTGATGTTAGGTATGAGCGTACATTCTCGTCATGGAGACGTGGGGTGCGCACGGTACGTTGGAAACAGCCCACGATGCTACTAGCGCGGTGCAGCCTCGTAGTCGTAGGTCGTAGCTGTGGTGGCATCAGATGCCGAGCACCGGCCACGTACGGTGGATCGAGCACGTAGTAGTATCGCAACGGCCGACGCGCGCGGGGTACCATGCCTCGAATCATGCACACGCGGCCAGCATGCAAGCAACGTACCAACGTCGTGGAGCCGGTCCATAGGCCAGCTTATATATTTTGTCACATGTGCAGCACACCACACGTTCTTCTTTTAGTATAGCTTTATTATTATCCTTGTTTCTATATTATACTCCTACTTCCGTCGGCCGTCATTCTCGTGGTTGCCGATGTCTTCGCTTCGCTTTCGGTGGCTCGGGGTAGCAAGTTTGACAATATAAAAGGTAGCAGATCAAATTTGTGGCTCTTGTAACAAGTTTGACAACATAAAAAGTACAATACCAAATTTGCTAGGCTAAGCATGCCTGTCTACCTACCTCCGCCCTATATTATAAAAGTGTTTCCGTCCCGTAATATAAGAGCGACTAGTGTCAAGAACGCCTTTATATTATGGCACAGAAGGAGTAGATAGCACATGTCTATGGCCTTAGATCATGGTTGGAAGATGAATTCGTATTTTTCTTTTTGGTGGGTAATATGGATTCGTCTTTTTCTTTTTAGCGGGTAATGTGGATTCGTCTTCCTCCACCTGCCGTTCTAGCGGATGGTGTCAACGATGGAAATTTTGGTATCTCGGCTCCGGCTAATAAGTATGTTATAGTAGGGTTTTAGTCCTCGTACGATGGCGCTCGGTCGGATGTCGGCATTTCGTTTTTGAGTCAGCTTTTGGGGCTCCCATGCTCCCCGAGTTCGTTCACTGTGACAGATTAAGTGGACATTCGGCGCAGATTTTCGCTAACCTTTTCATTGGACAAATTAGACGGAGATTCGGCGTAGATTTCCGTTGACCCTTCGGGTCAAAAAGGTTAGAGTTTCTCATGATGTGTTCACGACGATAAAATTTGACGCCAGGCTCTTCAGGTTGAAATAAGGGTCCAACGACGTCAATCTGCGGCTCTAGAGCACTCGTATTTAAGGGTACATGCATATGGACAAAGACTTCTTGACTATCATATATAAACGTCAAATTGGCTCTGATATAAGAGCGGCGATAATGACGCGCCGATGGTTTGTTCCGATAGTGATCTAAAGACATCAAGGCATTTTTTGTACTCTCTCTGTCCGGAATTACTTGTCCGATGAATGGATATATCTAAATGTATTTTAGTTCTAGATACATTCATTTGTGTCCATTTCTACGACAAGTATTTCCGGACTAAGAGAATAGTATTTAACACGCATTGTATTTTTGATGAACCTTGATGATAGGTCTGTTTCTTTCCCAAAGAAAAGGAAAAGATCATGGTTGGAAGCATGGAATGAGTTGGGCAGGCTGTCCATGGACCCGTCCCACGGAAGCACCGCCGCACGCCGACAGGCGACAGCCAGTAAACAAACTAGTCCACGGAGTTGCTTCCAGCAATTTCTGCAGGTTGCCTAAAAAAAAGCAATTTCCGCGGGCACACTCCCGCTCGCTGCCCGGCGGGCCCGCCCAACCGCCAGCCAGGGACCACCCAGAGCCTCCCCGCCAGGCCCACATGTCATGGCGACACGCGTCCCCACCCCCTCGGGCCACGGCCGCCCCGTCGCGTCGCCTCACTCGTCTTCTTCACACGCCGAGTCCAAATAGCGAAACGGCTCACTGGGAAAAGGGGAGAAAAAACAGAGCTCAATAACTTCGGAGAGGCGTGGCGGGGAGGGGAAGGAAGGGAGGAAGCTCGTCGTCGGCGGCGGCGGCGGATGGCGGTGGAGTACCGGTGCTGCGGGGGCCCCTTCTTCGAGCACATCGCCGTCATCGTGGTGCTAGTGCTCTTCGCGGGGCTCATGTCCGGGCTCACCCTCGGCCTCATGTCCCTCAGCCTCGTCGACCTCGAGGTCCTCGCCAAGTCCGGCACCGACAAGGACCGCAAGTACGCAGGTGGTGCCGCCATTTTCCCCTCCCCCGCCCCGCCCCCATTCCCGCGCGCGCTCCACCTCCCCGCGCCCGATTCGGTACTACTACTATTTTAGTTTGGGCTCGCCATTTCGTCGGACAGCTCCCAGGCGTCGGCCCCGCCGAGAAAATCACGCGGTGAATGTTGGGGGCGTGGTGCTGTGACTCTGCGAGGAGGCTGGTGGATCGTGTCGATTTTCCATCCACGGGGATCCCTGTCCAGAACTACTAGAGGATTGTTCGGCGGTGGTCCGGGGTGGACCGGAAGTCCCGGAACTTGTAGGAGTGCTTTCCTTTTCTTT
>NC_041387.1:15054717-15090935 GCF_002162155.2 Triticum dicoccoides
TTCTTGTCTTCTTCGATGAATTCATGCTGTTCATCGGGAGGCCTGGTCACCTCGTCAGTTTGTTCGCGTCCTGTTCAAGTAGACAGAGATGGTGACACATGGTACGCTCGGTGCGCTGGCTTGTTTCGGAAAGTGAGAGGTCGTAGCACTGGCACAGTACAAGGGGGAGGGGGGAGGGGGAATGGAAAATTCTGTGAGATGGCGTCTGTCAGCACAAGTTAGGGAAAAAATAATTCTCTGGTCTTCTTATAATCCTGTTCTTTTTTTGTCGCTTATTGAACCCTGATATAACTGGACACTGATGATGAATTCTAGGCTGTTTCTTTAGTTGACTGATGAAATGTAAAGCACGCCCACTACCTTGTTCTTAACGAGACACATGTTTCGAATGCAAACAGAGGCATATAATGTCGTGTCTTATGTGCTAATAACAACATTTTCTGTTTGCAGCTAAGATATTGCCTGTGGTGAAAAACCAGCACCTTCTGCTATGCACTCTTCTGATCTGCAACGCTGTGGCTATGGAGGTGCTCTTCTTGATTTTCAGGCCACCCCTCTATGTAAATGAAGTACAGTAACTGATAACATACTCCTTTGTGCATATCAGGCATTGCCGATCTTCCTTGATAGCCTGGTGACTGCTTGGGGTGCTGTTTTGATCTCTGTGACATTGATCCTGCTGTTCGGCGAGGTGAGTGGTAAAAACTTTACCTGTGATGCGCAAATGCATGGTATGGTATGCTAATAGTTGGGTGTAAACAGATCATACCACAATCTATCTGCTCACGGTATGGGCTGGCAATTGGTGCCTCGGTTGCTCCACTAGTCCGAGTTCTTGTTTGGATATGTTTCCCTGTTGCATATCCGATCGCCAAGGTACTACTATGCTCCTAGACTCGGTGCAATTATCTACAGGACAAGTTCTCGAACATTCATGATTTGAACTTTTGCCCTTTCTGTTTCAGCTGCTGGACCATATGCTTGGCCACGGTAAAGCAGCACTCTTCCGTAGAGCTGAGCTAAAAACACTTGTGACACTGCACGGAAATGAGGTAACATAACTGATTATCTGATCTTGTAAAATGAAATACCATGAGACTGCGTTGATCTTAGACAGTTGCAATGTATTTATTTCTCTGTCTATATCTAAGTAGATGTTGAGGCCCACTTTTCTCTTCCTGTGCACCGTCTATCTAGGAAACATGATGTAGGGTCACACACATTATGTAGTGTCTGCCTAGTAAATGCAATTTTGGACACCTTCATGATAGCAGTTTGTATATCTTAAATAGAATCCACATTCCTTAAATACTGTAAGCATTTTCGGAACATAGTGATATACTCCGCCAAAAAAAATTGCGCATGAAACAGAGAATATGTTAGTGACCTGTGAAGTCTGAATATCTTTGATGTGCAGACGGTGGTTGGTCTGTGGTAGGATACAGAGAGGATCACATTCACAAGTAGCTATAAATACTGATAGGGATGGATTTCACAGAACTTGGCATGTGGGTTCTAGATGCTAGTTTGGATGATAGTGATTGTAGCTACAAGAACATATACAATCCATTACCCCAACCAGAGGTTCCAAACGATGGTGATCTGCTGGTCTACACGTTTACTCTCTGGATTTGTCTGAGATTTATTAGCAGAACGAACTTGATTCATGACAATCTGGTCACCAAATAACCGAGGATACATGCTGCTTCGTCACATGGAAGATCAAGGGGCGATACAAGTGGTCGGACCCTGCACAAGCGGGAGCTATGTGCACCGGGCTGCCCTTTACCTTGATGCATCTTAATATATTTTTTGCTTTTGCAAGCCAGTATATTTGTCACTGAACACACCCTAAATAATCCTTGTCACCATTTATTTTATTTACAAGGCATGCCACTTTATCCTCTTTATCCTGCATTGCAGTTTTTAACTCCGACTTATCTTATTACTAAACAGGCTGGTAAAGGTGGAGAGTTAACCCACGATGAAACAACTATAATAGCTGGCGCTCTTGAGCTCAGTGAAAAGAAAGCTAAAGATGCTATGACACCTCTTTGTGATACATTTGTGATTGATATAAATGCAAAGCTCGACAGGTACTGGATTGTCTTATTGAACAAGAATCCAATTAAACATTGGCTACAGTTATGCATGTTTTTCTTTTGTTAAAATGCATGATGTTCTGTTTAGCACATAGTTCAATCATTTGTGTTCTCTTCTGTGCAGGAAACTAATGCAAGAGGTCATTGAGAAAGGTCATAGCAGAGTGCCAGTTTATTATGAAAAGGATACAAACATTATTGGATTGATATTGGTAATGCTATATTCTGCTTTCGAAAACAATGATTATGCAATTTTGTAACAAGTTTTTATTTGGATGAAATGTTTTTAATTTTCTGTTTCCTGGGATTTAGCACCTATCAGTTTGTTCCTTGTTGGAGAATGATACTTGAGCAGGACAGGATTTCTAAAATCGACCAGGATCTTTAGTTTCTGTCCAGATAGAAATCCATGTTTTTTATTCTGTGGGTAAAAGGCAGGTCACTGGTGGGCACTGTGGTTGCCAACCCTGGGCCAGTAGTTTGGTATTTGTATGATTGAAGTACAGAGTCAGATCAGAGTGGATGCTTCTGTAGTCGCGTACCTGTATTTGAACTAGGATAGCATATCCTCTTCAATACAGGTGACTGTATTGTGGTGCACAAGTGAGCATACTTTGTGAGGGAAGGCATTACATTTTGCATGCTGTCATTGGCTATCATGTAGTGATACTACGTTTTTTTTTAGTCATTAACAGAATTTCAACTTCTAATTTATATGAGGCACGATAATTTAAATTTGTAATTATACGTCAAACCAGACAGCATGCCTGACCTTATGTTTGCACCTTTTACAAGAAGTGTTTTTTGCTGTAGTTATCTCCTCGTATCTGATCAATATGTTTTGGAAATCCTGCACGTATAGATATAATTATGATGTGGCTATAGATTTTGGTTATTTTATTTTCTTTTATATACAACGAATGTAACTATTTCATGTGGGCAATTTATTGTACTAACCTGCCTTTGTGTTATATATTTTCAGGTGAAGAATTTATTATCCATTAACCCTGATGATGAAATTCCCATAAAGAGTGTAACCATCCGCAAAATTCCTCGGTATGATATAAAACTATAAGTAGCTATTTTTTCCCAAAATTTTGGTAGATATATATATGTTGCTTAATATAGTCAAGTAACTTTTGTTCTATGCAATTATTAATATGGCTGTGAATCATTGGTCTGTAATTAAAATACGAAGGGCTGTCAATGGCTGGTCTATATAAGTCAAAATACAAACAAAGGGATCTCATTCTTGCTTCATATATCTGCTCAAGTAAACTTGTCTTCTCCTTCCGTTAAATAACACTTTAAGGTGGATTCAGAATTAACAGAGATGGTCTATACTAGAGTTGCAGACGAGTTTTGTTGTCCTTGTCATGTGGATAATATGAATAGAAATTGCGAAAATTCTCAATGAAATGAATGAAGTGGAATACATGAACAGAAGGACATGTATTTTTGTTCATTGAAAATTCTGGAGTCGTGTACCAAGTATTTGTATGTACAGCTTACATCTCTGCACCTTGTTAAATAATTCAGCGTTTCAGAAGACATGCCCCTGTATGACATCCTAAACGAATTCCAGAAGGGCCACAGCCACATGGCGGTTGTCATAAAGCAAAACATTCCAAGCTACCCAGCTAAGCAGCCCAGCATCGATGGCGGATCTCTTGGTGAGCAGCTCCAAGGCAGTCCGTGCTTCTTCCGAACTTGCATGTCGCACTCATATATAAACTGCCGCCGTCCAGTTCTCTCAGTTTCTCTTTGTTGTCCTTCCTTTTAACAGAGGTCGCCATCGCCATCGACGAGAAGCAGGGTGAGAAGGTTGCGAAGAATCTCACCCCGCTGCGGAGGTGGAAGAGCTACCCCAACACCCTGAACTCTAATACAGGAAGCAGGAGGGGGAAATGGTCCAAAGATCAGTCGGACGTTCTCCAAGTGCACGAAGAGCCGTTGCCCATGCTGAGCGAGGATGAAGAAGCCGTCGGGATCATAACCATGGAGGATGTCATCGAAGAACTGCTGCAGGTTAGTGCTCGCAAAGAGCTCGTCATTTTCACCTTCTCCAACACATGCTGACTTACACTTGTTACAAAGGATGATACACCCTTGGTTCCTAAATACTCCCTCCGTCCCAAAATTCTTGTCTTAGATTCGTCTAGATACGGATGTATCTAATACAAAAACATGACTTGATACATTCGTATTTAGACAAATCTAAGACAAGAATTTTGGGACGGAGGGAGTACTCTATAAGACAGTTTAGAGATTTCAATATGGACTACATATGGAGCAAAATGAGTGAATCTACACTCTAAAATATGTCTATGTACATCATATCCGTATGTAGTCCGTATTGAAATATCTAAAAGGGCTTATATTTAGAAACGTAGGGAGTAAGCGACATTTCAAATCCACGCTCATAATGATGGTTCTCCTTGTCAACAACATAAGACGTGCTGTACTTGACTGACGACCGTTCTACCAAACCTGTTGATCAATGTGGCGTAGACCATGGTTGCTTTAAGGTCAAGCATGTATAGACTGTTTTTTGGAAGCAGATTTGTAGCACCCGGGTGCTCCACATCCCTATACGAACATTGAATTCAAAAAAATACGGAGAAATTTGAAAAACCCCCTGAGATTTTGGGATATCAA
This sequence comes from Triticum dicoccoides, assembly GCF_002162155.2. Classification (NCBI taxonomy): domain Eukaryota; kingdom Viridiplantae; phylum Streptophyta; class Magnoliopsida; order Poales; family Poaceae; genus Triticum; species Triticum dicoccoides. The sequence goes on from NC_041387.1 coordinate 15,059,478, forward strand.
ACCTGGGGTTCCGATATACTTTCGTGTGAAATTTCGTGAAAAAATTCGTGGCAAAGAAGACAAAATTTTCCTATGTATAGAAAAAAACTGTTTGGATGGATTTTTGTTCGGGCAATATTTCCTTCTCCACGGATATGTTTCCCGGTATTTTTTCACAAAATTTCACACGGGAGTATATTGTGAACCCAGGTTTCATATCCCCAAATTTTAGTTTTTTTTTGGATTTTTTGGGTATTTTTTACGATTAATATTCATAGAGGGGTGTGGAGCACCCAGGAACTCCTGTGTATTTTCCCTGTTTTTTGCAGTACTATATTAACTGTTTTCTTTTGTGGTGCCCAGGAGGAGATATACGACGAAACCGACGTACATGTTGAGGAGCAATAACACATTGCTTGCTAGGGTTCACGCACACCATAAACACGCGGTTTTGGTTGGCACCAGAAGCAAAGTTGCGTGCCACGCCAGTTTTTTTGTGAAGAGGGGGAGAACAATTTATGTATGTATAATAGCGTGACGTTGTACTGCATGTGAATAGACAGAGACACCGCGAATATTATCAGTTCGTTGTACTGCATGTGAATATTTTTTACATTATTCATTATCTCACTGATACCCATGATGTGGAATTCATCCTCAGGTATGACTGATCATACCCTCCATGGTAATATTTTGATCCATAGATGCAATATAATGTCTTGCGTCATGAGAGGGCATTACCAGTTTACCACATCCCTATACATTTGATTAGCTGCACTTTTATTGCTTAGTCAAATAGCTAATACATGATTATCGTCCTAAGTGTAAACATGGTTGATATACATTTATTGTACTTAGCACATAAAAATGGCCAATGGAGTATTAACATCGTCCTCAGAAAAACTCGAAGTTATTTCCTGGCACACGAACTTCGCCAAAAAAAAGGGGCATATGTTAACACCAGATTTTGTCATGGTAGAAAACGTAATTAAGATGGCCTCAAATTAATAAGTGTCCACTATGAAAAAACCATGTATCAGCAAAACAGACATATTTATTGTTTGGGCCATTTCAATTTGAGTTCATCTCGAGGGCCAAAATAGTTCTCGGGGTGCTGAAAGTTGCTGCTCGACCGATTACACACCGAAGATCACATCAGATGGAAAATATTCTTCTCATTGAGGCCAACGATTTTGATATTTGAATCCTCTCAATCCAAGATCGCATACAAAAGTTACAACCAACACAATGCGGCGCGTCCACTAGTAAAAAGTGACACCCGACACGAAATATCATGTATACCCATGTCTGATACATGGTGCTAGTCATCACTTTTTTGGCGAGAGAGATTCTACTCTTAAGATGACCTCCGATGAAAAAGCGCTCAACATGAGATTTCTTACTTTGCTTTTTGGATATTTTAATAGGAGTTCGTCTATAGCCTGTGGATCTCAAAAACTGAACTGCCGTCTTAGGCCCACGTATAATCAGAGTTCGGTTAATTTGGATTTGGAGTCTTTTTCTTGTACGAAAAGTCTAGCCGTCTCATAAATAGATAAGAAATGATGGTCGATTTAACAACACGCAATTGATCAATCAATCTATCACATTTTATCTTTTCAATAGTGCAGAAACAAACTATAGTCCCGGTTCGTAAGACCCTTTAGTGCCGGTTCTGGAACCGACACTAAAGGATGGGGACCTTGGGACTAAAGGTCCCCCCCTTTAGTCCCGGTTCAACACGAACCGACACGAAAGGCCCACCACGTGGCACCAGCCCGCGCCGGGGGCTGGGAGACCTTCAGGTTTAGGGTTTTTTGGTTTTATGATTTATTTTTCCTTTTAATTTTGTGTTTTCTATTTAATTCTTTTTCATTTGAAACATATTTTACGCTACTACATATTGTACACGTTATGCATATATATAAATAGAATTTCTCATAGAACCGATCATATATATATCATCAAATTTCTCACGCGCGCGCACACACACACACACACACATATATATACACAAGTTGGTATATACAATTTCTCCTACAATTTGCAGATACATGGAGGCATTACTGCGGTAGCAGGTAATGGAATTCTCCTTTGGGATCTATGACCTGGTCGAGCATAAATCCCGCTATTTTCTCTTGAATCGCTCGTACGCGATTCTCTGGTAGGAGCTTATCCCGCATGTCCTTCATCTTTAAAGGAGGAGATTAATATGCATGTATTAGTTGTGTGTGTATATATATTAGATAATGATGTAAAAAATTGTGAATAGTGTTCTGGCAAATGTACCCATTGTTGTCCATCATCTCTGCTCCTTTCGGATGCCATCATGCGATTGTTCTCGCAAACGTAGTACGCACATAAATCATTCCCCGGCGCTTGCTTCAGTGCCTTTACGAGAATAGAATCAATCAGATAATAATTAATTAATCAAGCATAATAATGGTATTGAAACTAGAACTAAAGAGATGTTAGATAGCTAGTTAGTACTACTTAATTAATTAAATTGGGTCGACGCCATGTCAGATTTTGTTTCCATTGGCCATCAACCTGTTTGCTGAACTTTTTCCAAGCCCTGTCCGCCGGCAAGAAATTGAATAAATGAGTTATTAACTAGTTGATATCAGGAAATGACAAACTTAAAGAGGCCGACATATAGTTCGATGATGATTGAAATTACCTGTCGAGCATCCCCTTCACGATTTCATAGTCAGTAATTTCTTTAAGTAGTGAGTCCTGTACTTCAACTTTTCCCTCGTCAACTTGAATGATTAACAAGATCCAGTGCAAACTGCATGCGCATACGTTTGCATGTATAAATTAAGGTGCATGTGCATAACTCATCAACTACCCTAATTAAACCCTATACACTTATTAACATCTAGCTAGTAAGCAAAAACAGAATTTGTTGTACAAGACAGTGTGACTCACCCAAAGTTGTAAGGAAGTAGTATATCTGGACAGGTATTTAGGCGCTTCAAGAACTCTAGCAAGCTTTTCTCTGTGTATTTTCGTTCCCATTTACGCGTCCATGTCTCTTGATTAATGGTATTTGGGTCAATGAACCCAATGCCATAGCGTCCAACTTTTTTCATTTCATACATCTTCATTCTGCATAATACCACAGAAAAGAATATAGTGAGGATAATTACAGGTAATGATCAACGAGCATTACAGCTAGCTAGAGACTTAATTAAATTACAGAAAGAAATCACTTACAGACAATAGCAACTGACGATAGATTTGTCGAATGTGTCTTGATTGAATAACTAAAACAATTCTGTAAACTCGACATACAGATCATTTTCATGGTAGTAATGCTCTCACCTGAGTTTCACCATGAGGGACTCTCGATCGGTAGTCTTGGTTTCTTTCATGTACCATTCATGCAATTCATACATTCTCGTTGAGAGCTTCTTGACCTCCTCAAGCTTGACCATAGGTTGGCCGTGGGCATATTTTCGTTTTACTTCATCCTCTTTCATCATATCTATGGGCTCGAGCTCTAGGAGTTGATAAACAGTGACACCGACCTCTTCAGCTATCCTTCTATGAGCGTCGGTTATTACCAGCTGATCGGCGCCGGTACTCACATGTGTTGGTGGTACAATAAGCGGGGAGATCAATTGCACCGCCTGTTCTCCCAGCTGGGGAATAGTTTTCCCGTTTTTTTGGCAGCCGCTTGGCTTGAGCTTGAGCTTGACTCCTTTTTGTATGCTTGATATGACTTCTCGATTTTGCGCTCATAGTCTGAGTCAACATGCTTGGGAGCCGGTGCTTCAGCCATACGAATAAAGTGGTCAATGACATGCTCGGGTACTTTATCCTTTAGCGGCGGTGGTGGTTTCGATCCAAAATGGGCCCTCAGTTGGGCGTGCACTTCCGCTTTGTTTTCCTCCTCAGTCATGTCATAAGGCCGACGAGGAAGAGGCTTGAGGCTTGGACCAAATTAGTATCTGTCGGTGTCAAAACCGGCGGATCTCGGGTAGGGGGTCCCGAACTGTGCGTCTAGGCGGATGGTAACAGGAGACAAGGGACACGATGTTTTTACCCAGGTTCGGGACCTCTCGGTGGAGGTAAAACCCTACTCCTGCTTGATTAATATTGATGGTATGGGTATTACAAGAGTTGATCTACCACGAGATCAGAGAGGCTAAACCCTAGAAGCTAGCCTATGGTATGATTGTTGTTCGTCCTACGGACTAAAACTCTCCGGTTTATATAAACACCGGAGAGGGCTAGGGTTACACAGAGTCGGTTACAATGGAAGGAGATCTTCATATCGTATCGCCAAGCTTGCCTTCCACGCCAAGGAAAGTCCCATCCGGACACAGGACGGAGTATTCAATCTTGTAACTTCATAGTCCGGGAGTCCGGCCAAAGGTCATAGTCCGGCCATCCGGACACCCCCTAATCCAGGACTCCCTCAGTAGCCCCTGAACCAGGCTTCAACGACGACGAGTCCGGCGCGCAAGTTGTCTTCGGCATTGCAAGGCGGGTTCCTCCTCCGAATACTTCATAGAAGATGTTTGAACACAAGGATAGTGTCCGGCTCTGCAAAAATAAGTTCCACATGCCACCGTAGAGAGAATAATATTTACACAAATCTAATCTACTGACGTATTCCGCGGTGTGACATCATGCCACGGCCGAGCCTTTATTCATTTTACTGTTCCACCTCAGCGCGTTTAGCGAGGCGGTTTCCTTGGCACGTCTTGTCAAAGCAGAGATCGTGTCCCCTTATTCTGGGGTTCTCATCAATACGGGCGCGGGTAACCCAACCGCGCCATTAACCGCGGCGCTTGGGAGATAAGCAAGTTTTATTAGGCCGGCGGGGGCTCGTAGTTTCTCGCCGCCCATATAAGGGGATAAGAATCTACCCTTTCCATTTATGCCTTCTTCCTCCTTTGCTTATTCCTCCCTGCGCGCTCGAGCTCCAACGCCCAAGCCCGCACTTCCCACCTCAACCTACTCCAATCATGTCCGGAGCGGGAGGTAGATGGATGGCCTCCTCCGTCACGGAGGGGCACATTAAGAAGTTGAGGAAGGCCGGATACTTGTCTGATGACATCGCGCACCGTCTTCCAGATGAGGGGCAACTCATCCCCACCCCCAGGCCCCATGAGAGGGTTGTTTTCCTTCCCCATTTCCTCCGCGGACTAGGTTTTCCTCTTCACCCGTTTGTCCGGGGGATCATGTTCTACTACGGCCTGGACTTCCACGATCTGGCCCCGAACTTTATCCTCAACCTCTTGGCGTTCATCATCGTGTGCGAGGCCTTCCTCCGCATCCAGCCTCACTTTGGCCTACGGCTGAAGATCTTCAGCGTCAAGCCGAAGGTCGTGGGCGGCCGCCAAGCGAAGTGCGGAGGCGCCATGGTGGGCAAGATACCCAATGTTACATGGCTCGAGGGTGCCTTCGTAGAGACCATCAAAGGGTGGCAATCGAGGTGGTTCTACATCACCGAGCCGCGCGACCCTGAATGGGCAGCGGTCCCTGAATTCCAATCTGGCATCCCCACACGGCTCACATCTTGGAAAGAGACGGGCCTGTCGTGGGGTAACTCGGCAGAAGTGACCGGACTTCAAACCTGCATCAAAGACCTGATCAGCAGGAAGGTTAAACTTGTCACCATAGTCCAGGTCATGCTCTTCCCCGGATTCTCCCGTGTCAACGACGGGTCTTCAACTTGTGGGAGTTCGACTCGGCCCAGCACCAGACTCTGTCCCGGCTCTTCGACACAAAGCACGAGGATGCCTGGAAGGTGCTATTCAAGAGCTCCGAGGTCTCCCCTCCCGTCACCGAGGATCGCGGATTCTGCGCCAAGCGCCAAGCTAGCGCGGTGAGCTAATTTTTCCCATTACGGGTATCTGTTTTCCATAGATTTGATTCTATGCGGGATCTAAACCCCCATTCCTTTAACAGGACTGGCAGAAGAAGGCCGGACAGATCAACTGTCCGGCTCCTTTGCCCGAAGACCCAGCGGACGCTCGTTTAACGAAGCTGCTGGTTCCGGCACCTCACGTGGTGCCGGAGAAGAAGGCCAAGAAGAAGGCCACGGGGACTCGAAAGAGCTCCCGACGCCTGGTGGTGTTGGATTCATCGCCCGACAACCCCGACGCACCCTCTGCATCGGAAGACGAGGAAGAGGAAGAAGAAGAAGCCTCTCCCCCTCCAACGAGGGGAGGAAAGAAAAGGAAGGCCGCCAGGGTCCAAGAAGGGGAAGACCCTTCTGCCGGACTATGCCTCCGATGCCGAAGACAGCGGGGAGGAATGGCCATCCAGGGTCAAGCCCCTGGCAGAATCGTAAGTGTCCGGTTACTCGAATGACTTATGGCGCTCCTCTATTATTCGGTAATGTCTAACACCAAATTTTAATCATGCAGTCCGCCCAAAGCTCAGCTCGGTGATTCGTCGAGCGGCTCCCTGAATTCGTCGGATGTGAACAGCACTTCACTTCCGATGGCCTCCTCCCCTCTCCCTGCGGATGACGCCGAGGTGGGGTCCCGAAGGGGACCGAACCAGGAGGAGGTGGTCCTGGAGGCGCCTCAAGGCGACCTCCCGGATTCCAGGCCCAAAGGGGGTAAAGCCCCAGAGGGATCTAAGTCCGACCCTAGGCCGAACACTGCTCCGGAACCACCAACGGTTCCAGAGTCCGACAGGCGGCGCCTTCATAAGAAGGGCAAGCCTACGACGCCGGTGACCGCCGTCCATCCGGAGGCGCCGGACAATTTGCTGGAGGTGCTTAACGGCGCCTCCATCAACGAGGAACACCACACTATTATGGGTGCGGTGATTCATAAGGTTTAGTCCGCCAAGAGCGGGCTGACAGAAGCCTGTACAAGTCTGTTAACAGGCTTTGAGGTATGTGTTAAAATATATATATATATATATATATATATATATATATATATATATATATATATATATAATATTACCGCATAGACAGTAGCCCCTGATGCTCGGTTCGGTGTTCAGAAAGAAAAGCTGAGCTGAGGATCTAAAAAGATATACGCAGGAGTCTAATAAAAATATGTCAATATGGGAATGCAGGCTGCGCTGCTGACCTCTGCCGCACTGACTGCGGAGGTCAATGTATTGAAGGAAAGCCTAGAACGGTCCAAGAACGAGCTCGGCCGTGCCAAGAAGCAGCTCGAGGACAAGGAGGGTATGTAATACCGCATGTAAATATATATAGAAATACTTGGTTGCAAATAATGACAGGACCAACTTAAATGTTGCAGGGGCCACGGCCGAGGTGGCGACCCTGAAGGAGGCGGTCTCCAAGGCCGAAAACAGTGCGGCCCTGGAGCGCACCGAGCGAGAGAAGTAGGAGGCGTGGGTGGCGGAGGTGCGGCGAGAGCTCCAGGCTCTCGAGGAAAAACACGAGAGTTTGGAGCGTGACTCAAAGACTCGAGAGTCTGAGCTCGTCTTGGCTCTTGAGAGTGCCACAAACGCTAAGGCCGAAGCCCAGAAGGCCCTCCAGGAGATCGAGGCAATGAAGAAAATAGCGACGGGTAAGGCATTCTTTATGCAAAGCAAGAATATAAAAGTTAATTATCTGCTACTTACCCAAATCCAGAGCTCTCCAGGAGCGTTCGTCGATTTGCCCCGTAGTGTGTCTGATGCCGCCGCATACTACCGAGTCGAAGAGGGGAGCTCAACAGAAAAAGTGTTCTGGTCTCAGTATGCTGAGGCCGAACATCCGGTGCCCCTAAGCAACCAGCTGAAGCAGCTAGTCGAGCTCCACAAGGTGGCCGAACAGGCCATGAAGGGCCTCATAGCTCGGCTGTGGCCTGGAGAAGCCATGCCTGGGAGCTACTTCGGTCTGGTGCGGCGGCTGGTGGACGCGTGTCCGTGGATTGAGGTCATCAAGCGCTCCGTCTATATCGAAGGTGCCCGTCGGGCCCTTGCCCGTGCTAAGGTGCACTGGGGCAAGCTGGACGCTAAGAAGCTTTTGACGGACGCACCACCGCCGGGCAAGGAGTATCGCACGCCCGGGATGTATTATAAGGGTGTCCTGAAGGGTGCTCGCCGTATAGCGGACGAATGCTCCAAAGATGTAATTTTTGAGTAGACTCGCATCTGTTATCCTGTATGCTGAAAACTTTGTTCATATGCGTTAAGCAACGCTTTTTAATTCAAAATATTACCTTCTGTGCGGCCGTTTATCAAATCTAAGAGATGCAAGTCGTCGGCTTCGACCCCCATGCCACGAGTGCTGGGGTGTTCGGGATAAACCTGAGCGCTCTTGTTCCCATTCTTGGGTCCATCTAGGGAGGCGCTCAGCATAACGAACCAGGCCGTTGGACTTATAATGCTTTATCACCCTCACTTGGCCATAGAATTCTATAATTTTAAATTTCTGCGAAGCCCCTAGTATTCGAAAGACCGAGTTCGGGGCGCTATCCACGCCTAGGCCGGATAAGTCCGGTTCCTCGCTCTAAGCGGCATAAGTCTTTAAGGACTCGAAAAACCTCACGAACAGCGACCGGTCTCTCGCACTATCATGACGGTCAGTTTTAGCTTTCTCTACTGAGGTGTTAACCTAGCTCAACTGGGGCACAATCGCAGTGGTTCTCCCAGCGCTACCTTAGCCAACATTGCGGAACGTAAGGTACCAAAATATGGGAGCCAGGCAAACCCAACTATTGACCAAAGACATGATTCGGAGCCGATGCATATAGTTCTATAAGTTCGTGGTGCCGCACTCATGAGAGTGTTCGGTCTTCTCACACCATGTTATGGGGTGCTTAAGCCCCTGGTGTATTGGCCGTACCAAAGTGTATGGTTGCATAATGTCATGACTGAACACATATATATATATAAAAGGAATACAATAATAGATAGAAGCTATGTATTGTTTATTATTAAAAAATTGCTGCTATGAAAGCAGAACGATACAAATAGTGCGATAAGCAAGAGATGGGATTATTTGACATGTCCCCCTCCAGGGGCAAGCTGCGGGATTTTAAGTAAAACAGGTAGTAAGCTCGTTATAGAGACCACCTGGACATTCGACACGGCTTGTCCTCACCCTGGCTGTTGCATCGTGTGTTCGGCGAGTGTATTGCCGGACAGGCCTTCTGAGTAGTTGGGTCCTGAAAGTATATATAAAAAAGGGAAAACGACCAAATAGGGAGCCCTTAAGTGCGGTTGAGCCGCATTCTGGGCGTGCCGTAGTTGTGGCCCTCCCCTTATGCCCATGGTATTTTCAAAGCGTAATTATGTACGCTTGGTACCGATAGCACTATCTGACAAGGGCTGGGGTTGGGGCCGCACTGCTATGCTTGCTCGGATCGTGCCAGCCGGCTCTGTTGTTGGTTGCTTCGGGTGCGCTTGACGTTGTCCGGACGTTTAATACCCGGATTGGAGAGCTGCCTTGAGAGGCTGCTCTGTACTTCCGCCGCCAGGGCCGCTGTGTGCTCCTCCGTTCGGAGAGAGCGTTCGGTGTTTCCATTTACCGTGATGACTCTGCGAGGGCCTGGCATCTTGAGCTTGAGATATGCGTAGTGCGGCACCGCATTGAACTTTTCAAATGCGGTTCATCCGAGCAGGGCGTGATAGCCACTGCGGAATGGGACTATGTCGAAGATTAACTCTTCGCTTCGGAAATTATCCGGGGATCCGAAGACCACTTCGAGTGTAATTGAGCCTGTACAGCTGGCTTCTACACCCGGTATGACACCTTTAAAGGTTGTCTTTGTGGGTTTGATCCTTGAGGGATCTATACCCATTTTTCGCACTGTATCCTGATAAAGCAGGTTCAGGCTGCTGCCGCCGTCCATGAGGACTCTGGTGAGGTGAAATCCATCAATGATTGGGTCTAGGACCTATGCGGCGAATCTGCCGTGACGGATGCTAGTGGGGTGGTCCCTTCGATCAAATGTGATCGGGCAGGAGGACCATGGGTTGAACTTTGGGGCGACTGGCTCCAACGCATAGACGTCCTTGAGAGCACGCTTCCGCTCCCTTTTGGGGATGTGGGTTGCATATATCATGTTCACTGTCCGCACTTGCGGGGGGAATCCCTTCTGTCCTATGTTGTTCGGCGGCCGGGGCTCCTCCTCGTCATCGCTACGCAGCCCCTTGTCTCTGGTTTCGGCACTTAACTTGCCTGCCTGCTTGAACACCGAACAATCCCTGTTGGTGTGGTTGGCTGGTTGTTCGGGGGTGCCGTGTATCTGGCACGAGCGGTCGAGTATCCAGTCTAAGTTGGATGGGCCCGGAGGGTTTCTTTTGAATGTCTTCTTCCGCTGACCGGGTTTAGAGCCTCTGAATCCGGCGTTGAGTGCCGTATCCTCAGTATTGTCGCCGTTAATGCGGCGCTTGTGCTTGTTGCGACGTGACCTGCCATTGTTGTTCTTGGTATCCAAATTACCAGGGCTCTTGGTTATGTTATTGCTATGAGCTAGCCAGCTATCTTCGCCCGCGCAGAAGCGGGTCATGAGTGTCGTGAGGGCTGCCATAGATTTCGGCTTTTCCTGTCCTAGGTGCCGGGCGAGCCATTCATCTCGGATGTTGTGCCTGAAGGCAGCAAGGGCCTCGGCGTCTGGACAGTCGACTATTTGATTTTTCTTGGTTATGAACCGTGTCCAGAATTGTCTGGCCGATTCTTCTGGCTGCTGGATTATGTGGCTTAGGTCATCGGCGTCTGGTGGTCGCACATAAGTGCCCTAGAAGTTGTCAAGGAATGCGGATTCCAGGTCCTCCCAGCAACTAATTGACTCTGCTGGCAGGCTGTTAAGCCAATGTCGCGCTGGTCCTTTAAGCTTGAGCGGGAGGTATTTGATGGCATGTAGATCATCACCGCGGGCCATGTGGATATGAAGGAGATAATCCTCGATCCATACCGCGGGATCAGTTGTGCTGTCGTATGATTCAATGTTTACGGGCTTGAAACCCTCGGGGATTTGATGATCCATTACTTCATCTGTGAAGCATAGTGGGTGTGCGGCGCCCCTGTACTGGGCTATATCGCGGCGCAGCTCGGATGAGCTTGGTCTGTTGTGTTCGGCCTGGCCGTATTTATCATATCCGGTGTGACGGTTATCATCACGTGATGCGGGGCGCCCATGCGATCTGTATATCGATCTTGCTTGCCTTGCCTTATTCTCCAATATGTCTTGCAGGTCTATTGCGTCTCCCCGTACTCTGGTATGTTTTGAGCGGTGCCGGGATGTGGCTTGGGTCGAGGGCCTGAAGGCCTCTCTGTCGCGGCCACGAGGTGGCCGATCGGGCGCATCGTACGTTGGTGATGTAGGTTTAGTTGGTTCCTCCTCAAGTTGGGGTAGCAGCCTGCGCTTTGGGTAGCTCTTGGAGGGGCGCTCGAGTTTATACTCTTCGGCCGCCAGGACTTCGGTCCATCTGTCGGCTAGCAAGTCTTGGTCAGTTCTAAGCTGCTGCTGTTTTTTCTTGAGGCTGCGTGCCGTGGCCATAAGCCTGCGTTTGAAATGCTCTTGTTCGACGGGATCCTCTGGCATGATAAATTCATCATCGTCGAGGCTTGCCTCGTCTTTAGAGGGAGGCATATAGTTGTCGTCCTCAACCTCTCTGTCGGCCGCTCTCTCATGAGGGCTGGCTCCTTCGTCCTCCTTCACTAAATCCTGCTGGAGGGGGTTATCTTCAACACTGTCTGGCGTGTTGTTATCTCCGGTGCCGGATTCACCGTTCTTGCTTTGGCGGGATTTAGAGCGGCACCGCTGACGTCGGCGCTTGGGTTGCTTCTTGGAGGGGTCATCCTCCATTTTTTCCTCGCCATCCCCTGCTTTGGGGGTGTCCACCATGTATATGTCATATGACGAGGTGGCTTTCCAGTTCCCTATAGGTGCTAGTTCTTGGTCGTCTCCTTCATCGGTGTCCATATCGTCGATGTCTTCGGAGTCAAAGTCAAGCATGTCGGTTAAATCGTCGACAGTGGCTACAAAGTGGGTGGTAGGTGGGCCTCGAATTTCTTCGTCGTCCGTATCCCAACCATGCTGACCGTAGTTCGGCCAGGGCTCTCCTGACAAAGAGAGAGACTTTAGTGAATTCAGGATATCGCCAAAGGGCGAGTGCTGAAAGACGTCCGCGGTGGTGAACTCCATGATCGGAGCCCAATCGGGTTCGATCGGAAGGGGTGCGGAATTTGGAGTCCGGAATGGAGTCTGGCACCTTGGAGTCACGGGCCTTGCAAAGGACTAGGCTGGTATTCGGCTCTATCACCGTAGAGATTGCGGCTCCTGGGGCGGCATCCAACCGTCCGTCCCTGGTTAGCGCAGTTGGCTCCGAGCTAATGATCAGAGCGAACTCCTGAGCGGCACTCTGGGCGCTGTCCGGCGGCAAAGCTAGATCATGCCCATCAAGATAGTGTGGCACACTCGGCCGTGGCTCGAATACGTCGAAGATCAAGTCCCCGTGAATGTCGACCGTGTAATTTAAGCTTCCAAATCTGACCTGATGGCCAGGGGCGTAGCTTTCGATCTGCTCCAGATGGCCAAACGAGTTGGCCCGCAGTGCAAAGCCGCGGAATAAGAAGATCTCTCCGGGGAGAAACGTCTCGCCCTGGACCGCGTCGTGGTTGATGATCGAAGAAGCCATCGGGCCTAAAGGCGACGACACAGAGGAGCTCTCAATGAAAGCACCAATGTCGGTGTCAAAACCGGCGGATCTCGGGTAGGGGGTCCCGAACTGTGCGTCTAGGCGGATTGTAACAGGAGACAAGGGACACAATGTTTTTACCCAGGTTCGGGCCCTCTCGGTGGAGGTAAAACCCTACTCCTGCTTGATTAATATTGATGGTATGGGTATTACAAGAGTTGATCTACCACGAGATCAGAGAGGCTAAACCCTAGAAGCTAGCCTATGGTATGATTGTTGTTCGTCCTACGGACTAAAACTCTCCGGTTTATATAGACACCGGAGAGGGCTAGGGTTACACAGAGTCGGTTACAATGGAAGGAGATCTTCATATCGTATCTCCAAGCTTGCCTTCCACGCCAAGGAAAGTCCCATCTGGACACGGGACAGAGTCTTCAATCTTGTATCTTCATAGTCCGGGAGTCCGGCCAAAGGTCATAGTCCGGCCATCCAGACACCCCCTAATCCAGGACTCCCTCAGTATCTCTTGCCTCCTGTACTTGTACAGCTAGCCGCCATAGCTGCGGCGACTCTCTTCCGCTGTTGCTTAGGCAGTGGAGATGGATTACGCGGTTCCTGACTTGGAGGAGGAGGACTGGGTTGACGCGGTGCTGGACTTGGAGGAGGAGGACTGGGGTGACGCGGTGCTGGACTTGGAGAAGGAGGAGTGGGCTCACGCGTTGGCGGACTTGGAGGAGCAGGAGTCAGCAGAGGCGGTGGCTGACTTGGAGGAGTTGGAGTCGACTGTTGATGCGGTGTCGGACTTGGAGGAGGAGCCGGCTGACGCGGTGTCGGTAGCCTTGGAAAGACGAGGCAATCCTTTCTCCATAGAATGATATGATGTATGGCCTCTCCCAGTGTGCGCTCATCGTCACCTCTAGGAATGTCAAGCTCTAGCCCCGGATATTGTGCCACCACTTCATCAACCGCGACACGATCATAGCCACCTGGAATGGGATTGCAATGGAAGGTTGCTTTAGGGGGATTTGTATAAGCAATGCCGTCCGCCACCTTCATGGATATGTTCTTCATTTTAAAGTGTAGCTCACAATTAGTGTTATCCATGATGTCATCCACAGGGTATCTATCCATCAATGCCTCATCGCCCGGTGCAGAACCCACACTTCTTCTCGGCATGGATGGGACGGTGCTATCCAATGCTGGATACGCTAGCCGCTGCCGCTGCTGAGACCCCCTTTCCTGGCTAATTTTGTCGAGCTGCTGCTGCCACTAGAAAGCGAGTGCCAACTCCGTGTGCGCTGATTCTAGGACTTGAAGCCAGTCTGCTTCCTGCTTCCTCTACTCCTCCTCCAGCTTCCTCTTCTTCTCCTCCGCCATCTTCTTTCTCGCACGACTTCTGTAGTCGGTGTTCCAGTCCGCAAACCCCTCAAACCACAGAATAATGCCTTTGCCTCGTGTTCTTCTTGGGTGTTCAGGGTTCTTCAGGGCGCGCGTAAGCTTGTCGTTCTCTCTATTGGGCGTGAACACCCTGTTTCGTGCCTCTTCTATTGCAACAAGTAAATTGTCGGTGGCTTCTATAAGACTTGCCTACTCCAAAACCTCACCTGTCTTTGGGTCCAACGTCTCCCATGTGCATAGAACTAAGTCCTGACCCTTGGGGGCCAGCTCAATGTAACTGGAGTGACCCCTTCATCGATCATCTGTTGCTCAACGAGATCCCACTTAGGCCGGGCCACCTCGTAGCCACCTGGCCGCAGCTTATGGTGCCATATATTTTTCACGGCATTGATCTTGTTTGTTCTCGACCATTCCTGAGCTACTTTCGATTCCTTGAATTTCACAAAAGTTTCCCAATGATCTCTTGCCTTCTCCAGTGTTCCCTTGAATTCTGGAGTCTTCTTTCCTCCTTCGACGTACTTGTTCCATATAGTTTTCTTGTGGTTGTTGAACACTATCGCCATCTTCCTAAGAGCAGCATTCTTGACTCTCTCCACATCTGCAGCTGTGAAATGATCTAGTAGCGTGAAATGTGACATGAGAGATTCCCAAAGCCGATCTTTTGCTCATTGGTCGACAAAAGTAAGATCTGGACGTTCCTTTGCTGGCTTCTTCCACTCTTGAATGGAGATCGGGATTTGGTCCTGCACAAGAACTCTGCACTGATGAATGAACTTGCCCGCATTCTTCTTAGGCTCGGGCAGTTCGCCATTAGATTTGATGGCATCGATGTTGTACTTTACGCCATCCTTCAACTTTTTGGCCGGGCCTCGCACTGTCCTGCTGCCTGTAGAAGATTTGCTCGATATAGAGGGCTGAAAGAAGAAAGATCGATTCGTTAATATATATACAAATCAGTTAAAACATGTGATGATCACCAGATGCTTGCTTATATAAATATACTTCGCCGGTGTTTGTTATTTGAAGATCATCATAGTTCTGGACTTCATCCCTTCGTTCGTCTTCATAGAATATCATATCACCCTCCTCGGTATTGTTCAGATATTGTGAGCCGTCATCTTCTTCATTCTCATTTGGCCGACTCGGGGAGCGTATGATGTCGAACATGGCCTCTTCTCCTTCTCTGCCGGTATTGTCCGCCATAGCTTTTATTTAACTAATCCAGAAGAATTATAAAACAATTTAGTACGCATCTCGAATAATAGTAGATGATTGATATGCATCTCGAATAATAGTAGATAGTAGATATGCATCTCGAAAGATAAAACTGAATCATAGTAGATAATATGCATCATCGAGTATAATCTCAAATACATCGTCTCGAATATTATCGAATAATATAACCTCGAATATCTCGAATACATCACTAGCTAATGCAGATCGAATACTATCAAATAATCTAGTTGAGTCGCGGTGGACACCCAAAGAGAAGGAACCACCACAGGATCATAGCTTGGGTGATATCCCTGAAGAACCTGCCAGGTATTGGAGAACCCGACGTCCAACGCAACCATGTAGCGACGGACGTGCTCGTCCTCCTCCCTGACATGGTGACTTACCACCTCCGCGGGGGACGCCAGCCTCCGCACCGAATGTGGCCCACGCACCTGCCACCAAAGAAGCTCCGGGTCGACTGAGGGAGTCCTGGATTAGGGGGTATCCGGACAGCCGGACTATATACATCGTCCGGACTATTGAAGCGTGAAGATACAAGACTCGAGACTCCGTTCCGTGTCCGGATGGGACTCTCCTTTGCGTGGAAGGCAAGCTTGGTGATCCGGATATTGTATTTCCTTCCTTGTAACCGACTCCATGTAAACCCTAGCCCTCTCCGGTGTCTATATAAACCGGAGAGGTTGGTCCTTAGAAGGCCGATCACAATTACAATCATAATCATCATAGGCTAGCTTCTAGGGTTTAGCCTCTACGATCTCGTGGTAGATCTACTCTTGTACTACTCATATCTTCAATATTAACCAAGCAGGAGAGGGCCCGAACCTGGGAAAACATTGTGTCCCTCGCTTCCTGTTACCATCAGCATAAGATGCACAGATCGGGACCCCCTACCCGAGATCCGCCGGTTTTGACACCGACATTGGTGCTTTCATTGAGAGTTCCTTTGTGTCGTCGCTGCAAGGCTCGATGGCTCGTCTCTTTGTCAAAGACAACATTACCTCTGGGGGAGCTCTAGCTGTAGGCCAAACTCTCTGACCTGGCGGCTTCGTCATGGCCGCCCCATCGGCCGTCGTGCCGACGATGGCCTCTCGGGTTATCACTCATAACCTTGGCATCAATTCGGAACTCGCCGAACAGATGGATCCCATAGTGCTCTCCTCCCTTAATGAGCTCTTGGATCGCATCGCTGCTCTGGGAGTCGCTACGGACTATGACTGGATCGGGCTTAAACCCGACCAAAGGGATATTAAATCCTTGCCGGCCACCCATGAGATAGCGGTAGTGGAAGAACCACACACGGATTATCCCTCGATTTTGAGGACGAATTATGTCCGGATCACCGAGCTCCGTGAGCCAGACACCCTCCCAAGGGAAGACATGACCCGGGTCCCGGACTTAGAACCGAGCACTGGGCCAGAGAAATTGGGCAACACCCCGGATCCCGAGCCGTCGAACACGGAGGCTCCCATGCCCCTGGGTGCTAGATCGGATCAGAATCCGGACTCAACAACTGTCGCGCACCTGGACTTAAACCGTCTCTCCCATATCAGGAAAGAGCCCCAGGAGATAGTACATCGTTACTAGGCCAGATTCCTCCTTGTGCTAAACAAGGTCAAGGACTGCCACGAGGAGGACGTAGTCTCCCTTTTCTGCAAAAACTGCACGAACAAAGGAATCCTTAATGCTATAAGTCGCCGTGACATAGTGCACTTTGTGGACTTGGCAACCATAGTACAAAAGTACTGTGTGATGGAAAGCGCCCAGAATTTTGGGATAGTCCGGTTCTCACCAAAACCTTTGTTCAAACTAAACGGGGGAACTCTCGTAAGTCGGCCGACCCAATCCCCAAGAAACCAAAGCCCACCCCAGGGCGGGGAACCGTATTGGAAGAATGGCTCAATAGGCCATGCAAGCTCCACAGTACTCCGGGCACAATACCAACTCATAGCCTTAGGGCATGTTGGATACTTCGGCAGGTCGCAAAAAGTGGCGAGGATCTTCTTGCAAGCCATAAAGCAGAACAACATCCCACCAACGAACACAATACGGTACTAATAGTCTTCGAGACTTTTGCCTCAAACAATAGGCGCAAGCGAGCCCATCGAAGCTCCGCTGAAATTTGCCACGTGGCAAAAATAAACCCCTGGAACGACACTGCTATAACTTTCAACGGCAGTGATGAACCTCGATTCCAGACTGTCCGGGCACCAGCCGCTCTGGTCCTTAGCCCAATCGTGAATGGCTTTCGACTCACCAAAGTGCTCATGGACGACGGAAGCGGATTAAATTTGATCTATGAAGAAACACTCAACAAGATAGAAATTGACAAAAGCCACATTGAACAAAGCGACACAACCTTCAGGCTATGTTTGGTTGCTAGGGGAGATAGTCCGGGGTAGAGAGGCCCTGGTCAAAATATTCTTGACAAAATTAAAACCACGTGGAAGATTTGCTTTACCATTTGGGTGCCTCGGTGGGGTGGGGATTTATTTCTGCAACTTCTTCCGTGAGGTGCTGGGGCTATGCAGCTGGAGGAGGATCAAGCACGCCACACACCTGCTCCATCATATACCATCTGATTCCTGTGGCCGTTGAGCGTGTTTAGCCGTCCATAACTGCATGCCTCATCTACAGCAAGCCATGGAGGAGCAACGCAATGGGCGCCGTCGCCCCCGCTGGAGGGGCGGAGCGGGGAGATGGGGGAGGAGGAGGGGGGTCGCTTCCAGACGGAGGATGGCGGAGGGCTGAATGAAGGAGGGCGGAGAGCTCAATCTTGTCACCGCCGCCTCTCGTTCGTGAGACAGAGCGACGAGGGTTTCGTCCCCGACCTCATCAGGCGTGGAAGCCTCACCCGGGGAAAAGTCGTGGATAGGGCGGGGCTGCCCCGATCGCATGGGCCTCCAAATGCGCTGGCGGATCGCCCGGGGATAAATTCTTCCATGGTTTCTCGGCCCGGCAAATCGGCGGGGATCCCGAAGGGATCCTGTGAAACCAAATGAGGCCTCAGGGGAATTATTCCTAGTCGGGAAGCGCGGTGTGCGGGAAAAATCACACTCGATGTGGTATTCGGCACCCCGGAGATTTGTAGGTCCGAAGAAATCACATTCCAAGTGGCTCCTTTTAGCAGCGGATACCACACCCTTCTAGGGCGGGACGCGTTTACAAGCTTTCAAGCTATACCCCATTACGGGTACATGAAGCTTAAAATGCCCGGACCCAATGGAATCATCACTCTAGCCAGTGATCCGGACGTCGCACTTCGCGCCGAAAACAAAACCGCAACACTAGTCCTGGAAGCATTATCCGAAGCCCTAGCAGCCGAAGAATTAACAACACTGCGGGCCACTGTGGACAGGGACGACGTGATACTCGACAAGCGACCCAAGTCCACCTCATTTAAACCCGCAGACGAGATAGTCAAATTCCAAGTCCATCCAACGGACCCCACGAAGACAACTTCCATCGGGACACAGTTGAGCCCCGCAATGGATGCTGCATTACGAGACTTCTTACGCGAGAATTGGGACATTTTCGCCTGGCACCCATCGGACATGCCGGGCATCCCGCGTAGACTGTCCGAACATAGCCTTAACATACTAAAGGGATACAAACCTGTCAAATAGAGCCCAAGGCAATTCTCAGAGCCCAAATGACAAGCAATGGGGGAAGAGCTAGCCAAGCTACTCGAGGCCGGATTCATCAGAGATATCAAACATCTGGATTGGCTGGCAAATTTGGTAATGGTACCAAAGAAGGACAAATCCTGGCACATATGCGTCGACTTCAAAGACCTCAACAAGGCTTGCCCCAAGGATCCCTTTCCCCTCCCTCGCATCGATCAAATCATCGATGCCACAGCAGGACACGACTCGCTGTGTTTCCTCGATGCATACTCTGGATACCATCAAATAAAGATGGCAGAGTCTGACCAAGCTGCAACAGCTTTCATAACGCCATATGGCCCTTTTTGCTTCAACACTATGCCTTTCGGGCTTAAGAACGCCGGTGCAACATATCAACGCATGATTCAAACATGCCTGGAAAAGCAAATCGGCAAAACAGTGGAGGCATATGTGGACAACGTCGTCATAAAAACAAGACACGTCGAAACCCTAATAGATGACTTGAGGCTTACATTCGATAACCTCCGGACCTACGACATCAAGCTGAATCCGGAAAAATGCGTTTTCGGCGTCCCCTCGGGGAAACTGTTGGGCTTCATTGTTTCCAATAGAGGAATTGAAGCGAATCCGGCAAAAATCCGAGCTCTATCGCAGTTGGCTATACCAACAGACCTCAAGCACATCCAGAAACTAGCTGGATGCATGGCCGCTTTGAGCCGCTTTATCTCCAGGTTAGGAGAAAAGGCATTACCTCTTTACCGCCTCCTTCGGCGCACTGAACACTTCGTGTGGACGGATGCAGCCGTGGCCGGACTCGATGAAATAAAGACCTTACTGGCCAGTAATCCAGTCCTAACAGCGCCGAATATCAGCGAGCCTATGCTACTGTACATAGCTGCAACACATCAAGTTGTAAGCGCGGTGCTCGTCGTCGAACGAGAGGTTGACGGATACAAATTCCTGCTCCAAAAGCCGGTTTATTACGTATCCATGGTCCTCACCCCATGCAAATCCTGATACCCACACTATCAAAAAATAGCATACACGGTCTTCATGGCATCCCGGAAGCTGCAACACTACTTTCAAGAGTGTTCGATTACGGTGGCCTCTGAAGTACCACTCAATGACATAATAAATAACCGTGACGCTATGAGCCGGATTGCTAAATGGGCTATTGAGCTCCTTCCATTCGACATAATATATAAATCACGGCGGGCCATCAAGTCGCAAGTACTGGCTGACTTTGTCGCCGAATGGACAGAAGCCGAAATCCCTAAAGAGTATGGCGCGTACTCCAACTGGATCATGCACTTCGACGGCTCTAAAATGCTGGCTGGATTGGGAGCAGGTGTAGTCCTAACATCTCCCACCGGAGACACGGTCTAGTACGTCCTCCAAATATTATACACAAACTCCAACAATGCAGCCGAATATGAGGCCCTGTTGCACGGTCTTCGGATGGCAGTCTCTATGGGCATCCAATGCCTGGAAGTGCGTGGGGATTCGAACCTTGCAATATCACAAATAAACGGAGACTTTGATGTCAAGGATCCGAAAATGGCGGCCTACCGCAATGCCGTCCTCAAAATGTCAGCTCGGTTCGAGGGGCTCGAATTCCACCATGTGGCTCGAGAAAACAATCAAGCGGCGGACGTCCTCGCCCGCATCGGCGCTAAACGCGACCCTGTCCCACCTAACATATTCCTGGAAAGGTTGTTCAAGCCATCCGTAGTATGGGAAGGGGATTCCGGCAATACTAGCACGGATCCAAACACGCCCCCAGATTCCGAACCATCAGACACAATCGGAGGCTCTGCCACTGAAATAACATCTTCGGCCCATGAAATCATGGCCGTAATCGCCTTGTGGACTGAGCCTTTCTTGGCCTACCTAAATAGGCAGGAGCTCCCCGAAGATCAAAATGAAGCACGCTGCATCATTCGGCGTTCTAAAGCTTACAAAGTCCACAAATGGGAACTCTACAAGAAAAGTGCTACCGAAGTGCTCCAAAGATGCATCTCCGAAGAGGAAGGGCGGCAACTCTTGGCTGAAATCAATGCCGGACTAGGCGGGCACCACGCCACGGCTCGAGCACTAGTCAGCAAGGCCTTCCGTACAAATTTCTATTGGCCAACGGCCCGAGCAGACGCACAGGACCTTGTACAACATTGCGTCGGTTGCCAGCTCTTTGCTAATCATAGTCATATGCCCCCTACCGCTCTCCAAACAATCCCCATAACTTGGCCCTTCGCGGTCTGGGGGCTGGATATGGTCGGACCTCTTAAAGGGGGAAGCCATAAGAAAAAATACTTATTGGTCATGGTGGACAAGTTCACCAAATGTATAGAAGCCAAACCAGTCAAAACGGCCAAATCCGGACCAGTAATAGACTTCATATCCGGGGTCGTACACCGATACAGTGTCCCCCACAACATCATCACTGATAATGGCTCAAATTTCACAGCCGATGAAGTGAAAACTTGGTGCGGAAAATGGGCATTAAGCTCGATTACGCTTCCGTCAAGCATCCCCAAACTAACGGCCAGGTAGAGTGGGCAAATGGTCTCATCATGAGCGGCATCAAACCCAGACTAGTGCGATCCTTGACATGGTCGAATACGCACTGGGTCGAAGAGCTCGACTCCATACTCTGGGGGCTGCGGACCACGCCGAATCGCACCACCGGATATACACCATTTTTATGGTATACGGCACGGAAGTAGTACTACCCTGCGACATAATACATGATTCGCCACGCGTACGCATGTACGAAGAGAAGGAAGCCGAGTTAGATCGGCAGGATAACTTGGATGCCCTGGAGGAGGAGCTCGATGTTGCAAAAGCTCGCTTCACATTCTATCAGCAGCAGGCTCGACGATATCAAAGCAGAGAAGTGCGGGCCAAAACTTACAATATTGGTGAGCTCGTTCTACGCCTACCGGAGAAGAAGAAGGACAAGCTCAAACCCAAGTGGAAAGGTCACTTCGTCATTGACAAAGTTCTCACTGGAGGAGCGTACCGCTTACGTAATGCATCTGATAACAGACTCGAGCCGAACCCATGGAACGCGGCCAGACTTCGGAGATTCTACGCCTAACGCCGAACTCAGTGTTCGTCTCCTTACCCCTCCTTTTTAATTATGCTCCACACCTTTTTCCTTTCTCGACCTTTTTCCTCTTCACACAAAGCATTTAATACAGTGCGGACTCCCAGATCACTCCGGCCGCACTATGTGTGTAAGCAATACCTGGGGGCTTCCTATACGGAAGCTAAAAATAATTACACAAATGGCTTTTTGCCCATCACATATGCGTTTCCTTTTTCATATGTGCCTTTTCTTCACCATTATATGCATCGATATGACTTAAGATGTGGCCAAGCTGGGTTGCCTGGCTCCTGGGTTTATGCCCTACGTTCCCGTTAATTCGGCTAGGGCATAAGGGGAGCACCTCTGCGATTGTTACTACCGGTTCAGCCGGATGTGTACCTGAGACTGGGTGAAGCCGAAAGCTAGTTTCCTTAAGAGAATATTCGGTCGGTGAACAAAAGATGTATTCGTTTATTACAACGCAAATCCCCAGAAGTCTTGTATCCTATGCCATCGTTCGCAGTCCAGACATGTGCATTGTCGCATGCATACCCAGGGAAAGGAACCCCTAACGGAACTATTCTCCCTGGAAGATGTTTCTTACTATCCATGTAATATAACATAACTAGTTGGGTACTTGTCTGTTCAATCACTTATGACCCGTACGCCTGGTTTCCATGCATACTCCGGTTTTGCATAACTGAGTGGGTATTCGGACAGACCCCAGACTGTAGGATCCGGGGGCTGAAGCGAAAAGGTCCACCATGACAAATGATTTCAATCCGGCTAGGGACTAATTATGTCCATTGAATTACACAGTCACTTGGACTGACTATATTCCTCCTCTATACCATCCAACAGGCTATCTAGCTTACAATCCTGTCGAGAATACCAGACTCACGGGAATTTCTTGTCTATCGAGCCCCGCTGGTCCTACTTCGGCCATATGGTTCAGGTCCAGCTTGGTGTAGCGCGTCTTCACCATAGCCTAGGCTTCTCTTGCAGCTTGCCGGCAAGCTGACATCTTCCACAATTGGAACACCGCCGTGCTCCTTGAAGCATATCCACAAGCTCCCCCATGCCATTTGGCAGTAAGCTTGATGGCCATAAGATTTGAGCAACACCCTGCATCACTTGCCGAGCTCGCTCGTGCAGTTGCGAGAGGTCTTGCAGTACATCACTTACAGATGAGGGCATCTCCTCCTCAGGGCGACCCATTAACATTCCTGCAAGCAAAATTCTTTGAATATACTTCCTCGCCGAACTATCATACAGTTCGTCTAGGCACTCACCATAAATGCCGCGTCGAAGCCTTCTGTTCTCCTTCATGGAGTCCGTCAGCTGGGCACGGACGTCTTTTAATTCTACGTCCAGCCGGACATTGGCATCTTGACGATTGTTCTTCTCCTGCCTAACTTGCATAAGAATGTGCTCGCCAGCCTTTAGCTGCCTTTTGAGATGCGAGTCGTCATCTCTTATGCCCCCCGGATTCACCCCGGGATTGTCTACAAAACTCTCTGTTAGACGTATTATGCCAACCATTTACTAACTGGTGCATCTTTATGCAATTAAGACAAATGTTACTAGATGAGGCCTTCTGGGATTCCTCTAACTTGGCAACCGTGTCCCTCAGCTGGGCCTTACATTCCTCCAGCTCCCGAGCCAATTGTTCATTCTTATCTACAAGGACCTGTGCATAAATTGATCCTTAAAATAGTTGTTCCAACCATTTCAAGTCTCAAGGGCTACTGCTATACATGTTTATCAAAATTTCTTACCCGTATATCTTTGGTATACTGGTTCGTCACTCGAGTAAGCCCGCCTTGAGCAGCTCGGATGTATGCGTCTCCCGAATTGAAGGAATTAAATGCCTCTTTGGAAAAGATGTTGTTCCGAAGCATGGCCCGTCCACGCCGGTGATTCATGGCGTTCTCTACTTCGGAGTTCATGGCCGAGAGCATATCCGCGTCCACTATCGGAGAACTATGCGGCATCAGCCCCGTGTCCGCCTCCACTCTCGAAGCCGGTTCTGAAATCCGGCTGGTGGAGGCGTAGTTGGCGGGATCCCCGGATATAGTACGGCTGCTCCTCTTCCTGCCAGGACACAAAGGGCGCTGTTATACTTCAAATACCATAATCGCAGGATAGGTTTTTGCCTTACCTCTGCAGCAGCGTGTCGACCCTTACTGCCTTCCTCTTGATCCTGCCCGATCCGGACGCCCGTGGTCGACGGGTCCCTAGGGGCTCGGTCCCGCGCTCCGACCGTCGTCTCTGTAAAAAACACGACACTTCAAGGGTAAGGCATGGCATCCGATGGGAGTCCTCTTCGGAGGATAGGATTTTTCGGCTTGGCTTACATGCGACGTAGGTAGCGGTCCGGGATAGTCGGCAATAATGGCCACTGAGGCGCCATCACAGCTTGCTTGATAAAATGTCTCGTTGACAAGCTCTGTGGTAATATCCGGATCTTCTTCGAGTCCTGGATCTAGGGCCCTTCCGGGGTCCTCTGGCTGCAGGGAAGGGTCGGAAATTCCTTCTACGTCCCTCCTCAGTTCCTGTTCAGAGATGTCAAGGCAGGTAATCTTAGCGAAGAACGCTACAATGAGTGAAGCGGAGAAAATAATGACGACTTACCCAGTTTGGGGGGTTGTACATGGAGAATTCGTCCCGCGGTTTAATGTGGAGAATTCTTCCTCTTCTCCTTTGTATAAATCAGACAATTTCCTTGCCAGGGCAGTAGCGGAGTCCGGACCCTTACAACCACAGAGGGTGGCATCATCTTCCCCGTTGAAGTGCCACATGGGCTTCCCCAGATATTGAAGCGGTTGCACCCCCCATATTATGCATATTGCCATAACCTCGACTATCGTCAGTCCAGACTTGGCCAATAATTTTATCCTGCTCATTAGGAGGTGTATTTCCCTGGTATCCTCCTCTTGGGGGCCCCGGGGGCGCCAGCTTAGACGTGCCCTCGACGGGACGTCACTGAACTTGGGGAGACCCGTCCGGACTGGATCCGGAAGGGGAACATCATCAATATAAAACCACTCCGAAGGCCAGTTCTCCGGTGCCTTCTTGGGAGTGCCTGATAGGTATCCGGTCTCGGCAATGCGCCATACTTCGGCCCCGCCCACTTGACGTAGGGATTCCCCCTGGTTGTGGGGGACAAGGCAGAACAACTTTTCCATAAACCGAAGTGAGGCTCGCAGCCTAAAAATAGCTCGCAAAGGGCGACGTACCCTGCTATGTGTAGTACGGAGGCAGGGGTAAGGTTGTGCAGCTGGAGGCCGTAGAACTCCAGGAGCCCGCGAAGAAACGAGTGGATGGGAAACCCGACGCCCCTTAGTAGATGCGGGATGAGGCATATTCGCTCCTCTGTTAATGGATTAGGAGATCCCTCAGCTTGTTCCCCTCCGTTATAAGTGGCTATTCTGGCTCGAACGGGGACCATGAACACCGGTGGGAGAAACCCTTGGGTTTCTAACTCTATCAAACGGCTATGGGGAACTGAACACTCTTCCCAATCCCCCGACTTGGAGCGGGGAGAGCGAGCAGAAGAGCTACGACGACCGGCCATGTTGGAGTGGTTTTTTCAGGGGCGCTCTGTTGGATGCTTGCTCGAGGGGGGAGAGTGAGGTATGGATCTGAGAATCCCCGTCTCTTCCAATAGATGGTCAACCCGAAGGATTGAACATGGCAAATGCAAAAAATGCCTCGGCTCCTCACATTCGCTCGACACGTGGAGATGGTCATTATTGAGGCACTGAAGCCCAGGAGTACTACCTTGATGGGAAGCCGAACACTATTCGTCGTAACAGGTACTTTGGAGTATTCGGAGATGGAACACCTTGCAATGCCGAAGACAAGACTGCACGTCGGATTCATCGTCATTGAAGCAAGGTTCAGGGGATACTGAGGGAGTCCTGGATTAGGGGGTATCCGGACAACTGGACTATATACATTGTCCGGACTATTGAAGCGTGAAGATACAAGACTCGAGACTCCGTTCCATGTCCGGATGGGACTCTCCTTTGTGTGGAAGGCAAGCTTGGCGATTCGGATATTGTATTTCCTTCCTTGTAACTGACTCCATGTAAACCCTAGCCCTCTCCGGTATCTATATAAACCAGAGAGGTTGGTCCTTAGAAGCCCGATCACAATTACAATCATAATCATCATAGGCTAGCTTCTAGGGTTTAGCCTCTACGATCTCGTTGTAGATCTACTCTTGTACTACTCATATCTTCAATATTAATCAAGCAGGAAGTAGGGTTTTACCTCCATCGAGAGGGCCCGAACCTGGGTAAACATTGTGTCCCTCGCTTCCTGTTACCATCAGCCTAGGACGCACAGATCGGGACCCCCTACCCAAGATCCGCCGGTTTTGACACCGACATCGACGATGGGACCCGGGTTCCTCACCAAGATGCACACCCCTGAAGGTAGCACCTCCCAGTGCCAGCCGGTGGAGCCCAGTCCCGGACATGGTGCCTCTGAAGCAGGATGTTGTCGCGAACGGGTCGATGACGAGGATGCGGGCCAGGCATCGTTGACGTCGAGAACATATTCTATATGCAAATCTAACATTTTTTAAATGATTGGATTGTGATTTCTTATATACGAGGAAAACCTTTAGTCCGTGGCTATAGGAACATGATTTAGAATCATAATGGATTCTCTTAACCTTTAAGGGATTTAACAAAATGGCGCCATTCTGGATGTGCAGAAAATGCTCCATATTTTTCTTGATCTCATCTACCCTTCTATATGTCACATTATCTAGTGTCAAAGGATTCAAGAAAACCATGGCTTCATCATTAGCCGGAAGTAACAAACGCATGATGGTACGAAGCTCTCCAAAGTAGTTTTGGAACGGAGTCCCGGATAAGATAATTCGCTTTTTGGTACGAAGTTCAGCAAGAGCCTTCTGAATATCGCTATTTGGAAGGCCTTTTATGAACTTCGTACGAAAAAGCGAATTATCCTATCAGGACTCTGTTCCAAAATAACTTTGGAAACTTTTGTACTTTCATGTGCCTGTTACTTCCGGCTAATGACGAAACCATGGATTTCTTCAATACTTTGACACAAGAGAATGTGCACATATAGAGGCATAGATGAGATCAGGAAAAATATGGATCAACTTAATTATGCACATCCATAATGGTGGCATTCTTGATAAATCTCTTATTAATGGGGGCATTTTTTATAAGCCCCTTATTAGATGTTGCATATGTCAAAATTCAAACTTTGACATATGATCAAACTTCGACATATGATCAAATGTTGCATATGTCAAAATTCAAACTTTGACATATGATCAAACTTTGACATATGATCAAATGTTGCATATGTCAAAAATTCAAACTTTGACATATGATCAAACTTTGACATATGATCAAATGTTGCATATGTCAAAATTCAAACTTTAACATATGATATCTAAATAATTCATCTAACATTAATATATCTAGCTAATTCATCTAACATTTGACAAAAGTATGAAAAACTATAAAAAACTATAATTCATCTAACATTTGAAATTAATCTAATACATATAAAACTTTGACATTAATCTAACATTTATGTATATCTAATTCATCTAACATTTCTATAACTAAAACTATATAAAACTAAAAAACAAAAAATAATTAAGAAAGTGTGTGTGTGTGTGTGTGTGTGCGTGTGTGTGTGTGTGCGGGCTCGATGGGATGAGGGCGGCCATGGCAACAGGGGGTCTCACCGCGAGGCGAGGCAACGGGGGCGGAAACGGGCCGGGGCGCGATGGGGGTGGGGACGGGGATGATGACGGGGACGGACCGGAGCGGGGACGGCGATAGCGACGACGCGCGATGGGGACGGCACGCGACGGGGGCGGCGACGGGGGGCAGCGGCGATGTTGTCGAAGCAGAGATCGAAGCAGAGGAAGAAGAGAAGAAACTGCAAACTTTTGAAGTGCTAGTATATATAGGAGGGACCTTTAGTCCCGGTTGGAGCCACCAACCAGGACCAAAGGTCTGTTTTGGCCAGGCCAAGCGGCGGGAAGCGCAGGCCTTTATTCCCGGTTGGTTGCTCCAACCAGGACTAAAGACCCGTCGCGGTTGGAGCCACCAACCAGGACTAAAGACATGCCTTCCCGTGTTCGCGGTGCAGAGGTTTAGCCCCACATCGCTGAGCGAAGGGCAGCCGCACTGGTTTATAAACCCAACCGCGGCTGCTCCTTCGAGCTCCTCTCCAAAGCAGGCTTCTTGACCTAAAACTGTGCGCTGCCCTGGGTGGGCCTACTAGGTTGGGTTTCTAGTCGTAGCAGGCCATTGTGGCCCAGTAGTCGGGCTTTTTTTTTTCATTTTTTTGTTTTCTGCGTTATTTATTTTCTTTTATTTCAGAGTTATTGTTTTGCTTTATCTAGAGTTTCTTTGTGAATATTTTGCTTTAGGTAAAGAAAATTATAAACTTTCTGTTACTCACTGTTTTGGGGTCCAGAGTGATTTCCACGATTAACGAACCCCGGGGTGCATTTACGTGTTGGTCATCAACACTCACGGTTTTGGCAGATTCTGGACCGTTTCATGGACTATTACTCACTATTTTGGGGTCCTGGAGTGATCTCCATGATTAATGAACCCCAGGGTGCGTTTATGTGTTGGTCATCAACGCTCACAGTTTTGGCCAATTCTGGCCCGTTTCATGGACTATTTAATACTCACTGTTATGGGGTCCCGGAGTGATTTCCATGATTAACGAACCCCTGGGTGCGTTTACGTGTCGGTCATCAACACTCAAAGTTTTGGCCGATTCTGGCCTGTTTCATGGACTATTACTCAGTATTTTGGGGTCCCGGAGTGATTTCCACAATTAACGAACCCCGGGGTGTGTTTACGTGTTAGTCATCAACACTCACAGTTTTGGCCGATTCGGACCCGTTTCATGGACTATTACTCACTCTTTTGGGGTCCCGGAGTTATTTCCACGATTAACAAACCCCGGGGTGCATTTACGTGCCGTTCATCAACACTCACAGTTTTGGCCGATTCTGGCCCGTTTCTTGGACTATTACTCAGCATTCTGGGGTCCTAGAGCGATT
The DNA here is from genome assembly GCF_002162155.2 of Triticum dicoccoides. Classification (NCBI taxonomy): domain Eukaryota; kingdom Viridiplantae; phylum Streptophyta; class Magnoliopsida; order Poales; family Poaceae; genus Triticum; species Triticum dicoccoides. The sequence continues at coordinate 15,088,465 of NC_041387.1, forward strand.
TGCATGATTGACGATGCCCGGGATGCGTTTACTTGTCTGTCGTCAACACTCACAGTTTTGGCCGATTCTGACCCGTTTCATGGACTATTACTCACCGTTTTTGCGTCCCGAAGCGATTTCCACGATAGACGAACCCCGTGGTGCTTACGTGTCGGTCATCAACACTCACAATTTTGGCCAATTCTGGCCTGTTTCGTGGACTATTACTGATTTTTTTGGGGTCCCGAAGTGATTTCCATGATTAACGAACCCCGGGGTGCTTTTGCGTGTCGGTCATCAACACTCGCGGTTTTTGTCGATTTTGACCTGTTTTGTGGACTATTACTCACCGTTTTGTGGTCCCAAAGTGATTTCCATGGCTGTCGAACCCCAAGGCGTGCTTACGTGTTGGTCGTCAAGACAAGCAGTTTGAGCCGATTCTGGCCTGTTTCTTGGACTATTACTCAGCATTTTGGGGGTCCTGATACGTCTCCAACGTATCTACTTTTCCAAACACTTTGCCCTTGTTTTGGACTCTAATTTGCAGGATTTGAATGGAACTAACCTGGACTGACGTTGTTTTCAGCAGAGTTGCCATGGTGTTATTTTTGTGCAGAAATAAAAGTTCTCGGAATGACCTGAAACTCCACAGAGTCACATTTTGTAATTAATAAAAAATATTGGCAAAAGAATCAATGTAAGGGGGCCGACACCCTGTCCACGAGGGTGCATGGCACGCCCACCCCCTGGGGCGCGCCCCCTGCCTTGTGGGCCCCCTCGACCTCCACCGACCTCAACTCCAACTCCATATATTCACATTCGGGGAGAAAAAAAATCAGAGAGAAGGATTCATCGCATTTTACGATACGGAGCTGCCGCCAAGCCCTAAGCTTCCTCAGGAGGGCTCATTTGGAGTCCGTTCGGGGCTCCAGAGAGGGGAATCCGTCACCATCGTCATCATCAACCATCCTCCATCACTAATTTCATGATGCTCACCGCCGTGCGTGAGTAATCCCATCGTAGGTTGGCTGGACGGTGATGGGTTGGATGATATTTACCATGTAATCGAGTTAGTTTTGTTAGGGTTTGATCCCTAGTATCCATTATGTTCTAAGATTGATGTTGCTATGATTTTGCCATGCTTAATGCTTGTCACTAGGGCCCGAGTGCCATGATTTCAGATCTGAACCTATTATGTTTTCATGAATATATGTGAGTTCTTGAACCTATCTTGCAAGTCAATAGTCACCTACTATGTGTTATGATCCGGCAACCCCGAAGTGACAATAATCGGGACCACTCCCGGTGATGACCGTAGTTTGAGGAGTTCATGTATTCACAAAGTGCTAATGCTTTGGTCTGGTACTCTATTAAAAGGAGGCCTTAATATCCCTTAGTTTCCAATAGGACCCCGCTGCCATGGGAGGTAGGACAAAAGATGTCATGCAAGTTCTTTTCCATAAGCACGTATGACTATATTCGGAATACATGCCTACATTACATTGATGAACTGGAGCTAGTTCTGTGTCACCCTATGTTATAACTGTTGCATGATGAATTACATCCGACATAATTATCCATCATTGATCCATTGCCTACGAGCTTTTCACATATTGTTTTTTGCTTAGTTACTTCTCTGTTGCCACTGTTACGATTACTACAAAACTGCTACTGTTACTTTTGCCACCGTTACCGTTACTTCCATACTACTTTGCTACTAAACACTTTACTTCAGATATTAAGTCTTTCAGGTGTGGTTGAATTGACAACTCAGCTGCCAATACTTGAGAATATTCTTTGGCTCCCCTTGTGTTGAATCAATAAATTTGGGTCGAATACTCTACCCTTGAAAACTGTTGTGATCCCCTATACTTGTGGGTTATCAGGACCCAGAGTGATTTCCACGATTGATGAACCCCGGGGTGCGTTTATGTATCCGTCATCAACACTCACAGTTTTGGCTGATTCTGACCCGTTTCATGGACTATTATTCACTGTTTTGGGGTCCCGAAGCGATTTCCATGATAGATGAACCCCGGGGTGCGCTTACGTGTCGGTCATCAACACTCACAATTTTGGCCGATTCTGGTTCCGTGCACTATTACTCACCGTTTTGGGGTCCCGAAGTAATTTCCATAGTTGTGGAACCCCAAGGTGCGCTTACATGTCGGTCATCGACACTCACAATTTTGGTTGATTCTGGCATGTTTCTTCGACTATTACTCACTGTTTTGGGGTCCCGGAGTGATTTCCAAAATTGATGAACCCCGGGGTGCGTTTACGTGTCGGTCATCAACACTCATAGTTTTGGCCGATTCTGACCCGTTTCGTGGCCTATTACTCACTGTTTTGGTGTCCCGGAGTGATTTCTATAGTTGTTGAACCCCAAGGTGGGATTACGTGTCGGTCATCATCACTCATAGTTTTCGCCGATTCTGGCCCGTTTCGTGGACTATTACACTCTGTTTTGGGGTACTGGAGTGATTTCCACG
>NC_041387.1:15091167-15095183 GCF_002162155.2 Triticum dicoccoides
TACTCACTGTTTTGGGGTCCCAGAGTGATTTCCACGATTAACGAACCCCATGGTGCGTTTATGTGTTGGTGATCAACACTCATAGTTTTGGCCAATTCTGGCCCTTTTCATGGGACTATTACTCACTGTTTTGGGGTCCCAGAGTGATTTCCACGATTAACGAACCCCGGGGTGTGTTTACATGTCGGTTTTCAACAATGACAGTTTTGGCTGATTCTGGCCCGTTTCATGGACTATTACTCACTGTTTCGGGGGTCCTGGAGTGATTTCCACAATTAACGAACTCTGGGGTGTGTTTACGTGTTGGTCATCAATACTCATACTTTTGGTCAATTCTGGCCCGTTTCTTGGACTATTACTCACTGATTTGGAGTCCCAGAGTGATTTCCATGATTAATGATTCCTGGGGTGCATTTACGTGTCGGTCATCAACACACAGTTTTGGCCAAATCTGGCCCGTTCCATGGACTATTACTCACTGTTTTGGGGTCCCAGAGTGATTTCCACGATTAACGAACCCCACGGTGCATTTACGTGTCGGTCATCAACACTCTTAGTTTTGGCCAATTCTAGCGAGTTGCATGGACTATTACTCATTGTTTTAGGGTCCCGAAGTGATTTCCACGATTAACGAACGCCAAGGTGCGATTATGTGTTGGTCATCAATACTCATAGTTTTGGCCGATTCCGTCCCGTTTCGTGGACTAATACTCATAGTTTTGGCATATTCTGGCCTGCTTCGTGGATTATGACTCACTGTTTTGGGGTCCTAGAGTGATTTCGACGATATACGAACCCGGGGGTGCGTTTATGTGTCGGTCATCAACACTCACAGTTTTGGCCGATTCTGGCCCATTTCGTGGACTATTACTCACTGTTTTGGGGTCCCGAAGTGATTTCCACGATTAACGAACCACAGGGTGCGTTTACATGCCACTCATCAACACTCACAGTTTTGGCCGATTCTGGCCCATTTGATGGACTATTTTACTCACAGTTTTGGGGTCCCGGAGTGATTTCCACTATGGGCGAACCACGGGGTGCGTTTACGTGTCGGTCATCAACACTCAAAGTTTTGGCCGATTCTGGCCCGTTTTGTGTTCTTCTACTCACTGTTTTGGAGTCCCGAAGTGATTTCCACGATTAACGAACCCCAGGGTGCGCTTACGTTTCGGTCATCAACACTCACTATTTTGGGCGATTCTGGCCCGTTTCTTGGATTATTACTCACTGTTTTGGGGTCCCGGAGTGGTTTCCACAGTTGTCGAACCGCGGGTGCGTTTACGTGTCGATCATCAATACTCATAGTTTTCGCCGATTCCGGCCTATTTCATGGACTATTACTCACTATTTGGTGTCCCAGAGTGATTTCCACGATTAACGAACCCCGCGGTTCGTTTACGTGTCGGTTATCAACACTCACAGTTTTGGCCAATTCTGGCTAGTTGCATGGACTATTACTCATTGTTTTGGGGTCGCAGAGTGATTTCCATGGTTAACAAACACCAAGGTGCGATTACGTGTCGGTTATCAACACTCATAGTTTTGGCCGATTCCGGTCCGTTTTGTGGACTATTACTCACTGTTTTGGGGTCCCATAGTGATTTCCACGATGAACGAACCCCCCGGTGCCTTTACGTGTCGGTCATCAACACTCACAGTTTAGGCCAATTCTGGCCAGCTGCGTGGACTATTACTCATTGTTTTGGGGTCCCGGAGTGATTTCCACGATTAACGAACACCAAACAGCGATTACGTGTCGGTCATTAACACTCATAGTTTTGGCCGATTCCGGTCCATTTCGTGGACTAATACTCATAGTTTTGGCAGATTCTGGCCTGCTTCGTGGACTATGACTCACTATTTTGGGGTCCTAGAGTGATTTCCATGATTAACGAACCCGGGAGTGCGTTTATGTGTCGGTCATTAACACTCAGAGTTTTGGCCGATTCTGGCCCGTTTTGTGGACTATTACTCACTGTTTTGTGGTCCCGCAGTGATTTCCACGATTAACGAACCCCGGGGTGCGTTTACATGCCGGTCATCAACACTCACAGTTTTGGCTGATTCTGCCCCGTTTCATGGACTATTACTCACAGTTTTGGGGTCCCAGAGTGATTTCCATGATTAACGAACCCTGTGGTGCGCTTACGTGTCGGTCATCAACACTCACAGTTTTGGGCGATTCTGGCCCGTTTCTTGGACTATTACACACTGTTTAGGGGTCCCGGAGTGATTTCCATAGTTGTCGAACCCCGGGGTGCGTTTACGTGTCGATCATCAATACTCATAGTTTTCGCCGATTCCGGCCCGTTTCGTGGACTATTACTCACTGTTTTGGGGTCCCAGAGTGATTTCCACGATTAACGAACCCCGGGGTGCGTTTACGTGTCGGTCATCAACACTCACAGTTTTGGGCGATTCTGGTCCGTTTCATGGACTATTACTCACTTTTTTGGGGACCCGGCGTGATTTCCACGATTAACGAACCCTGTGGTGCATTTACGTGCCGGTCATCAACACTCACAATTTTGGCCGATTCTGGCCCGTTTCGTGGACTATTACTCACTGTTTTGCGGTCCTGGAGTGATTTCCACGATTAACGAACCCCAGGGCGCGTTTATGTGTCGGTCATCAACACTCACAGTTTTGGTAGATTCTGGCCCGTTTCATGGACTATTACTCACCATTTTGGGTTCCCGGAGTGATTTCCACGATTAACGAACCCCGGGGTGCGTTTACGTGTCAGCTATCAACACTCATAGTTTTGGCCAATTCTGCCCGATTTGTGGACTACTACTCACTATTTTGGGGTCCCATAGTGATTTCCATGATTAACGAACCCCGGGGTGCGTCTACGTGTCGGTCATCAACACTCACAGTTTTGGCCAACTCTGACCCGTTCCATGGACTATTACTCACCATTTTGGGGTCCCGAAGTGTCACGCCCAATATGCGACCCTATCCAAAAGGAACTCGAAGGTCCCACCAAGGATAGACCCGCATATTGAAACGCTTTTGCAAGGTGGATATGATTACATCATCATTACATAATAGATGGGATACATACATAAGGCATATAATGGCACACGAATACAACATCACAATACATCAGAGCATCATCCGACTACGGATGAAACACAAACAGAAACTCAAACGACATCCACCCTGCTAGCCCAGGCTGCCGACCTGGAACCTATCCCCTGATCGAAGAAGAAGCAGAAGAAGAACTCCAAGACAAGCAAACATCGCTCTCGCGTCATGATCATCGCACAACCTGTATCTGCAACTATTGTTGTAGTAATCTGTGAGCCACGAGGACACAGCAATCCCATTACCATGGGTATCAAGACTAGCAAAGCTTAAAGGGAAAGGAAGGGGTAAAGAGGTGAGGCTGCAGCAGCGACTAAGCATATATGGTGGCTAACATACGCAAATAAGAGCGAGAAGAGAGCAAGCAGAACGGTCGTCAACTAATAATGATCAAGAAGTGATCCTGAACTCCTGCTTACGTGAAACATAACCCAGAAACCGTGTTCACTTCCCGAACTCCGCCGAGAAGAGACCATCACGGCTACACACGCGGTTGATGCATTTTAATTCGTATCTGGTGTCAAGTTATCTACAACCGGACATTAACAAATTCCCATCTGCCTATAACCGCAGGCACGACTTTCAAAAGATTATACCCTGCAGGGGTGTCCCAACTTAGCCCATGACAAGCTCTTGCGATCAACGAAGGAATAGACCTTCTCCCAGGAAGACCCGATCAGACTCGGAATCCCGGTTTACAAGACATTTCGACAATGGTAAAACAAGACCAGCAAGACCGCCCGATGCACCGACAATCCCGATAGGAGCTGCACATATCTCGTTCTCAGGGCAACACCGGATGAGCAATCCGTACAACTAAAACCAGACCTCAAGTTTCCCTGAGGGGGCGCTGCAAAGGGCTCTAGTTCGGACCAACACTTAGACAAGCACTGGCCCGGGGGGGCTAAAATAAAGATGACCCT
>NC_041387.1:15095342-15105026 GCF_002162155.2 Triticum dicoccoides
CCCGATAGGAGCTGCACATATCTCGTTCTCAGGGCAACACCGGATGAGCAATCCGTACAACTAAAACCAGACCTCAAGTTTCCCTGAGGGGGCGCTGCAAAGGGCTCTAGTTCGGACCAACACTTAGACAAGCACTGGCCCGGGGGGGGGGGGCTATAATAAAGATGACCCTTGGGTTGGCCGACCCAAGGGAAAGGGTAGGTGGTGGTGAGGCAAATGGTAAAATCAAGGTTGGGCCTTGCTGGAGGAGTTTTATTCAAAGCGAACTGTCAAGGGGGTCCCATAAATCACCCGACCGCGTAAGGAACGCAAAATCCGGGAACATAACACCGGTATGACGGAAACTAGGGCGGCAAGAGTGGAACAAAACACTAGGCAAAAGGCCAAACCTTCCACCCTTTATCAAGTATATAGATGCATTAATAATATAAGAGATATTTTGATATCCCAACATAATCCTGTCCACCATGGAGCAATCTTCAACTTCACCTGCAACTAACAACGCTATAAGAGGGGCTGAGCAAAGCGGTAACATAGCCAAGCAACGGTTTGCTAGGAAGGGTGTCAAAGGTTAGAGGTTCATGGCAATTTGGGATGGCTTGATAAACAGGTGATGGGTAGCGCAGCATAGCGATAGAACGAAACAACTAGCATAGCAATGATAGTAGTGAGATCCAGGGTAGCGGTCATCTTGCCTGAAATCCCGCTAGGAAGAAGAACGAGTCCATGAAGAAGACGAACGAGAGTAGTCGAACGAATACTCACAATCGCAACATTACCGGAACTAAGAAGCAACACCGGAAAGAAACAAACAACATGGTAAATGCACAAGCATAAACATGGCATGATGCACAAACAAGTATGATGCATGTCCGGTTTAATGAGGCATGGCATGGCAAAGTGCACAAACAATACTACAAATTAAGTGGAGCTCAATATGCAACGAGTTGCATATTGAAGAAACACCACATGCAAGTATTTAGTTCTCTCTCGTTTTGTACCCAACAATATTAAATGTTGTTAAACATGGCAAGAGGTGAAGCATGAATAAACTACCTATCTAAGCAAGTTTAAATGAATCCGGAACAACAAACAACAATTCCGGAAAATTGCCATGTGCAAATTATGAATTAGCTACTGTTCTGCCCTAAACACAATTTTAATATTCTTAAACAGCAACATAAAGTGGACCATGTTAAACTAGGCATTTTCCCACCCCATTTACATATAAAGTTTATTTAAAACGGAGCTACGGTTATTTAGTAATGAAATAAATCATTTTAGCATGGTATTATGCAAAATAAACACAAACAACATGTTAAACATTTTTAACATAGATGAAAGTGACATATTATTAATCTACACAATTTTCTGAGCATTTTACATATATAAATTATTTTAATCTGATGCACGGTTTGTGAGTAATTAAATGCATGAAGTGCAAGGGGTTTTCTGTAAAACAGGCAAACTCTGGATAAATGGACAAATTCGCAGTCAGGGAAAAAAACATGCATGGGCCAAATCTGCTGGGCCAACAGCATACAAGAGAGGGCTGGGGGTGGCCTCACCATGGGCTCTGGCCTAGTCGGTGAAGGTAGCAGGCTGAGGGGCGGCGGAAGCGAGCTGGGCCTTGGCTCGAGCCCGATCTGGAGGGCGCTGGAGGGGAGGCAGCCCAGGCGCGCGGTCAATGGGGAGAGCGGGCGAGCTGTTCATTCTCGAACTGCTGCTCGAAGCAGGGGAAGGAGAGGATGCAACGGCGCCGGGCTTGGCGCAGCTGCAGATGGCGCCGGGACGGGGAAACGGACGGAGGTGGTCGGGATCGTCCAGATCCGGGGCCGAAAGACGAGCTCCGGCCGGATCCAAGTCGAGGACGGCGGCTCCTTCCAGAACGGCGCCGGCGAAGCCCTGCAGAGTGGGAGGGAGAGAGAGATCGTGAGGCCGGGCGAGGAGAGATGGAGAGAGATGGCGCGGGCGGCGCGACCTGGCAGGGCGCTTCGGGCGGAGGGACGAGGCTGAGGCTGAGGCGCGCGGCGGCCGGCGGCGCATCGGGCGGCGGCGAGGCGAACGGGAGGAGCTCCTCTCCTCCCTGGATCGACGAGGCACAGGGGCACGGGCTCGGGGACGGGCCCTGATGGGCTTGGCGGGCCCTCCTCGGGCCTGGACGGGCTGCGGCGAGGGGAACTCCAGGGGGGCGCTGGGAGGCCGCGTGTCAATCCCTGGTTGGCGGGGAGCGATGGCCGGGCGGCGGCTGACCGCTCAGGACGTGCCACGTGGCGGAGGTGGGCTGGAGGGCGCCGGATTTGGAGGGGGAAGGCGGCGGCGCGGCCCCCAAGGTGGGAGGAGGTGGCTGCGGGTTGGGCTGGCGTGGAAAAAGAGGAGGAGGGGGGTTAGGGCGATCAGATTTGGAAGGAGGGGGGTTTAAATAGGAAAGGGGGGCTAGGGTTTAGTCTCTAGGGGGTTTTGGAGCGTTTCGGGGCCTCAGATCGACATCGGATGGCTCCGGATCGAGGGGAAGTGTAGGAGGGATAGACGGGCTGTGATGAGAGGCCTCGGGCTGAGAGGAGAGGAGAGAAGAGAGGCCCGGCAACAGCTTCCGGATACCGAAAATGTCTGACGCTAGACCGACTATATCGTGGTTACATATTTAACGGTTGGGCAGTCAAACGGACTCCGAATGCGACGAAACTTGACAGGCGGCCTGTCTACACTATAATAAGACCGCATGACAAGTTGCAACCCATTCCGAGAACATTTTTATGCCACTTATAAAATAATATTTCAGAGGTGTCGCGGGCGCGTGCGAGTGTGGTCGGGCTCAGAACGGACAAAGGAGAGAACCAGCGGGACCCGAACAGATGCAAGTTTTGAAAAACATGCGGATGAAATGCAGATGATGACATGAGACGAGATGCATAAGAAGAACAAAATGCAAAACAACAGACAAAAAAAACCCAACCACGGAGGAAATAATAAATCACATAGCCGGAAATGGCAATAGTCGGAGTTACGAATATGGAAAGTTGTATCCGGGGCGTTACAACACTCCACCACTACGAGAGGATCTCGTCCCGAGATCTAGGATGGCACCGGAGGGAAAAGGAAGAGGAAGATAAGCGGTAAAACTAAGTTGCTTCTTCGACAAACGAGTGAAACCACGAACGTTGAGAGGTTGAGCAATTTAAAAGAAAGAGTACAACAGAGATGAACGAGATTGCAAACAATCCGTTAGAAAAGAGGAACAAGGAACATTACGAGAACTTGAAGGTTGCAAAGACATGAATCAAGAGTTTAATGGACAAGAAGGAATTGAAACCACTTTGGTTGAAACGAGATGAGAGAGGAAGAATTCGGGCAGCACTCCGGTTGAACATGGAAGGAATATAATTTGAACTTGGCAAAATGAAAGCACTTGGATGAGACTCCAGTTAAAAGAGGAATGATAGACACAACACTCCGGTTAAGTGGATAAGCATGGAAAAGAACATGATCTTGACAAAACAAGATGATGAGTGAAGAGAACAACATCACAATGCCTTCGGAAGAAAGAATAGAAGATAGATCACTGGAATAAAAGAATGGAGAAGAAAATGCCAACTTGTGCCACAAATGAGCTTGGAAAGCACCCTTCCAAGATGGTTACAAAGGGGTTGTTGGAAAACCAACAACGAAAAGAATAAGCTTGTAGTGGGCTTATGGAAACATCTCAACACTTGAGGTGAAATTCTACCACTAACGAAAAACAATTGCTTGGATTGAGGTCAACAAGAAGATTACAACTCCTTTCGCCGAGAGGATAGGAGAAAAACTTGGATGAATGATAAGCACCACAAATAGCAACATTCCCAATGGAAGGCTTTAGGTGAAATATAATCCAAGATAACTCCAACAAAGAGATTGATGGATTTAAAATACCTCATGATTGAAGAGAAAAATGATGGTTTTTAAAATACCTCATTCTTGACAACATGTGAATCATGAAACATGAACTCAAATTGTCAAGAATGACACAACACCACCTCAAGAGATAAGGTAGAAGGAATTGCACTTCGAAATGCAAGAAGAAGAATACTTGAACTCCTCAAAACTAAACATGTGTTGAGCACCATGTTTATTTAGAGTATAGCTTGGCGGATCATAGCTTCGAGAGAAATCTTGAAGAACAAAATGAGAATGAAAGAAATCCTTGATGAACCATCATGTAGAGCCTCCATGAAGAACTCCGGTAATAAAAGGATGATAAAAAGAAAGAGAAGTTGAAAACACAAGGTGAAGCCTTGCGATGATTTAGATGGAGCTTTGCGACGATATAACCAAGAAAACTTGGAACTCCGGAAATAAAAGAACTGAATCACCTCGAGGAAATAAGAATAAGATTTATTGTATGCTTATCCTTCATCAAATTAAATTGATGACAAGCAATGGATTTGGCATACTACTTATTCCCCTTGAAAAAGGATTAAGAAAGATATAGCGTAAACTTGTGAAGGTCTTCAACGAGCCACCGGTAGGATTGAAAACAATGAAAGAACGAATGAATTGATACGATAAGGAATGAAGAGAAATATGGAACGAACCACCGTAAGAATTGAAAATGAACGAAGATACTTGAGGGAATTTGGTACAAGAGAACGAAGAGAGCACGAGCTGATTAGAGACCACTTGAGCGATGCACCGGTAAGATTTGGATAACAAGAGCTGAATGCTGGAATGAATGATTCTGAGATGATGTGCTCCGGAGAATCAAACTGAAAAGACTCCTGAATAGATCCGGATTGGTGAAAAGAATTCTCACAATCGAAAATAATTATGAGAGGATGACATAAGCTAGAACTATGAATCTTCAAGAGAATGGACCAAGATTTAAGAGAAATCCTTCTTCGGTCTTCAAGATCCGAGAATGACGACGAAGAACACCACCAAGAATTGTTGAGATACTCCGGGATGAAAAATAGAAAGGTTGAACCAACAATGATTTTTTTTTGAAAGATCTTGGAGAAGGACATATGACTGATGATAATTCATTCTTACGTCAAACTTCGAAAGACTTTGGGAATGGCTCCGGGAAAATTAGAAGAGTCAGGTAAGATCCTGGGAAAAGACCCGTGGGTTAGGGCCCACTCAAAAGATACACCTTCGAAAAATTACTTGGAAGGGAAATTGCACCGGTTGAATTAAATGACTTGAATGAGATAACAACCTCGAAATATCTTGAACAGATTGAGAATGGAAACACAAGTCTTCCGAGATATCTTCAGCACTCCAGAACAAATGAATAGCGAGAAGTGAAAGATTAAGAGGTGCACCGGTATGAAAAAGCATTTGCAACAAGGAAAAGAGTATGATCAAACCGCAAGCTTGAATTGGATCCACTAGAGAAGAAAAGAGAACGGAGGATGATGAACTTGAAACTGTTGAGCATCTTCATGGGAAATCACCGGATAAGAACACTGAAAGAAAAGAATGAAGAGACTTCCCACAAATAAAAGGATACATGATTAAGAAATCTTAGTCCTTGAAGAAAAAGGGTGGGAGGGCGGGAAAACAAAGGCAACTTGGGGACGGATGAAACAAACACCAGCGAGAAAACTTAGAGTTGATCTTGCAGATGTTGAAAATGATCGGATGCACTTGAAAAGAAGCACACCGGTTGGAAAGAATTGACATGACAATCTCGACGATCAAAAGGATTAGCACTCCCATAGAAATATGAGAACACCATTTAAGAAAGGTATGGATTCAACATTTGACTCGAAGCAACTCGAATACCACAAATAAAACAAAACAAAGGATTGGCTTGCAGAATAAGCCGGAAACAAACATATGATAGATCCCATATCGTATCATGTGTCTGTTGGAAAGATAAAACTAGAGCTACTTGAATTCCCACCTATAAACTCCCGAAACTTTCTGGTTATGCAATATGGTGTTGGGGATACAGGGGAAGCAATATATCTCACCCAAAACTTACAATACCTACATCCAAGCTGTATCCATCCGTCAACACATAACCAAGAAAACTCCGGAAATCGTGTACCTCAACCTTCGAAAAGCATCCGTTATACGAGTTATGGCAATACTCCCGAACTCCCCAGTACTCGGTGACGTCGAGGTTATCTCACCAACAAATGCATAAAAGAGATTTTCGATGTCGGCAAAACTCAGGTATTCCAAAACTGCAACGATAAAATTGTGACGACAACACCTCGGAGCTCAACTCCCCGGGTCAATGCCACATAATAGACAGGAGGCACCAAGAACAATGTTCTCGTCACAAAACCATCGAAACGATTCCAAGATACCCGTGTGATCCTAAAAAAATTAGTGAAATTTGAGGAGAGGAAAGACAAAACATCTACGTCAGGAGACCTCACCAGAGCGACGAAGGGGGCTGAGGAGTAAAAAGAATCCTACTCTCCGATATATATAATCCTAAGACTCAAAACATTTTTCTTCTAGACTCAACAACGGCCAACAATCAAGGGGGCTCCTATGGTCGGTCGAGGCTCTGATACCAACTTGTCACGCCCAATATGCGACCCTATCCAAAAGGAACTCGAAGGTCCCACCAAGGATAGACCCGCATATTGAAACGCTTTTGCAAGGTGGATATCATTACATCAACATTACATAATAGATGGGATACATACATAAGGCATACAATGGCACACGAATACAACATCACAATACATCAAAGCATCATCCGACTACGGATGAAACACAAACAAAAACTCAAACGACATCCACCCTGCTAGCCCAGGTTGCCGACCTGGAACCTATCCCCTGATCGAAGAAGAAGCAGAAGAAGAACTCCAAGACAAGTAAACATCGCTCTCGCGTCATGATCATTGCACAACCTGTATCTGCAATTGTTGTTGTAGTAATCTATGAGCCATGATGACTCAGCAATCCCATTACCATGGGTATCAAGACTAGTAAAGTTTAAAGGGAAAGGAAGGGGTAAAGAGGTGAGGCTGCAGCAGCGACTAAGCATATATGGTGGCTAACATACGCAAATAAGAGCGAGAAGAGAGCAAGCAGAATGGTCGTCAACTAATAATGATCAAGAAGTGATCCTGAACTCCTGCTTACGTCAAACATAACCCAGAAACCGTGTTCACTTCCCGAACTCCGCCGAGAAGAGACCATCACGACTACACACGCGGTTGATGCGTTTTAATTCGGATCTGGGGTCAAGTTATCTACAACCGGACATTAACAAATACCCATCTGCCTATAACCGCAGGCACGGCTTTCGAAAGATTATACCCTGCAGGGGTGTCCCAACTTAGCCCATGACAAGCTCTCGCGATCAACGAAGGAATAGACCTTCTCCCAGGAAGACCCGATCAGACTCGGAATCCTAGTTTACAAGACATTTCGACAATGGTAAAACAAGACCAGCAAGACCGCCCGATGCGCCGACAATCCCGATAGGAGCTGCACATATCTCGTTCTCAGGGCAACACCGGATGAGCAATCCGTACAACTAAAACCAGACCTCAAGTTTCCCTGAGGGGGCGCTGCAAAGGGCTCTAGTTCGAACCAACACTTAGACAAGCACTGGCCCCGGGGGGGGGGGGCTATAATAAAGATGACCCTTGGGTTGGCCGACCCAAGGGAAAGGGTAGGTGGTGGTGAGGCAAATGGTAAAACCAAGGTTGGGCCTTGCTGGAGGAGTTTTATTCAAAGCGAACTGTCAAGGGGGTCCCATAAATCACCCGACCGCGTAAGGAACGCAAAATCCGGGAACATAACACCGGTATGACGGAAACTAGGGCGGCAAGAGTGGAACAAAACACTAGGCAAAAGGCCAAGCCTTCCACCCTTTACCAAGTATATAGATGCATTAATAATATAAGAGATATTGTGATATCCCATCATAATCCTGTCCACCATGGAGCAATCTTCAACTTCACCTGCAACTAACAATGCTATAAGAGGGGCTGAGCAAAGCGGTAACATAGCCAAGCAACAGTTTGCTAGGAAGGGTGTCAAAGGTTAGAGGTTCATGGCAATTTGGGATGGCTTGATAAACAGGTGATGGGTAGCGCAACATAGCGGTAGAACGAAACAACTAGCATAGCAATGATAGTAGTGAGATCTAGGGTAGCGGTCATCTTGCCTGAAATCCCGCTAGGAAGAAGAACGAGTCCATGAAGAAGACGAACGGGAGTAGTCGAACGAATCCTCACAATCGCAACATTATCGGAACTAAGAAGCAACACCGGAAAGAAACAAACAACATGGTAAATGCACAAGCATAAACATGGCATGATGCACAAACAAGTATGATGCATGTCCGGTTTAATGAGGCATGGCATGGCAAAGTGCACAAACAATACTACAAATTAAGTGGAGCTCAATATGCAACGAGTTGCATATTGAAGAAACACCACATGCAAGTATTTAGTTCTCTCTCATTTTGTACCCAACAATATTAAATGTTGTTAAACATGGCAAGAGGTGAAGCATGAAGAAACTACCTATCTAAGCAAGTTTAAATGAGGCCGGAACAACAAACAACAATTCCGGAAAATCCCCATGTGCAAATTATGAATTAGCTACTGTTCTGCCCTAAACACAATTTTAATGTTGTTAAACAGCAACATAAAGTGGACCATGTTAAACTAGGCATTTTCCCACCCCATTTACATATAAAGTTTATTTAAAACGGAGCTACGGTTATTTAGTAATGAAATAAATCATTTTAGCATGGTATTATGCAAAATAAAAACAAACAGCATGTTAAACATTTTTAACATAGATGAAAGTGACATATTATTAATCTACACAATTTTCTGAGCATTTTACATATATAAATTATTTTAATCCGATGCACGGTTTGTGAGTAATTAAATGCATGAAGTGCAAGGGGTTTTATGTAAAACAGGCAAAGTCTGGATAAATGGACAAATTCGCAGTCAGGGAAAAAAACATGCATGGGCCAAATCTGCTGGGCCAACAGCATACAAGAGAGGGCTGGGGGTGGCCTCACCATGGGCTCTGGCCCAGTCGGTGAAGGCAGCAGGCTGAGGGGCGGCGGAAGCGAGCTGGGCCTTGGCTCGAGCCCGATCTGGAGGGCGCTGGAGGGGAGGCAGCCCAGGCGTGCGGTCAACAGGGAGAGCAGGCGAGCTGCTCGTTCTCGAACCGCAGCTCGAAGTAGGGGAAGGAGAGGATGCAATGGCGCCGGGCTTGGCGCAGCTGCAGATGGCGCCGGGACGGGGAAACGGGAGGAGGTGGTCGGGATCGTCCAGATCCGGGGCCGGAAGACGAGCTCCGGCCGGATCCAAGTCGAGGACGACGGCTCCTTCCAGAACGGCGCCGGCGAAGCCCTACAGAGTGGGAGGGAGAGAGAGATCGTGAGGCCGGGCGAGGAGAGATGGAGAGTGATGGCGAGGGCGGCGCGACCTGGCAGGGCGCTTCGGGCGGAGGGACGAGGCTGAGGCGGAGGCGCGCGGCGGCCGGCGGCGCATCGGGCGGCGGGGAGGCGAACGGGAGGATCTCCTCTCCTCCCTAGATCGACGAGGCACAGGGGCCCCGATGGGCTTGGCGTGCCCTCCCGGGGCCTGGATGGGCTGCGGCGAGGGGAACGCCAGGGGGGGCGCTGGGAGGCCGCGTGGCAATCCCTGGTTGGCGGGGAGCAATGGCCGGGCGGCGGCTGACCGCTCAGGACGTGCCACGTGG
>NC_041387.1:15105443-15107117 GCF_002162155.2 Triticum dicoccoides
GTGGCGGAGGTGGGCTGGAGGGCGCCGGATTTGGAGGAGGAAGGCGGCGGCGCGGCCCCCGAGGTGGGAGGAGGTGGCTGCGGGTTGGGCTGGCACGGAAAAAGAGGAGGAGATGGGTTAGGGCGACCAGATTTGGAAGGAGGGGGGGTTTAAATAGGAAAGGGGGGCTAGGGTTTAGTCTCTAGGGGGTTTTGGAGCGTTTCGGGGCCTCAGATCGACATCGGACGGCTCCGGATCGAGGGGAAGTGTAGGAGGGCTAGACGGGTTGTGATGAGAGGCCTCGGGTTGAGAGGAGAGGAGAGAAGAGAGGCCCAGCAACAGCTTCCGGATACCGAAAATGTCCGACGCTAGACCGACTATATCGCGGTTATATATTTAACGGTTGGGCAGTCAAACGGACTCCGAATGCGACGAAACTTGACAGGCGTCCTGTCTACACTATAATAAGACCGCACGACAAGTTGCAACCCATTCTGAGAACATTTTTATGCCACTTATAAAATAATATTTCGGAGGTGTCGCGGGCGCGTGCGAGTGTGGTCGGGCTCAGAACGGACAATGGAGAGAACCGGCGGGACCCGAACGGATGCAAGTTTTGAAAAACATGCGGATGAAATGCAGATGATGACATGAGACGAGATGCATAACAAGAACAAAATGCAAAACAACAGACAAAAAAAACCCAACCACAGAGGAAATAATAAATCACATAGCCGGAAATGGCAAGAGTCGGAGTTACGAATATGGAAAGTTGTATCCGGGGCGTTACACGAAGCAATGTCCATAGTTGTTGAACCCCAATGTGCGCTTACGCGTCAGCATCAACACTCACAATTTTGGCCGATTCTGGCCCGTTTCGTGGACTATTACTCACTATTTTGGTGTCTCGAGCGATTTCCATAGTTTTTGAACCCCATGGCCCGCTTACGTGTTGGTCATCAACACTCACAGTATTGGCTGATTCTAGCTCGTTTCTTGGAATATTACTCACTGTTTTGGGGTCCCGGAGTGATTTCCACGATTGGCGAACCCCGGGGTGCGTTTACGTGTCGATCATCAATACTCACAGTTTTGGCAGATTCTGGCCTGTTTCGTGGACTATTACTCACTATTTTGTGGTCCCGCTGTGATTTCCACGATTAACGAACCCCGGGGTGCGTTTACGTGCTGGTTATCAACACTCACAATTTTGGCCGATTCTGCCCCGTTTCATGGATTATTACTCACAAGTTTGGGGTCCCGGAGTGATTTCCATGATTAACGAACCCTGTGGTGCGCTTATGTGTCGGTCATCAACACTCACAGTTTTGGGCGATACTGGCCCGTTTCTTGGACTATTACACACTGTTTAGGGGTCCTGGAGTGATTTCCATAGTTGTCGAACCCCGGGATGCGTTTACGTGTCGATCATCAATACTCATAGTTTTCGCCGATTCTGAACCGTTTCATTGACTATTACTCACTGTTTTGGGGTCCTAGAGTTATTTCCACGATTAACGAACCCCGGGGTGCGTTTATGTGTCGGTCATCAACACTCACAGTTTTGGCCGATTCTGCCCCGTTTCATGGACTATTACTCACTGTTTTGGGGTCCCAGCGTGATTTCCATGATTAATGAACCCTCTGGTGCATTTACATGCCGGTCATCAACACTCAAAATTTTGGTCGATTCTG
>NC_041387.1:15107305-15108847 GCF_002162155.2 Triticum dicoccoides
TTTATGTGTCGGTCATCAACACTCACAGTTTTGGTCGATTCTGGCCCGTTTCATGGACTATTACTCACCGTTTTGGGTTCCCGGAGTGATTTCCACGATTAACGAACCCCTGGGTGCGTTTACGTGTCAGCCATCAACACTCATAGTTTTGGCCAATTCTGGCCCGTTTTGTGGACTATTACTCATTGTTTTGGGGTCCCGCAGTGATTGCCATGATTAACGAACCCCGGGGTGCGACTACGTGTCGGTCATCAACACTCACAGTTTTGGCCAATTCTGACCCATTTCATGGACTATTACTCACCATTTTGGGGTCCCGGAGCAATTTCCATAGTTGTTGAACCCCAATGTGCGCTTACGCGTCGGCAACAACACTCACAATTTTGGCCGATTCTGGCCTGTTTTGTGGACTATTACTCACTATTTTGGTGTCCCGAGCGATTTCCATAGTTTTTGAAACCCATGGTGTGCTTACGTGTTGGTCATCAACACTCACACTATTGGCTGATTCTGGCTTGTTTCTTGGAATATTACTCACTGTTTTGGGGTCCCGGAGTGATTTCCACGATTGACTAACCCCGAGGTGCGTTTACGTGTCGATCATCAATACTCACAGTTTTGCAGATTCTAGCCTGTTTCGTGGACTATTACTCACTGTTTTGGGGTCCTGGAGCGATTTCCACGATTAACGAACCCCAGGATGCGTTTATGTGTCGGTCATCAACACTCACAGTTTTGGGCGATTGTGGCCCATTTCGTGGACTATTACTCACTGATTTGGGGTCCCAGAGTGATTTCTATAGTTTTTGAACCCCAAGGTGCGATTATATGTCGGTCATCAACACTCATAGTTTTGGCCAATTCCGGCCTGTTCTGTGGACTATTACTCACTATTTTGGGGTCCCGGAGTGATTTCCACGATTAACAAACCCCGGGGTGCGTTTATGTGTCTGTCATCAGTACTCACAGTTTTGGCCGATTCTGGCCCGTTTCGTGGACTATAACTCACTCTTTTGGGGTCCTAGAGTGATTTCCACGATTACCGAACCCGGGGGTGCGTTTACGTGCCGGTAATCAACACTCACAGTTTTGGCCGATTTTGCCCCGTTTCATGGACTATTACTCACAATTTTGGGGTCCCGGAGTGATTTCCATGATTAACGAACCCTGGAGTGCGCTTACATGTCGGTCATCAACACTCACAGTTTTGGGCGATTTTGGCCCGTTTCTTGGACTATTACACACTATTTAGGGGTCCCGGAGTGATCTCCATAGTAGTCGAACCCCGGGGTGCGTTTACGTGTTGATCACCAATGCTCATAGTTTTCGCCAATTCCGGCCCGTTTCATGGACTATTACTCACTGTTTTGGGGTCCCAGAATGATTTCCATGATTAACGAACCCCGGGGTGCGTTTACGTGTCGGTCATCAACACTCATAGTTTTGGGCGATTCTGGCCCGTTTCATGGACTATTACTCACTGTTTTGGGGTCCCAGCATGATTAACACGATTAACGAACCCTGTGGTGCATTTACGTGCCG
>NC_041387.1:15109189-15109961 GCF_002162155.2 Triticum dicoccoides
CCCGGGGTGCGTTTACGTGTCGGCCATCAACACTCATAGTTTTGGCCAATTCTGGCCCGTTTCGTGGACTATTACTCACTGTTTTGGGGTCCCGCAGTGATTTGCATGATTAAGGAATCCCGGCGTGCGTCTACGTGTCGGTCATCAACACTCACAGTTTTGGCCAGTTCTGACCCGTTTCATGGACTATTACTCACCATTTTGGGGTCCCGAAGCAATTTCCATAGTTGTTGAATCCCAAGGTGCGCTTACGTGTCGGCATCAACACTCACAATTTTGGCCGATTCTGGCCCGTTTCGTGGACTATTACTCACTATTTTGGTGTCCCGAGCGATTTCCATAGTTGTTGAACCCCATGGTGCGCTTACATGTTGGTTATCAATACTCACAGTATTGGCTGATTTTGACCCGTTTCTTGGAATATTACTCACTATTTTGGGGTCCCGGAGTGATTTCCACGATTGACGAACCCGGGGTGCGTTTACGTGTCGATCATCAGTACTCACAGTTTTGGCAGATTCTGGCCTGTTTCATGGACTATTACTCACTGTTTTGGGGTCCCGGAGCGATTTCCACGATTAACGAACCCCGGGGTGCGTTTACGTGTCAGTCATCAACGCTCACAGTTTTGGGCGTTTGTGGCCCATTTCGTGGACTATTACTCACTGATTTGGGGTCCCGGAGTGATTTCCATAGTTGTTGAACCCCAAGGTGCGATTACATGTCGGTCATCAACACTCATAGTTTTGGCCGATTTTGGCCCGTTCTGTGG
>NC_041387.1:15110189-15110809 GCF_002162155.2 Triticum dicoccoides
CACTGTTTTGGGTCCCGTAGTGATTTCCATAGTTGTTGAACCCCAATGTGCGATTACGTGTCGGTCATCAACACTCATAGTTTTGGCCGATTCAGGCCCGTTTTGTGGAATATTGCTCACTGTTTTGGGGTCCTGGAGTGATTTCCATGATTAATGAACCCCGGGGTGCGTTTATGTGTGTGTCATCAACAGTCACAATTTTGGTCGATTCTGGTTCGTTTCATGGACTATTACTCATTGTTTTGGGGTCACAGAGTGATTTCCACGATTAACAAACCCGGGGGTACGTTTACGTGTCGGTCATCAACACTCAAAGTTTTGGCAGATTCTGTCCCGTTTCATGGACTATTACTCACTGTTTTGTGTCCCGGAGTGAATTTCGATAGTTTTTGAACCCCAAGGTGCGATTACGTGTCGGTCATCGACACTCATAGTTTTGGCCGATTCTGGCCCGTTCCATGGACTATTACTCACTGTTTTGGGGTCCAAGAGTGATTTCCACGATTAACAAACCCGGGGGTGCGTTTACGTGTCGGTCATCAACACTGACAGTTTTGGCCGATTCTGGCCCGTTTCGTGGACTATTACTCACTGTTTTGGGGTCCCGGAGTGATTTCCAC
>NC_041387.1:15110895-15123313 GCF_002162155.2 Triticum dicoccoides
GGTATGTTTACGTGTCGATTATCAACAGTCACAGTTTTGGCTGATTCTGGCCCATTTCATGGACTATTACTCACTGTTTTGGGGTCCCGGAGTGATTTCCACAATTAACGAACCCCGGGGTGCGTTTACGTGTCAGTCATCAACACTCACAGTTTTGATCGATTTTGGCCCGTTTCATGGACTATTACTCACTGTTTTGGAGTCCATGAGTGATTTCCATGTTTAACGATATTCGGGGTGCATTTACGTCTCGGTCATCAACTCTCACAGTTTTGGCCAATTCTGGCCCGTTTCGTGGACTATTACTCACTGTTTTGGGGTCCCAGAGTGATTTCCACGATTGACGAACCCCGCGGTGCGTTTACATGTCGGTCATCACCACTCATAGTTTTGGCCAATTCTGGCTAGTTGCGTGGACTATTACTCATTGTTTTAGGGTCCCGGAGTGTTCTATGATTAATGAACCCCGTTGTGCGTTTACATGTCGGTTATCAACACTCATAGTTTTGGCCGATTTTGGCTTGTTTCATGGACTATTACTCACTGTTTTGGGGTCCCGGAGAGATTTCATGATTGGCGAACCCCGGGGTGCGTTTACGTATCGGTCATCAGCATTCACTGTTTTGGTAGATTGTGGCCCGTTTCATGGACTATTACTCACTGTTTTGGGGTCCCGGAGTGATTTCCACGATTAACGAACCCCGGGGTGCGTTTACGTGTCGGTCATTGTCGGTGTCAAAACCGGCGGATCTCGGGTAGGGGGTACCGATCTGTGCGTCAAGGCTGATGGTAACAGGAAGCAAGGGACACAGAAGTTTACCCAGGTTCGGGCCCTCTTGATGGAGGTAAAACCCTACTTCCTGCTTGATTAATGTTGATGATATGGGTAGTACAAGAGTAGATCTACCACGAGATCGTAGAGGCTAAACCCTAAGAGCTAGCCTATGATGGTATGAATGTAATTGTGATCGGCCTTCTAAGGACCAACCTCTCCGGTTTATATAGACACCGGAGAGGGCTAGGGTTTACATGGAGTCAGTTACAAGGAAGGAAATACAATATCCGGATCACCAGGCTTGCCTCCCACGCAAAGGAGAGTCCCATCCGGACACGGGCCGAAGTCTTGAGTCTTGTATCTACACGCTTCAATAGTCCGGATGTTGTGCACAGTCCGGCTGTTCGGATACCCCCTAATCCAGGACTCCCTCAGTAGCCCCTGAACCAGGCTTCAATGACGATGAGTCCGGCGCGTAGTATTGTCTTCGGCATTGCAAGGCGGGTTCCCCCTCTGAATTCACCAAAGTGGTTATCAAACACGTAGGCCATGTCCGGATCTGCAAGATGATCTTCACATGGCATAGATCTGATTTGCTGGAAATCTTCGTGCGTCGTGCCCTTGCATCGTGGCTTGGTCCAACGCGAACCGTCGTTCCCTATCCCACAACAACTTGTGTTACGAGGCGGTTTTATTGGCACATCCCGTCGAGGTAGGGATCGATGCCATGAGGCGGTCGGCATGCATAGAGGGTGCTCGGATGGCCCTTGCCCGCATTAAAGCGTATTGGACGGATATGGATGCCACTATGATAGCGTCTTAGGATCCGGGGGGGGGGGGGCGCCAATATCCGACCGGGCACTACTTGGCGCAGGTCACAGAGGATGCCCGCCTGATAGAGGCGCAGTGCCCGAAGAATCTCTTATTTGTGTGATGATTCAAATTATTGTAAAAACAATGTTTATTTTGATTAGAAGATTATATTTATAATGTTTGTCTGAAAATATGATTGTGTCCCCTGTGCGGCCGTTTATATATATCTATATATGTGTGGGTAATCCGAAAGATAGCAATCGTTGGCTTCAGCTCCCACGCATACAATGCGGGGGTGTTTGCGAAAAAATGTGCTTGATCACTCTTTATCCAACGTCTTGGTCCGGCAAGAAGGTGATCGCACATCGAACTAGGCAACCGGACTATATAGCTGTAACACTTCCGCTTAGCTGCGGGATTTTAACGTTGGGGCTACTATGTAGCCCCTGGTACCTTTGCATGCATCCGAATACGGGTGCGTATGTACCTGGCCAGGAAATGATCCTTCGTTAATGCGGAGGAATCCTAGAGATTCCGGTGAGTCGTTGAGTGGTTGACCAGTCTCTCGCTGTATCATGACAGTCGGTTTTTGGCTTTCTCTACTGAGGTGCTCATCCGGAATAACCAGGGCACAATCGCAGTAATTCTCCTTTGGCCACCTTAGCCGATTATAACGGAACGTAAGGCGGCAAACGCAGGAGCCGGGCAAACCCAACATTTGACCAAAGACATGGTTCGGAGCTGATGCATATAAGGCCAAACTTGTGACGCCGAACACTCCCGAAGGTATTCAGACTTTATAAAAGATGATGAGCTCAAGGATGCCCATTCATTATAAACCATGTATTTCTAGGTACGTGCATTAATCTGTCGTGGCGAAATGCCAAAAATGGCAGTATCCTCTGCGGGTATGGAACCCATGGGATGGTTAAACAAACAGGAGGCAATAGAAAAGGTTTACACAGGGGCTTAATCTAAAAAGAAACCTGTTGAACGGGGCCCTGCTGCACGTCTGCGCCTTTGTCTCTGTTGTGCCGCTTCCTGGAAGGGTATCGCGCGAGCGTTGACTGCGAAAAAGGGCAACTCATAGGGGAGTGCAACATAAGTATGCGATGGATAGTAAGAAAATGTATGATGCTGGCCTGCTAATAAGGTTGAGCCAATTGTGGGGCCTCATCATTATCCCCTGGTGTCCACTATAGGATTACATATACAGTGCCCTGGTTTGATATGGGCTGCCGGACTCATCTAACCGTGTCCGTTGTCTTAACAACCCGTCATATTTTTGTTAGAGGCCGCTTACAGTCTGGCCGTTAGGGCCGTCACGTATTCCTTTGTGCGCGGAGAGCACTCTGTTATTCCGCTAACGGTGATGATGCCGCATGGATCGGGCATCTTAAGTGTAAGGTAGCCATAGTGCAGCAATGCGTTGAAGCGGGCGAAGGCCGTTCTTCCAAGCAGTGCTTGAAGCTGCTTTGGAAGGGTGCGATGATGAAGACTAGTTCTTTGCTTCTGGAGTTGCCTAGAGAGCTGAATGTTACCTCCAGTATGACAGAGCCCCTGCTGTAGGCTTCAACGCCTGGTATCACCCCTTCAAAGGTGGTGTTAATCTTGCTGATTCTGGATGAGTCTATCCCCATCCTGCGGACAGTGTCCTCATATATTAAATTGAGACTGCTGCCGCCGTCCATGAGGACATGAGTGAGGTGGTATCCGTCGATTATTAGGTCAAGTACCAAGGCGTTTGATCCTTCGCGCCGAATACTAGTTCGGCCGTCCAGGCGATCGAAAGTGATCAAACAAGACATCCAGTAGTTAGGTGTGGGTACGATGGGCTCTGTATCGCGCGCGCCTTTATGGGCGTGTTCGTGCCTTCCCAAGGATGTGCGAGTCGTGTGGATCATGTTCATTGTTTTAACCTCTGGCGGAAATTTTTTCTGTCCCCCAGTGTTCGGCTGGCGAGGTTCATCCTCGTCTTCACTTGGTGTTTCCCTTCCCTTGTGTTCGGCGTTTAGTTTGCTGGCCTGCTTGAAGACCCAGCACTCTCTGTGCGTGTGGTTTGCAGGTTTATCGGGGGTGCCATGAATTTGGCATAGTCTGTCCATAACTCTGTTCAGACTGGACGGTCCCTCTTTACTGCCTTTAGGTTGCTTATTTTGCTGGTTAGGTCGAGAGCCCTGAATCCGGCATTAACTGTTGTGTTATCCAGGCTCTCTTCCTTGTTTTGGCGTTTGTTTTTATTACGCCGTGGCTTCCCGTTGCCGTCCCTTATTTCGGATGTGCTGGGGTCGCCGGTGCCTTTACGGGCTAGCCAACTATCTTCACCTGCGCAAAAGCGGGTCATAAGGCTTGTTAGGGCTGCCATTGTCCTAGGCTTTTCTTGGCCGAGGTGTCTGGCGAGCCACTCGTCACGGATGCTATGTTTGAATGCCGCTAGGGCTTCGGCATCCGGACAATCAACAATTTGATTCTTCTTAGTGAGGAATCTGTTCCAAAGCTTGCGAGCGGACTCTCTGGGTTGTTGGATTATGTGACTTAAATTGTCAGCATCCGGAGGCCGGACATAAGTCCCTTGAAAATTGGCCCTGAAAGCATCCTCTAGTTCCTCCCAGCTCCCTATTGAGTTTTCGGTGAGGCTTTTCAACCAGTGCCGAGCTGGTCCCTTCAGTTTGAGGGGAAGGTATTTGATGGCGTGGAGGTCATCCCCACGAGCCATGTGTATGTGTAGGATAAAGTCCTCGATCCAGACCCCTGGGTCTGTAGTTTCGTCGTATGCCTCTATGTTCACAGGTTTAAAGCCTTGCGGGAATTCGTGGTCCAGTACTTCGTCAGTGAAGCACAGGGGGTGAGCAGCCCCTCTGTATCTGGACGCGTTGTGGCATGCCATCGGCTGCTGTTGTGTTTGGTGTTTATTTTGAACTGGTGTTTGGTTGTCATAATTGTTTTTGACGACCACAGTCTGCCGCCGGGGTGTGTCCTTTAGATCCGTAGATGGACCTAGCTGCGCCAGCTTTCTTATCAAGGTGCTCACGTAGATCGTGGGCGTCTTCAGTAGTTGTTTTATTGCGGTTATGAAGTGGCACTTTCGGTCTCCTGGTCGTGTTACTTTTTGGTAGGACGTCCTCGTCGTCGAATTCTGACAGTAGCTTACATTTTGGGTAGCTCTTTGTGTGGCGATCGTCGCCATATCTTTCTTCAGTGTCTAGCACTTTATTCCATCTGCAATTGAGCGTTTCCTGTGCGGCTTTAAGCCGTTGCTTCTGCCTCTACAGACTTCTTGCTGTGGCCATAAGCTTTCTATGGAGGTTCTCTCGTTCCACGCGTTCTTCCAGAATGGTGAATGCGTCATCGTCCGGGCTGTCTTCTTGTCCTGGGACAGTTTGATGAGCTCGTCCCTCTGGACCATTGTCTTCGGGCGTCTGCTGCGAACTGTGTTCGGGGTGACCTGGTTCATCCTGCTCCATCGCTGGTTCCTTATGGTCGGTGTTGCCCTCAGGGTTGACCGGAGTATCCATTCTCCTGACGCTCTTGCTGATATTGTTACTGTTGCCCGATTTGGAACAGCGTCTGCGCCGTCGCTTTGGTTTTTTCCCAGGAGTGTTATCTTCCGGATTGTCACCATCGCCTTCCTTGGGCGTATCCACCATATATATTTCGTGTGACGAGGCGGGAATCCGGTACCCCATAGATTCCGAGTCATCTCCTGCATCATCGTCCATACCGTCGATGCCTTCGGAGTCGAAGTCAAGCATGTCGGCTAAATCATCAACCGTGGCTATCAAGTGGGTGGTGGGTGGGTAACGAATTTCTTCGTCGCCTGCTTCCCACTCGAGCCGGACATAGTTCGGCCCGGAATTCTCTGTCAAAGAAAGAATTTTAAATGAGTTTAGTATGTCGCCGAAGGGCGAATGCTGAAAGATGTCCGTCGTGGTGAACTCCATCACCGGAGCCCGACCAGGATCGGCGGCCTCGGGGATGCGCGGACTGGAACCTACCTCCGGATATGAATCCGGGGGTTCGGAGTTACAGGCTCCCTCAGAGGTGAGACCTGTGTATGGCTTCATCGCCAACGAGGGTATGGTCTGCGGGGCGGGGTGCAGCCCTCCATTCTTAGGCAACGCAACCTGCCTCGGATTTAGGTCCGAGGCTTCTGTCGGGGTGATATCCCGAACCACGTCTGACAGCAGGTCTAAGCCGTGCTCATCGTGACTGTTCGGCGCTTCTGGCGCTGGCCCGAATTCGTCAAAGATCAAGTCCCCGTGAATATCAGCTGTGTGGCTCAAGTTTCCAAACCTAGTGCCCAAGCGAATTGGCCCGTAGTGCGAAGCCACCAAACACGAAGATCTGTCCGGGGAGGAAAGTCTCGTCCTAGACAACATCGTTGATGGTGATTGAAAGAGCCATCAAGCCTGACAGCGACAACACAGAGGAACTCTCAATGAAAGCACCAATGTCGGTGTCAAATCCGGCGGATCTCGGGTAGGGGGTCTAGATCTGTGCGTCACGGCTGATGGTAACAGGAAGCAAGGGACACAGAAGTTTACCCACGTTTGGGCCCTCTCGATGGAGGTAAAACCCTACTTCCTACTTGATTAATATTGATGATATGGGTAGTACAAGAGTAGATCTACCACGAGATCGTAGAGGCAAAACCCTAAGAGCTAGCCTATGATGGTATGATTGTAATTGTGATCGGCCTTCTAAGGACCAACCTCTCCGGTTTATATAGACACCGGAGAGGGCTAGGGTTTACATGGAGTCGGTTACAAGGAAGGAAATACAATATCCAGATCGCCAGGCTTGCCTCCCACGCAAAGGAGAGTCCCATCCGGACACACGCCGAAGTCTTGAGTATTGTATCTTCACGCTTCAATAGTCCGGACGTTGTGCACAATCCGGCTGTCCGGATACCCCCTATTCCAGGACTCCCTCAGTCAACAACACTCACAGTTTTGGTCGATTCTGGCCTGTTTCGTGGACTATTACTTACTGTTTTGGGGTCCCAGAGTGATTTCCATGATTAACGAATCCCGGGGTGCGTTTACGTGTCGGTCATCAACACTCACAGTTTTGGCCGATTGTGGCCCGTTGCATGGACTATTATTCAAGTTTTGGGGTCCCGGGGTGATTTCCACGATTAATGAACCCCGGGGTGCGTTTATGTGTCGGTCATCAACACTCATAGTTTTGGCCGATTCTGGCTCGTCTCGTGGACTATTACTCACTGTTTAGGGGTACCGGAATGATTTCCATGATTAACGAACACCGGAGTGCGTTTACGTGCTGGTCATTAACACTCATAGTTTTGGTCGATTCTGGCCCGTTTCATGGACTATTACTCACAGTTTTGGGGTCCCAGAGTGATTTCCACGATTAACAAACCCCACATTGCATTTACGTGTCTGTCATAACACTCACAGTTTTGGCCGATTCTGGCCCGCTTCATGGACTATTACTCATTGTTTTGGGCTCCCGAAGTGATTTCCACGATTAGCAAACCCTGGGATGCGTTTACGTGTCGCACGTCAGCACTCACAGTTTTGGTTGATTCGTTTCCGTTTCGTGGACTATTTCTCACGGTTTTGGGGTCCCGAGGTGATTTCCACGATTAATGAACCCCGGGGTGCGTTTACGTGTCGGTCATCAACACTCACAGTTTTGGCCGATTCTGGCCCGTTTCATGGACTATTACTCACTATTTTGGGGTCCCGGAGTGATTTCCACGATTAACGAACCCCGGGGTGCGTTTACATGTCGGTCATCAACACTCACAGTTTTGGCAGATTCTGGCCAGTTTCATGGACTATTAATCATTGTTTTGGGGTTCTGAAGTGATTTCCATGATTAACGAATCGCGGGGTGCGTTTACGTGTCGGTCATCAACACTCACGGTTTTTGTCGATTCAGACCCGTTTCGTGGACTATTACACAATGTTTTGTGGTCCCAAAGCGATTTCCATGGATGCGGAAGGCGTGCTTACATGTCGCTCATCAAGACTCTCAGTTTGGGCCGATTCTGGCCCGTTTCTTGGACTATTACTCAGTGTTTTGGGGTCCCACAATGATTTCTACTATTGATGAAACCCAGGGTGCGTTTACGTGTCCGTCGTCAACACTCACAGTTTTTGCCGATTCTGACCCGTTTCGTGGACTATTACTCACTGTTTTGGGCCCCCGAAGCGATTTCCACGATAGACGAACCCCGAGGTGCGCTCACGTGTCGGTCATAAACACTCACAATTTTGGTCGATTCTAGTCCATTTGGTGCATTATTACTCACCGTTTTGGGGTCCCGGAGTGATTTCCATGATTGACGAACCCCGAGGTACGTTTACGTGTTGGTCGTCAACACTCGCGGTTTTTGTTGATTCTGGCCCGTTTTGTGGACTATTACTCATCATTTTGGTTTCCCGAAGCGATTTCCATGGTTGTCAAACCCCAAGGTATGCTTACATGTCAGTCATCGTCGGTGTCAGAACCGGCGGATCTCGGGTAGGGTGCCCCGAACTGTGCTTGTAAGGCTAATGGTAACAGGAGGCGGGGGACACAATTTTTACCCAGGTTCGGGCCCTCTCGATGGAGGTAATACCCTACTTCTTGCTTGATTGATCTTGATGATATGAGTATTACAAGAGTTGATCTATCACGAGATCGTAGAGACTAAACCCTAGAACCTAGCCTATGATTATGATTGTTGTTGTCCTACGAACTAAACCCTCCGGTTTATATAGACATGGAGGGGCTAGGGTTACACAAAGTCGATTACAGAGAAGGAAATCTACATATTCGAATAACCAAGCTTGCCTTCCACGCAAAGGAGAGTCCCACGTGTCGTGGTTCTAAGTCTGACAGTAGAATAGGGGTAGGATAACGGAGCATGATCTATCGAGATGCATATGGGTGACACAGTGGTTTTAGCGAGTTCGGGCCTCTCACGGTGGAGATAACAACCCTACGTCTCGTGCTCCGGAGAGGCTTTGTTTTATCTGAGTATATATCCGGAGATTACAATGTGTGTGTAAGCGAGGAACGGATCCCCATGCCTGAGCTAAGTCCTGAGACTAATGGTGAAAAGAGAGAGAGGTGGAAGAAAAGAGCCCCCCTTAGTCTAGTGGTGGGGGTGGCTTATATAGAGTGCGCCACCCCCTCACCTCCTACGTTACAAAGTGGGGTATGAATGCCATAATGCCAGCCCACCATTAAGCCCTCACTATTAGAAAGATGCCGACTGCCTTGCTGCCTGCTGGTCTTCGTATATCCGAGTGAGTCGTACGGTCGAGTGGTGAACCGTCATCCGAGTGGATGATATGTTGCTTGGTCGAGTGGATAGTATGCTGCTTGTCCGAGTGGATAGTGTGTCTGTATGAAATTGACCTGGACCCACATGTTGTGTGGACCCCATGCTTCATGATATTTCGACCCTTCGTGGGCCTACCTGTTATGTATATCCCCAACATTAGCCCCCGAATCGATTGCGATTTTGCAGAACGAGTTGGTGTAAGACACAGTTTGGTCCGAGTGATTACAGAAATACTCGGTACATGTCGCCGTGCTTTCAGACAACCAAGGTTTGAACAAAATCTCAATGGATTCCGGCACCATGCTTCTCGACTAATCGAGGTAAGTGTCTTTGAGGAGCAACTTGGTGACATTCGTTCATCTCTCGGGAGAGGTTTAACTCATGATCTGAGTATGGGTGTGTCATTAAATCTGTGCGACCGGATTGACACATGGACTATTCTCTTAGAGAGATGCCATTCTTATCCCGGAGGAACGTCAATACGAGTCGGTTTTAGATCCACACTTGTGAGTTTCACACTTTGAGTCCTAGAAGAAGGCTCAAAACAGGTCCACGGAGGAGCGTTAAACTCGCCTTATAGAATATTTTTTGGAGTGATTTTGGAGCTGGACCTGCATCGAGTAACTGATTACTCGGAATTTCTTCACGCCTGGAACGTGTCTTTTTTGTTGTTTGGCCGTCACTCGGGTTGGGCGGACCATTCCGAGTGGATACCATTCCAGTGGGGGCACGCTGAGTGCACCCACTGGGTGTAGTCCCCGAGACTGCTGTCGACTGCGGGCAGTCGGCGGGAGTCTTAGAGCCTGTCTTTTTGTTGTTGTTTGGCCGTCACTCGGGTTGGGCGGACCGTTCCGAGTGGATACCATTCCAGTGGGGGCACGCTGAGTGCACCCACTGGGTGTAGTCCCCGAGACTGCTGTCGACTGCGGGCAGTCGGCGGGAGTCTTAGAGCCTGTCTTTTTGTTGTTGTTTGGCCGTCACTCGGGTTGGGCGGACCGTTCCGAGTGGATACCATTCTAGTGGGGGCACGCTGAGTGCACCCACTGGGTGTAGTCCCCGAGACTGCTGTCGACTGCGGGCAGTCGGCGGGAGTCTTAGAGCCTGTCTTTTTGTTGTTGATACTGATCGAACTTGTTCTTCTCTGACTCGGAGGTCGAGTAATACTGGAGATGGGTTTGCATCGAGCAAAATGTTTCTTTCTGAGTCCTCTTCCAGTGGGGGAACGCTGAGTGCACCCACTGGGTGTAGTCCCCGAGCCTCTGTCAGACTAGATGAGTCTGGCAGAGGGTTTAAGTCTCTCGGTAAACCTCCATGCAGTTGGCATGGCAAATATCTTTGTCTGGAATTGAATCAATCGGATGGATGCGTAACGAGGTGGTTGTACGAACGATGAGTAAGGTCGCCTGTACGATTCAGCGATGGCGCTTCATTTTTACCCTTTTGCATGAAAAGGGGTATTTATCCAAGTGGACGTGCTTCACTTATAGATCTTCGGCGAACCGAGCATGTATGGTCAGAAGAATATCTTGATGTGATCAACAGGTTGACCAAATGGGCGTAACCCCTGAGGGTGACATGGCCAACTGCCGCGCGTAGCCCCCGAGTGATGCTCGAAGGAGGTAAGCTTGCTACAGAGTGTGATATGAGGTTTGACCATATGAGTAACTTAGCCGTTCCCGTGCTGGGGGTGTAGAGGTAAAGACATGTCCAACTGATGGTGACGCGCGGGGCGGCCGAGGGGCGAGGACGTGTATAACCGAGTGGCGACGCGCGGGGCGGCCGAGTGGTGAAGACGTGCAAAACCGAGTGGCGCCGCGCGGGGCGGGCGAGTGGTGAAGACGTGCAGAACCAAGTGGCGATGCGCGGGGCGGCCGAGTGGTGAAGACGCACACAACCGAGTGGAGACGCGCGGGGCGGACGAGTGATGAAGACGTGCGCAACCGAGTGGCGACGCGCGGGGCGGCCGAGTGGTGAAGACGTGCAAAACCGAGTGGCGCCGCGCGGGGCGGCCGAGTGGTGAAGACGCGCACAACCGAGTGGCGACGCGCGGGGCGGCCGAGTGGTGAAGACGCGCACAACCGAGTGGCGACGCGCGGGGCGGCCGAGTGAAGGACTAAGTGTCCAGCTGAGTGGCAAAAATGGTCCTTGAAGGAGTTAGCCAGATGCTTTTGAAGCTGATGTAGCGACAAGGTCGGTGTAGTGTGGCTGTGGCGCAACAAGACCGGTGCGACAACTGAATTTGAGTAGGAACGAAGATGGCACGCAGAGTGTCTGGGTGATTATGAAATTTGTCAAAGTGACGGATCAAATGTACTTGTTGAAGTGAAGGGTCTGATTGGTGATGAAGTACTCGACCACTTAGGAGAGTGTCATTCCAAATGAGATGCAGCCCCCGAGTGCGGCGTAGCCCCCGAGCATACTACAGGCTTCGACAACGGACATGTCGGAATATGAGAAATATAATTTTGAATGGATGATTTGTAATTCATCAAGTCGGGTTTGGGTAAAGATGAGGAGAAGCTTCCGAGTGATGCTCGGAAGAAGCAAACTCGCAAAAGAGTGAAGTGTGAAGTTTAATTATGAAAGGGACTTATCTGTCTCATGCCCGACGAGGTCTATATCGTTGATACGATGAAGAGAATTCCATAGAGGGGTTGGCCGGACGTGTTTGAAATCAACAGGGCGACAAAGTCAGTGTTGTGGTGCGCTAGGACCAGTATGGAGACCGAGTCCGAGCAGCGATGAAGTTGGCGCGTAGGGCCGTCGAATGATCGCGGTAACTTGTGTAAAAAATGGCACAAGTCAACACAATGGCACAAGTCAACACAATAATTTCTTGAGGAAATTTGATGTGTGTTGAAATGATTTGTGTGAATAACACCCATAGACACCCGCTGGGAGTGCAAGGGGCCTGCTGGTTGACCAGCAAAAGTTTAAAAGAGCGAAAGATTCGTTCGCACTTGTCGAAGCGAGAAATC
Organism: Triticum dicoccoides; assembly: GCF_002162155.2. Taxonomy (NCBI): domain Eukaryota; kingdom Viridiplantae; phylum Streptophyta; class Magnoliopsida; order Poales; family Poaceae; genus Triticum; species Triticum dicoccoides. The sequence goes on from NC_041387.1 coordinate 15,122,762, forward strand.
CTACTGAACTTGTTGGAATACTGGCTAAAATAAAACGGAAGTGTAGTGTTTTGATTGAGTTGCAGCCCCGGAGGACCGATGCAAACTCGAAATGAAGAACGACACATGGTGTTCGTGAATGATATATGCGAAAAAAAGGAAGTTGGACTTCGAAGTCACATAACCAGTACTAAGCAAGTATGTGAAAATAAGCAGTCGAGCGTACAGGTACACTCGGTGGTGTGGCCTCCGAGTGAACCTGATGTGTGAATTATGGAATACTCGGGAAGACGAAAATAACAGAATGTAAAATGACTTAGCTGTCTGAAGGCGCGCAGGGCGGTCGAATGGTGATGAGGTGACCAACCGAGTGGAGACGCGCGGGGCGGCCGAGTGGTGATGAGGTGACCAACCGAGTGGCGACGCGCGGAGCGGCCGAGTGGTGATGAGGTGACCAACCGATGGCGACGCGCGGGGCGGCCGAGTGGTGATGAGGTGACCAACCGAGTGGCGACGCGCGGAGCGGCCGAGTGGTGATGAGGTGACCAACCGAGTGGCGACGCGCGGAGCGGC
>NC_041387.1:15124048-15178824 GCF_002162155.2 Triticum dicoccoides
ACCCGTCCCGTGGAGTAGCGATGCGCGGGGTGGCCGAGTGAAGTAGACCCGTCCCGCGGAGTAGCGTTGCGCGGGGTGGCCGAGTGAAGTAGACCCGTCCCGCGGAGTAGCGATGCGCGGGGTGGCCGAGTGAAGTAGACCCGTCCCGCGGAGTGGTGACGCACGAGGCGGATCACATGACTGACCAAGTGCCTGCATGTTAGTCGTGTAGATGCAAACTTCATACGAGTTAACATGTCATCGTGTTACTCGCCCGCATGAGATATATGTTCATCCGAGTGAATTGATGTGCTGTCCGGTCGAGTGCATCGTTGTGCTGTCCGGACGAGCGACCTGCAGGTTAATATAGCAAGTATAGCTACGAATATCTATTGATGATCAAAAACGCCCCTGAGTTGAGGCCCTTTGGAGGGACTTAAAGTCCGGTGGTTATAGTGCATGCATGCGTGCACTAATAATTGCCGCGGTAAGAGTGGAAGTAGCCAAATGAGCGCATTAGTTTAGGCAGCAGTAAATAAGTAATTGATGCTGGAAATACTCACCTGATGAGCCCTTTAATGAGGCAATTACCTTAGCGAAACAGTCAACCCACGTTCCTCCGTTTCTTTTTTCTGTATGACGGGGAGGCGGCCCGGCGCTGGTGGGCTGTGCTCGCATGCGGCTAGCGCCCATACAGGTGAGCGGGACTGACAGGGTTGGTTCCCTGCCCCCGAACGCCAACTGCAGCGGGAGGGCTCGGAAACACCGCCAGAGGTGCCGATCCGGCGCGTAAATCCGGCGCGGACGGACGCGCCCAAGGCCTGGGGGTCAGGGAGCAGCCGAGCACCCATGTCACCGGAGTGACTGCTGAACGCTTGCGGACGCCGCAGCCAGCAGACGGTTGGGCTGAGCTCGACGGAGAAGTGGAAGCGGAGGTGCGCTGGTGGCCGCCCCAGATGGTCCGGTCGAGCGGGCGATTCGCCTCACCCTCGGAGTGCTCGGCGAAGAGGAGCCGCACACCGCCAGGCGGCGGCGAGTCTCCAGCGGTACCGGCCCATATGCATCATGGCTCGATAGACGCCAGGCCCCACGGTGGGCGCCAACTGTCGTGGTTCTAAGTCTGACAGTAGAATAGGGGTAGGATAACGGAGCATGATCTATCGAGATGCATATGGGTGACACAGTGGTTTTAGCGAGTTCGGGCCTCTCGCGGTGGAGATAACAACCCTACGTCTCGTGCTCCGGAGAGGCTTTGTTTTATCTGAGTATATATCCGGAGATTACAATGTGTGTGTAAGCGAGGAACGGATCCCCATGCCTGAGCTAAGTCCTGAGACTAATGGTGAAAAGAGAGAGAGGTGGAAGAAAAGAGCCCCCCTTAGTCTAGTGGTGGGGGTGGCTTATATAGAGTGCGCCACCCCCTCACCTCCTACGTTACAAAGTGGGGTATGAATGCCATAATGCCAGCCCACCATTAAGCCCTCACTATTAGAAAGATGCCGACTGCCTTGCTGCCTGCTGGTCTTCCTATATCCGAGTGAGTCGTACGGTCGAGTGGTGAACCGTCATCCGAGTGGATGATATGTTGCTTGGTCGAGTGGATAGTATGCTGCTTGTCCGAGTGGATAGTGTGTCTGTATGAAATTGACCTGGACCCACATGTTGTGTGGACCCCATGCTTCATGATATTTCGACCCTTCGTGGGCCTACCTGTTATGTATATCCCCAACACCACGCGGACACGGGACGAAGTCTTCAATCTTGTATCTTCATAGTCCAACAGTCCGGCACAAGTACATAGTCCGGCTGTCCGAGGACCCCCTAATCCTGAACTCCCTCAGTAGCCCCTGAACCAGGCTTCAATGACGATGAGTCCGGCGCGCAGATTGTCTTCGGCATTGCAAGGCGGGTTCCTTCTCCAAATACTCCATAGAAGATTTTGAACACAAGGATCGTGTCCGGCTCTGCAAAACAAATTCCTCATACCACCATAGAGAGTACAATATCCCACAAATCTAATCTGCTAACAACTTTTCACAGCGTGACATCACGCCACGGCCCCGTCGTTATTCGAACCATTTTTCTCAACCATCTACTGCACATATTGCGAGGCGGTTTCCTTGGCACGTCTCGTCAAAGCAAAGATCGTGTCCCTTTATCACGGGATTCTCATCAATACGGGGATGGGTAACCCAACCGCGCCATCAACACGACGCTTTGGGGAATAAGCGAGTTTGCGGGACAAGTTGGGAGGCGCATTGGTTTCTACCGCCTTTATAAAGAGATAAGGATTCACCTTTCTCCACCCACGCCTTCTTCTCCTCCGCTCATCCATTCCCCCTCGCTCGAGCACTAGCTCCCAAGCCTTCTCCTTCTCTGCAAAGTTATTACAAGCATGTCCGGAGCGGGAGGCAAGTGGATGGCCTCCTCCGTTAAGGAGGAGGACATCATGAAGCTTCGGGAGGCCGGATACCTGGCCGCAGACATCGCGCACCGGCTCCCTACTGAAGGGAAAATTGTCCCTACCCCGAAGCCTCAGGAGAGGGCAGTGTTTCTCTCTCACTTTGTCCACGGACTGGGATTCCCCCTCCACCCATTTGTCTGCGGGCTCATGTTTTACTACAAGCTGGACTTCCATGATCTGGCCCCCAATTTCATCCTCAACATCTCAGTGTTTATCGTCGTGTATGAGGCTTTCCTCCACATTAAGCCCCACTTCAGCCTATGGTTGAAGACCTTCAACATGAAGCCGAAGGTGGTGGTCGGCCAACAAGCGGAGTGCGGAGGCGCCATGGTAGCCAAGATGCCCAATGTCACCTGGCCCGGAGGCTCCTATGTGGAGACCCTGAAGGGGTGGCAATCGGGGTGGTTCTACATCACCGAGCCGCGCGACACCAACTGGGCAGCGGCCCCCGAATTTCAATTTGGCATCCCCATGTGGCTCACCTCCTGGAAGGAGAAGGGCTTAGCCTGGGGCTCATCAGTGGAGTTGACCGGACTCCAGACCTGTATCAAAAATATGATAAGCAAGAAAATCAAGCTTGTCAACATGGTCCAGGTCATGCTCTTCCGCCGGATCCTTCCGTGTCAAAGATGGGCTTTCAATATGTGGGAGTTCGACCCGGCCGAACAACAGACACTGCGAGAGCTCTTCGATATGACACACAAAGATGTCTGGAAGGTGCTGTTCAAGGCCGCCGACCTCCTCCCATAACCGAGGATCAGGGACTCAGCACAAAGCGCCCCGCCAATCCGATAAGCTCTTTATATTTTGCAAGATGTTTCTTTCCCCAGTATATTTGTGGGAGGAATCTAAGCCTCCACGCCAATTCAACAGGACTGGGTAGCGACAGCAGAGCAGATTGACTATCCAGCTCCACTACCTGAAGATCCAGCAACAACTCTCTTAACGGAGATGCTATTTCCGGCGCCCTATGAGGTGCCGGAGAAGAAGGCCAAGAAGAAGGCCACGGGGACCAGGAAAGGTCTCCGGCGCAAGGTTGTATTGGACTCATCGTCTAAAGACACCGAGGCGTGCTCCTCCAATGAGAATGTGGAGGATGAAGAGGAAAGCCCTCCCCCCCAACCGGGGGGGGGGGAAGAAAAGGAAGGCCGCCCCATCTGGGGAGGCCGAAGGGTCGAAGAAGGGAAAGTCCCTCCCTCCGGACCACTCCACCACAACCTCCTACAGCAGCGAGGAGTGGCTGCCCAGGGACAAGCCCCTGGCGAAGTGGTAAGTATCCGGACACTATGACACTTCCGGTATGTTTTGCTTTATCGCTTCTTATCATGCCAAACATGCTCGTGCAGACCGGGCAAAGCCCATATCGACGTTGTCGGTGTCAAAACCGGCAGATCTCGGGTAGGGGGTCCCAATCTGTGTGTCTTAGGCCGATGGTAACAGGAAGCGAGGGACACAATGTTTACCCAGGTTCGGGCCCTCTCGATGGAGGTAAAACCCTACTTCCTGCTTGATTAATATTGAAGATATGAGTAGTACAAGAGTAGATCTACCATGATATTGTAGAGGCTAAACCCTAGGAGCTAGCCTATGATGATTATGATTGTAATTGTGATCGGCCTTCTAAGGACCAACCTCTCCGGTTTATATAGACATCGGAGAGGGCTAGGGTTTACATGGAGTCGGTTACAAGGAAGGAAACACAATATCCGGATCGCCAAGCTTGTCTTCCACACAAAGGAGAGTCCCATCCGGACACGGAACGGAATCTTGAGTCTTGTATCTTCACGCTTCAATAGTCCAGACGATGTATATAGTCCGGCTGCCCGGATAGCCCCTAATCCAGGACTCCCTCAGTAGCCCGTGAACCAGGCTTCAATGACGATGAGTCCAGCGCGCAGTCTTGTTTTCGGCATTGCAAGACGGGTTCCATCTCCAAATACTCCAAGGTAATTATCGAGCACTCCAAACCGTGTCCGGATCCGCAAAATGATCTTCACATAGCCCCGTAGAGAGAATGATATTTCACAAATGTAATCTGGTGACAACATTTTTAGACAACGTGACATGTTATTACGGTCGGGTCATTATTCGAACCGTTTTCCTACAACCAGCCACAACACACATTGCGAGGCGGTTTCCTTGACACGTCTTGTCAAAGTAGAGATCGTGTCCCCTTATCACGGGATTCTCATCAATACGGGTATGGGTAGTCCCATCATGCCATCAATCGTGGCGCTTGGGAAATAAGCGATTCTCAACAGGCGAGTGGGGAGGCGCACCGCTTTTGTCGCCTCTATAAAGGGATAAGAGTTCCCCATTTTTACCCACGCCTTCTTCCTCCTTTGCCTACTCTTGCCCCCTCGAGCTCCAGCGCCCTAGCCCAAGTCTTCTCCGCACAGCTAAACATGTCCGGAGCAGGAGGCAAGTGGGTGGCTTCCACCGTGAAGGAGAAGCACATCACAAATCTTCGGGCGGCCGGATACTTGGCCGCAGACATAGCGCACCGGCTACCAGACGATGGGCAGGTCATTCCAACCCCGAGACCCCACGAGAAGGTCGTGTTCCTCGCCCACTTCGTCCGTGGACTGGGGTTTCCACTTCACCCCTTCGTCCGCGGGCTCATGTTCTACTACGGTCTAGATTTCCATGATCTAGCCCCGAATTTCGCCCTCAACATCTCGGCGTTTATCGTCGTCTGTGTGGCCTTCCTCCGCATCAAGCCTCACTTTGGCTTGTGGCTGCAAATCTTCTGCGTGAGGCCGAAGATCGTGAGCGGCCAACAAGCGGAGTGCGTAGGGGCCATGGTGGGCAAGATGCCTAACGTCACCTGGCTTGACGGCTCCTTTGCGGAAACCGTGAAGGGGTGACAGTCCGGGTGGTTCTACATCACCGAGCCGCGCGGCGCCAACTGGGCGCCGGCCCCCGTGTTCCGATCCGGAACCCCCATGCGGCTCACCTCCTGGGAAAGGAAGGGCCTGCCCTGGGGTGAATCTACAGATCTGACCGGACTCCAGACCTGCATCAAGAGCATGAAGGACAAGAACATCAAGCTTGTCAACATGATCCAGGTCATGCTCGTTCGCCGGATTCTCTCATGCCAAAGGCGAGCATTTAACGTGTGGGAGTTCGTCCCCGCCGAACACCGGACGCTTCGGAGGCTCTACGACATGACATATAAAGGCACATGGAAGGTGTTGTTCAAGGCCTCCGAAGTACCTCCTCCCACATCCGAGGACCGTGGGCTTCACGCCGTGCGCCCCCCTAGTCAAGTGAGTTTTCAGACTACCACTGGATTCAGTTCTTCCCAATATAATCATGGGGGAGTCTTAAGTAACTGTGCATATTTGCTTAGGATTATGTGGAGACAGCGGAGCAGATTGACTATCCGGCTCCACTGCCAGAAGGCCCTGCTGATGCTCTCCGACGGAGATGCTAGTCCCGGCACCCTACAAGGTGCCAGAGAAGAAGGTCGAAAAGAAGGCCCCGGGGATCCGAAAGGGTCTCCGACGTAAGGTTGTGTCGGAAGCCTCGTCCGAAGACGACGAGGCACACTCCTCCCACGAAGGGGAGGAAGAAGAAGAAGATGCCCCATCCGGAAAGGATGAGGGGCCTGGGGAGGCGGATCAGGGGGCCGGAAAAGGCCCTCGGCGCAAGGCCGTCATACCCACGTCGTCTGATGACGATGAGACAGATTCCTCCCGCGGAGGCGGGAGGAAGCAAGTAGAAACTCTACCTCAGGGAGGAGAAAAAGAGGAAAGCCGCCCCTGAGGGGGAGGCTGGGGCGTTCAAGGGAAAGGTGTCCCTTCTGGACTACTCCGCCACGGCCGCTCTCAGCGAGGAGGGGTGTCTGCCCAGGGGGAAGCCCCTAGCGCGATCGTAAGTGTCCGCACTCTATCATGACTTCACTCCATAGCTTTTTTTATAATGCCGAACATATATGCAGTCCGGCCAGGGCTCACCCCGAGGTATCTTCTTCTGGGTCCCTGAGCGATTCGGAGATGAATTCGCTCCCGACGACCACTACTCCTCAACCCGCAGATGACACAAAGGTGTTGTCTCCAGGCTCCCAGAGCGGGGGGAGGTGACTCTGGAGATGCCCCAAGGCGGGATTCCAGATGTCGGACATGCGGGGTTCAAGATCCCCGCGGATCATCCCAATGAGAGCCGCAGCAAGCCGGACTCTCATCCGGATACTGTGCCGGAGCCTTCGGTTGCTCCAGATGCGGACAGGCGGCCACTCGCTAGGGAGGGCGAGCCGTCCGCGCCGACGACTTCTGTCACGCCAGGGGCGTCGGATAGTCTGCTGGAAGCGCTTCGCGGCGCTTCCATTGATGACGAGCATCATACATTTATGGGTGCGGTGATTCAGAAGGTTCTGTCCGCCAAGAGAGGACTGACCGAAGCGTGTACCAGCCTCCCGACAGGCTATGAGGTAAGTAATAAAAATGTGCGAAATTACCACCCGATAGGTAGTAGCTCCTGATACTCTCTTTGGTGTTCGGAAAGAAAAGCCAAACGGAGAGTCAATTATAATCCGCAGGAGTCTAATAATGAGTATTCATGTGAATAAGCAGGCTGTGCTGCTTGCCGCTGCTGCCCGCACAGCTGAGGTTGCCGAACTAAAGCGGGACCTGGAGCAGGCACAGGGAGAGCTCAACCTCACGAAGTGGCAGCTCGAAGAGAACAAAGGTGAGTGACTCTATGCTCTTATGTATTTAAGGATATATAAAATTAGTTAGTCTAACGATGAAGCGTCGTGACTGTGTAACAGGGGCCACCGCCAAAGTGGCGTCCCTCAAGAAAGCGCTGTCCGAGGCCGAAGACAAGGCAGCCTTGGAATGCAAGGAGCGCGAAGAGCAAAGTGCTAGAGTGGGCGAGGTACAGCAAGAGCTCCGGGACCTCAGCAAGAAGTTCGAGTCCGTGAAGCATGATTTGAAGATGAAAGAGGCTGAGTTTGCGAAGGCCCTCGTGAGTATGAGAGACGCCAAGGCCGAAGCCGAGAAGGCACAACAGGAAATCCAGGAGGCCAAAAAGATAGCGGCGGGTAAGAAATTCTTTATGCAAAGCAAACATGTGGAGGGGGCATTTCTTTTACTTACCCGAATTCGGAGCTCTCCAGGGGCATTCGTAGATCTACCATGCAGCGTATAAGATGCCGCGGAGTTCTACCATGCCCAGGAGGGGATCTCAACGGAGAAGCTGTTCTGGTCCCAGTATGCTGGGGCCGAACACCCAATGCCTCTGAGTGACCAACTGAAGCAGTTGGTCGAACTCCATAGGGCGGCCGAAGTGGCTATGAAAGATTTCATAGTCCGGATGTGGCCTGGTGAGCCCCTGCCCACTAGCTACTTCGGCCTGATCAAGCGGATGGTGAATGCCTGTCCGCAGCTTGAAGTGATCAAGCGATCCGTTTGCATTGAGGGTGCCCGCCGGGCCTTTGCCCGCGCGAAGGTGCATTGGGGCAAGCTGGATGCGGAGAAGCTGGTGAAGGACGGGCCGCCGGAGGGCAAGGCGCATCACCATCCCGAGATGTACTATGATGACTTTATGAAGGGCGCTCGTCTCGTGGCCGATGAATGTATTAAGGACACGATATTTGACTGAATGTACCTTTGCTGCTGTTGTAACTTAAAGACGAAGTTACTTGTGCTATGTAGCACTGTTTGATTTAAAATATTACCTTATGTGCAGCTGTTTATAGAATACTGAAAGTAGGCCAGTCGTCGGCTTCCGCCCCCACGCAACTAGTACCAGGGTGTTCCTGGAAAAACCCGGATACTCTTTATCCAAATGTTTGGTCCCTTAAGGAGGTATCGGGTGCAACGAACAAGGCAATCGGACTATGCTGCTTTATAACTTTCACTTAGCCATAGAAGTCTATAATTTTAAATTTCGGCGAAGCCCCTAGAATTCTGTCAGAGTAAATGACCATGGGTAGCCTAGCCGGCTCCCCCTGGCTCTTCAAAAAATAAACAGACCGATCAAACCTTCAAGCACCCAAGACACAGGGCCGCCTTCCCCCTGCCGGATACCCCATCAGCCGACTACCGGAAGGCGGCCCAGCCCGAGAATCCTCATAAAGAAAGCCATAGGAGGGACGATTCCCAGAAAGCCGGCCATGGCATGACCGACTCTGAGAAAGCCGGCCACGGCACGGCCGACTCCAAGAGGCCGGCCACGTAACGACCGACTCCAGGAAGCCGGCCGCCAGCAGGCGGCCCAGACTGAGCCCTCAAAGTTTGCTCCAACGTAAAGACGACAAGACAGGGTGTGGCAACAGTGAGGCATGCCGCCCCCGAATCCCGGAATGCGCATGGCTACAATACACCGTACGGGACAGCCATGACCCGTCCGGCGTGGCACTGTTGCCATGCTACCCATGACATCACCCACGGTGGGCTGATAGTACGGCCCGCAGGCGGAGGGCCCCTTTGGTCAGAGAGACACCAGAAGGCGGCCATGCGCCCCCTAGTCGGCCAGGGATGAAGCCGGCTCTCCCCAGCCGGCTCACTCCCTCCCTCGAAGAATGAGCCCCATTAAGGAGACAAGACGAGGTAAGTCTACAGCGAGCGCCCGCAAGGCGGCGGCACTATAGCCACACTTACCTCGACCAAGCCCTCGTCATCAAGGGTGAAGCAACAGTAACCGGCCCCCGACAAGACCCCCAAGTGGTGGGGCCTACCTGTCTACCAGGAGGCCGGCAGCCGGTGAGACCCACCAGTCGGCGGGCCCCAGCGGTTGGCGGAGAAGCCGACCGGCATAGACACTGATGGTTGGGCCCAAGCCCAGCCGGATTACCATTGTACCCCTGGGGAGTAGGCCTATATAAACCCCCCGGGGCACCCATGCAAAGGGTTGGACTTTGATAGTTCTAGACACAACTTTGAGAGGAGAAGAGAGCTAGCCTTGCCCCTTCTTCCTCCTCTCGCCAAACAGCTCAAGGAGCCTCTTGTAGCTACTTGTTGATCTAGTGATCATGCGGAGACCCCGCAGAGCAGGACTAGGGGTGTTATCTCCTCGGAGAGCCCCGAACCTGGGTAAGATTCGCCGGCGTGCATGTCTTCGCCTTATCCCGTTTCCAGGCACCAGCGATGTCTTATTGGCTCCCACAATGATAAGCCACCCGTTGGCATATGTCGCACCTACCACCCGATAAATTCGGAAGGCCGAATTGGGGCGCTATATACGCCTAAATCGGACGAAGCCGATTCCTCTCCTAAAGCGGAAAAAATCTTTAAGGATTTTAAGACCTCTCGAACAGCGACCAGCTCTCGCCGCATCATGCCAGTCAGTTTTCGGCTTTCTCTACAGAGGTGCTCGTCCGGAAGAACCGAGACACAATAGCAGTGTTCTCCCTGCGCTATGTTAGCCGATATGACGGAACGTAAGGTACCAAAACAAGGGAGCCGGGCTAACCCAACTATGGACCCAAGACATGATTCGGAGCTGATGCATATAGTGCTATAAGTTCGGGGTGCCGCACTGTTGAAAGTGTTCGGACTTTACTTGCCATATTACAGGGCACCATGAGAAGCCCCTGGCAAACAGACCGTACCAAGGTGTACGGATGCAATATCAAAGAAACATTTGTAAGAAAAAAATGCTCAAGTATGAATAATAAGCTGACGCTCTATATGATCTCCCATTGATGAATAATACGTTTAAGCGTATGTTTACAATGCATGCATTAAGCGGAGATAAATAGGACTATTTGACATGTCCTATCCAGGGGCAGGCTGCGTACAGGTATGTAAAGCAGGTATAACGATCGTAAATAGATTCCACCTGGGTATTTCCTTCTATGCGCAAAGCCTGTTGCCTCCTTGGTTTTCCCCCTGTATAAGTCCGACAATCCGACTCTTCTAAAGAGGCTGCCTTAAAGCAATGTCCTGAAAAATAAAAAGGGAGATTTATGAAGGTGTGTTGCGGTGATACCGCACTATTGACTGAGTCCTTGCTGTGCCTCCGCCTGTGCCCATGGTATTTTGAGTGCGTAATTGTGTGCGCATGGCACGAATGCTGCTTTGATGGGGCTTGAGCGGAGGCCGGACTGCTAGTCCCGCTCTTGGCGTGCCTGATGATCCTGTTGCGGGGTGCTCCGGACTCGCTTGATGGTGCTCGAAGTTGTTCTCGCCAGATTGTTTTGTCGGAGGAGGCAGCATTGTACTTCCGCCGCGAGGGATGCAATATGCTCTTCTGTTCGAAGAGAGCGGTCCATGTTTCCGTTGACAGTTATGACCCCGCGCGGTCCTGGCATCTTGAGCTTGAGGTATGCGTAATGTGGTACCACATTGAATCTGGCGAATGTGGTTCGTCCCAGCAGTGCGTGGTAACCGCTGTGGAAAGGGATGATATCGAAGATTAATTCTTTGCTTCGGAAGTTATCCGGAGATCCGAAGACCACTTCCAATGTTATAGAGCCCGTACAACGGGCCTCTACTACAGGAATTACACCTTTAAAGGTGGTTTTTGTGGGCTTGATCCTTGAAGGGTCAATGCCCATTTTGCGCACTGTGTCCTGATAAAGCAGGTTCAGGCTGCTGCCGCCGTCCATAAGGACTCACGTGAGGTGGAATCCGTTGATGATTGGGTCTAGGACCAATGCGGCTGAGCCGCCATGACGGATACTGGTAGGGTGATCCCTTCGATCAAAGGTGATCGGACAAGCCGACCATGGGTTAAATTTGGGGGCGACTGGCTCCATCGCATAGACGTCCCATAATGCTCGCTTGCATTCCCTCTTGGGAATGTGAGTTGCGTAAATCATGTTGACCGTTTTCACCTGGGGGGGGGGGGAATTTCTTTTGTCCCCCTGTGTTCGGACGCCGGGTTCTTCGTCGTCGTTGCTGTGTAGCCCCTTGTCCCTGTTTTTGGCGTTTATTTTGCCGACCTATTTGAACACCCAGAAGTCTCTGTTAGTGTGGTTGGCTGGCTTGTCCGGGGTGCCATGAATTTGGCACGAGCGCTCCAGTATACGGTCCAAACTGGATGGTCCCTGATTGCTTCTTTTGAACGGCTTCTTTCGCTAACCGGACTTGGATCCGTTGAATCCGGCGTTAACTGCCGTGTCTTCAGTGTTGTCACCGTTGTTCCGTCGCTTGTGTCTGTTGCGCCGTGGCTTGCCGTTATTGTCGCAGACATCCGAAGTGCCAGAATGTGGCGTAGTGCTGCTGCGGGCCAACCAACTGTCCTCGCCCGCGCAAAAGCGGGTCATTAGTGTTGTGAGAGCTTCCATGGACTTGGGTTTTTCCTGGCCGAGGTGCCGGGCGAGCCACTCGTCACGGATATTATGCTTAAAAGCCGCCAGGGCTTCGGCGTCCGGACAGTCGACTATTTGGTTCTTTTTAGTTAGGAACCGAGTCCAGAATTTCCTGGCTGACTCTCCGGGATGTTGAGTGATGTGGCTCAAGTCATCAGCGTCCGGCGGTCGCACATATGTGCCCTGGAAGTTGTCGAGGAATGCGTCTTTCAGGTTTTCCCAACTGCCAATGGAATTTGCGGGCAGGCTATTTAGCCAATGCCAGGCAGGTCCTTTGAGCTTAGGGGGAAGATACTTGATGGCATGTAGATCGTCTCCGCGGGCCATGTGAATGTGGAGAAGGAAATCTTCGATCCATACTGCGGGGTCTGTTGTGCCATCGTATGATTCGATGTTTACGGGTTTGAACCCTTCTGGGAATTCATGATCCATCACTTCGTCAGTGAAGCAGAGGGGGTGCGCGGCGCCTCTGTGCCGAGCTATGTGGCTACGTAGTTTGAATTGGTCTGGGTGTCTGTGTTCGGCCCGGCCGGACTTGTTGATAGTGTAACCGGCGTGACGGTCATCGTCGCGTGCTATGCCGCGCCCCCGTGATCCGTAGATCGATCTTGGCTGTCCTGCGTTGTTTTCGAGTATATCTTGTAGGTCCTGCCTGTTGTCCCGGGCCGTGAGGGTGCGGGCTTGTATTCGGGCTGATATCCCATTCTATCCCAGCCATGGGGTGGCCGGTCAGCCATTTGGCGCTCGATTCTGTATTCCTCGGCTGCCAGGACTTCAGTCCATCTATTTGTGAGCAGGTCTTGATCAGCCTGTAGTTGCTGCTACTTCTTTTTCAGGCTCCTCGCAGTGGCCATAAGCCGACGCTTGAAGCGCTCCTGCTCCACGGGATCCTCAGGTATGCCGAACTCGTCGTCGCTGAGGCTAATCTTGTCTTCGGAGGGGGGCATGTAGTTGTCCTCCTCCGGATATCCGTCGGTCGCCTGTTCGTCTGGGCTGACCTGCTCATCATCCTGCTCGAAGGTGGGCTGATCAGGGTTGTATTCCTCTTTGGCGCCATCCAGATTGTTTTCGTCTCCTGGGCTGGTATTGCTATGGCGGGGCTTGGAGTGGCACCGACGACGCCCATGTTTAGTTTTTCTCCCTGAGGGGTTATCCTCCGTTGCCTCATCACCATTGGTTTCCTTAGGAGTGTCCACCATATATATATATCATATGAGGAGGTGGCTGTCCACCTCCCTGTGAGCGGCAGTTCCTGTACTTCTCCCGCATCGTCGTCCATACCGTCGATGTCTTCGGAGTCAAAGTCAAGCACGTCGGTTAGATCATCGATCGTGGCTATGAAGTGGGTGCTGGGTAGGCAGCGAATTCCTTCGTCGCCTGCTTCCCACTCAAGTCGGACAGAGTTCGGCCCGGAGCCTCCTGACAAAGAGAGAGACTTCAATGAGTTTAGCATGTCGCCAAAGGGCGAGTGCTAGAACATGTCCGCGGCGGTAAACTCCATTACCGGAGCCCAACCTGGCTCGGCTGGCTCGAGAGTGCACGGACCGGAACCAACAACCGAATAAGAGTCCGGGGGTCCGGAGTCATAGGCTTCCACAGAGGAGAGGCCTGTGTTCGGCTCCACCGCCGATGAGTGTGCGGCCTGCAAGGCGGGGTCCATCCCTCCATCCTTAGGCAACGCAGCCTGCTCCGAATTTAGGTCCAAGGCTACCGCATGGGTAATATCCCGAGCATCGTCCGGCAGCAGGTCTAAGCCGTGCTCGTCATGACTGTCCGGTGCTTCTGGCACAGGACCGAATCCGTCGAAGATCAAGTCTCCGCGAACGTCGGCCGTGTAATTCAAGTTTCCGAACCTGACCTGGTGGCCAGGGGCATAGCTGTCGATCTGCTCCAGATGGCCAAGTGAATTGGCCCGCAGTGCGAAGCCGCCGAACACGAAGATCTGTCCAGGGAGAAAGGTCTCGCCCTGGACCGTGTCATTGACGATGATTGAAGGAGCCATGGAGCCTTGCAGCGACGACACAGAGGAACTCTCAATGAAAGCACCAATGTCGATGTCAAAACCGACAGATCTCGGGTAGGGGGTCCCGATCTGTGCGTCTTAGGCTTATGGTAACAGGAAGCAAGGGACACAATGTTTACCCAGGTTTGGGCCCTCTCAATGGAGGTAAAACCCTACTTTCTACTTGATTAATATTGAAGATATGAGTAGTACAAGAGTAGATCTACCACGAGATCATAGAGGCTAAACCCTAGGAGCTAGCCTATGATGATTATGATTGTAATTGTGATCGTCCTTCTAAGGACCAACCTCTCCGGTTTATATAGACACCGAAGAGGGCTAGGATTTACATGGAGTCGGTTACAAGGAAGGAAACACAATATCTGGATCGCCAAGCTTGTCTTCCACGCAAAGGAGAGTCCTATCCGGACACAGAATAGAATCTTGAGTCTTGTATCTTCACGCTTCAATAGTCCGGACGATGTATATAGTCCGGCTGTCTGGATACCCCCTAATCCAGGACTTCCTCAAACGTATCCTCTTCGGACGGGTCTCTGGGTCTGTCGGCGATGAATAGCGATTCACTCCCGATTGCCTCCTCCCCCAAGCCCGAGGATGACACCGAGGTGTTATATCAGAGGATACCGGACCTGGGGAAGACTATTCTAGAGACGCCTCAAGGCGAAATCCCAGATGCCGGGCACATGGGCGGGAAAACCCCCATGGATTCGATAACGGGGGCTGCAACAAGTCGCCCCCCAGCAGGATACTGCGCCGGAACCCTTAGTGATTTTGGATTCAGGCAATAGCCTCTCACTAAGGGGAGCGAGCCGCCTATGCCGATGACCTCTGTCCATCCAGAGGCATCGGACAACTTGCTGGAAGCGCTTCAGGACAGTTCCATTGATGAAGAGCACCGTACGCTTATGAGTATGGTGATTGAGAAGGTCCGGTCCGCCAAAAGCAGATTGACCGAAGCCTGCGCTAGCCTCTTAAGAGGCTTTGAGGTAAGTAATAAAATTATAAGAAAATATCACAATATAGACAGTAGCCCCCGATACTCTGTTTTGCGCTCAGAAAGAAAGGCCGAACAGGGGATCAAATAACATCTGCAGGAGTCTAACAGAAAATGTCCATGTGAATAAGCAGGCATCACTGCTAGCTGCGACCGCTCGCACTACGTAGGTCTCCGGACTGAAGCAGGACTTGGAGCGGACCGAAGGAGAGCTCAGCCTCGTGAAGAGGCAGCTCGAGGAGAACAAAGGTACCTAATACCCCGTTTGTATATTGATAAGGAAAAAATGGTTTCAGCTCATAGAAGCGTCATGAACTTTAGTTGGGGCCACGACCGAAGCGGCGACCTTTAAGAAGGCAATGTCCAAGGACGAAGATAAAGTGGCCAAGGAGCGCACAGAGCGCGAGAAGCAAGAGGCCCGTGTCGACGAGGTCCAACAAGAGCTCCAGGATTTCGTCAAAAAATACGAGTCCTTGGAGCATGACTCTAATACGTGACAGTCCGAGCTTGCTAAGGCCCTCCAGAGCGCGCGAGACGCCAAAGCCGAAGCCCAAAGGGCCCTCCAGGAGATTCAGGCGGTCAAGAGGATAGCGGCGGGTAAGGCATTCATTATGCAAAGCAAGCATGTGAAGGAGACTTTCCTTTTACTTACCCGAATTCGGAGCTCTGCGGGAGCGTTCGCAGATCTGCCGCGCAACATATGGAATGCCGCGGTGTTCTACCGGGCCGAAGAAGGGAGCTCGACGGAGAAGTTGTTCTGGTCTCAATATATTGAGACCAAACATCCGATGCCCTTGAGCGACCAGCTGAAGCAACTGGTCGAACTGCACAAGGCGGCCGAACTGGCCATGAAGGACCTTATAGTCCGGATGTGGCATGCCGAGCCCTTGCACAGCAGCTACTTCGGCCTCGTGAAGCGGCTTGTAAATGCCTGCCCATGGCTTGAAGTCATAAAGCGGTCCGTCTGCACTGAAGGTGCGTGTAGGGCCTTCACCCGTGCAAAGTGCACTGGGCAAAGATGGATGCCGAGAAGGTGGTGATGGAGGGGCCACCAAAGGGCAAGGAGCACCGCCACCCCGAAAAGTATTATGACGGTGTCCTAAAGGGCGCCTGCCTTGTGGCGGAGGAATGTGCTAAGGATGTAATATTTGAATGAATGTATTCACTTGATCCTGTAATATGAAAACTAGTTCATTTGCGCTATATAACACTTGTTGATTTAAAATATTACCTTCTGTGCAGCCGTTTATAAAATCTGAGAGTTGGCCAGTCGTCGGCTTCTGCCCCCATGTAACTAGTACCGCAGTGTTAGGGATAAATCTAAACACTCTTTATCCAAATTTTTGGTCCTTTAAGGACGTGTTTAGCGCAACGAACAAGGCAATCGGAATATATAGCTTTATCACTCTCACTTAGCCATAGAAGTCTATAATTTTAAATTTTGGAGTAGCCCCTGGTATTCGAAAGGCCGAACTTGGGGCGCTATACACGCCTAAATCGTACAAGGCCGATTCCTCGCCCAAAAAGGAAAGGATTTGAGACCTCTCAAACAGCGACCAGCTCTCGCCGCATCATGACAGTCAGTTTTTGGCTTTCTCTACTGAGGTGCTCGTCCGGAAGAACCGGGACACAATCGCAGTAGTTCTCCCTGTGCCACCTTAGCCGATGTAGCGGAACGTAAGGCAGCAAAACAAGGGAGCCACGCAAACCTAACTATTGAGCCAAGACATGATTCAGAGCTGATGCATATAATGCTATAAGTTCGGGGTGCCGCACTGTCGAAAGTGTTTGGACTTTTCTTGCCGTGTTATGGGGTACACTGAAGCCCCTTGCGGACTAAACGTACTAGAATGTACGGGTGCAATTTGTAATAGATAAGCAGTCAAGGGAAAAGATAAAGGAATGTAATAATAAGCTGACGCTGTACATTATTTTCCATTGTTATTTGAATAATACGTCAAGGCGTATGTATACAAGTAGTGCAATAAGAAAAATAGGACCATTTGACATGTCCTGAGCAAAGACGAGCTGCGTGTGGGTATGTAAAACAGGTATAACGATCGTTACCAAAGACCACCTGGGGATTCCTTTGTACGTCAAAGCTCCTTGCTTGGTGTTTCCGTCCCGTGATGGGTCCAATAGTCCGGTTACCGGAGGAGCCTCCAGAAAATAGGGACCTGAAAGAAAGAAAAGGGTGAAAGTGTATGGGTCCTGGGGCAGTTGAGTCGCATTGTGAGCCGCATTGTAGCCGTGCCTCCGCATGTGCCCATGGTATTTTAAGTGCGTAATTATGTACATGTGCCACGAATTTCACCGCTTGACTAGGACTAGGGTGGAGGACGAATTGCTAGTTGAGCTCAGGGCATGCCGGACGATCCTGTTGTAGGGTAATTCAGACTCATTTAATGGTGTCCGGAGGCTTTATAGCCAAATTGGAGGTCTACCTAACCAGGCTTCTTTGTACCTCTGCTGCAAGGGCCATAGTGTGCTCCTCCATACGGAGGGAGCGCTCTGTGTTTCCATTGACTGTTATAACCCCGCGAGGTCCTGGCATCTTGAGCTTGAGATAGGCATAATGGGGCACCGCATTGAATCGAGCGAATGCGGTTTGTCCTAGTAGTGAATGATAACCACTACGGAAGGGGACGATATCGAAGATTAACTCCTCGCTTCGGAAGTTATCCGGGGATCTGAAGACCACTTCCAGTGTGATTGAGCCTGTGCAACAGGCCTCTATACCTGGTACGACACCTTTAAAGGTGGTTTTGGTGGGTTTGATCCTTGAGAGATTGATGCCCATTTTGCGCACTGTGTCCTAATAGAGCAGGTTCAGGCTGTTGCCACCGTCCATGAGGACTCTTGTAAGGTGGAATCCGTCCATGATGGGGTCGAGGACCAACGCGGCTGAACCGCCATTACGGATGCTGGTCCGGTGGTCCTCTGTGATCGAAAGTGATCGGACAAGAAGACCATGGGTTGAACTTTGGGGCGTGATACGTCTCCAACGTATCTATAATTTTTGATTGTTCCATGCTATTATATTACCCCTTTTGGATGTTTATGGGATTTATTTTATACATTTATATCATTTTTGGGACTAACCTACTAACCGGAGGCCCAACCCATATGGCTGTTTTTTTGCCTATTTCAGTATTTCGAAGAAAAGGAATATCAAACGGAGTCCAAACGGAATGAAACCTTCGAGAGCGTGATTTTTGGAACGAACGTGATCCAGAGGACTTGGAGTGCAAGTCAAGAAGCAGCCGAGGCCCCGACGAGATAGGAGGCCGTGCCCCCCCTGTAGGGCGTGCCCCCTGTCTCGTGGGCCCATCGGGTGGACACCGATGTACTTCTTCCTCCTATATATACCTACGTACCCCAGAAACATCCAGGAGCACCACGAAACACAATTTCCACCGCCGTAACCTTCTGTATCCGTGAGATCTCATCTTGGAGCCTTCGCCGACACTCTGCCGGAGGGGGAATCGACCATGAAGGGCCTCTACATCAACATCCTTGCCCCTCCGATGAGTTGTGAGTAGTTTACCACAAACCTACGGGTCCATAGTTATTAGCTAGATGGCTTCTTCTCTCTTTTTTGATCTCAATACAATGTTCTCCCTCTCTCTTGTGGAGATCTATTTGATGTAAACTCTTTTTGCGGTGTGTTTGTGGAGATCCGATGAATATTGGGTTTATGATCAAGTTTATCTATGAATAATATTTGAATCTTCTCTGAATTCTTTTATGTATGATTGAGTTATCTTTGCAAGTCTATTTGAATTATCAGTTTGGTTTGGCCTACTAGATTGATCTTTCTTGCCATGGGAGAAGTGCTTAGCTTTGGGTTCAATCTTGCGGTGTCGTTACCCAGTGACAGAAAGGGTTGCAAGGCACGTATTGTATTGTTGCCATCGAGGATAACAAGATGGGGTTTATATCATATTGCTTGAGTTTATCCCTCTACATCATGTCATCTTGCTTAATGCATTACTCTGTTCTTATGAACTTAATACTCTAGATGCAGGCAGGAGTCGGTCGATGTGTGGAGTAATAGTAGTAGATGCAGACAGGAGTCGGTCTACTTGTTATGGACGTGATGCCTATATACATGATCATGCCTAGATAATCTCATAACTATGCGCTTTTCTATCAATTGCTAGACAGTAATTTGTTCACCCACCGTAATACTTATGCTATCTTGAGAGAAGCCACTAGTGAAATCTATGGCCCCTAGGTCTATCTCTTATCATATTTGCTTTCAATTTACTTTTATTTGCATCTTCACTTTTTTGCATCTATATTATAAAATACCAAAAATATATTTATCTTATCATACGATCTTTATTAGATCTCACTTTCGCAAGTGGTCGTGAAGGGATTGACAACCCCTTTATTGCGTTGGTTGCGAGTTCTAAGTTTGTTTGTGTAGGTGCGCGGGACTTTTGAGGAACCTCCTACTGGATTGATACCTTGGTTCTCAAAAACTGAGGGAAATACTTACGCTAGTATCACTGCATCACCCTCTCCTCTTCGAGGAAAACCAACGCAATCTCAAGATGTAGCAAGAAGGATTTCTGGTGCCGTTGCCGGGGAGGTCTTCGCTCAAGTCAACATACCAAGTACCCATCACAAATCCATCTCCCTCGCATTTACATTCTTTGCCATTTGCCTCTCGTTTTCCACTCCCCCACTTCACCCTTGCCGTTTTATTTGCCCTCTCTTTCTCAATCTCCTCCTCTCTTTTTCGCTTGCCTTTTGTTTTCTCGCGTGTTAGTTCGTCTACCTTGTCATTATGGCTAGTCCTCCTATCCTTATTATCACTCCCGAACAAGAAATTCTCAATTTTAAGCAAAGGGAGAGAGAAAGTTTAAAAGATGCTTGGCATAGAATTTGCAATGCCCAATATAAAGCTACTAGGAAGCTTGCTACTTCCGTTCTTCTTCGCAATTTTTATGTAGGCATTACTCCTTGGAATAGATGTGTTCTTGATATTGCTACCGGAGGTGATTTTATGAGTAGCCATACGTTTGATGCTTCTAATGCTATGTTAGATTTGTTTGGCCCACCACCTCTTTTGGTATGGAACAGTTTTAACGTTAGAACATGTGATGCAACGACTTGATATTATTGAAAACAAAATTGCCACTGTTGAGTTGATTGAAAATAAAAAGATTCATAATCACATTACCCAATTTGGATCTAGGGTTGGAGTTACTTTGAAAAATCTTAAAGAAAAAGAACCTATAGTCAATGAAAAAATAGATCTAGACTCTGCTAGAATCGGTAAACTTGAGGATATCATTACAAACTTAGGTTCCGCGTTTTCCCCCATGAAAAACACTCCAAAACCCCCTACTAAAACTGCCAAGTTTATTTATGTTCCTAAAAATAAGGGTGAATCTTCTAGTAAGGGAGACGCGGATCTCAAATCCATAAGGGTTCTTCCCAATTGTTTTTCTATCATTAAGGAACCTTTTGCTGCCAATGAATTTCTTGATTTTTTGCCTAAAAATTTAGCCATTGCTAAAAGGGGAGAAATCCCTAGAGATAACAAGCGCTCTACTTATGAATTTAGTTTCAAAGATGGCACTCATTAGATCTATCTTTGCTTTTATGTCTAGCTAGGGGCGTTAAACGATAGCGCTAGTTGGGAGGCAACCCAATTTTCTTTATTTTTTTTGTTTTTGCTCCTGTTTAGTAATAAATGTTGGATCTACCTTCTGTTTATACGTGTTTTTATCTTTTAATTAGTGTTTGTGCCAAGTAGAACCTATAGGATAACCTACGATGATAGTTGATTTGATTCCGCTGAAAAACAGAAACTTTGCGCGCACGAATATAATTTTGTTAATCACAGGAACGTGCTTTCACGTTGATTCTTTTTGCTGCTGTTCAATAAACAAAATTTCCAGGACTTCCTATTTTTGTATGATTTTTAGAGTTCCAGAAATTTGCGTTAGTTACAAATTTCTACAGACTGTTCTGTTTTTGACAGATTCTGTTTTTGTGTGTTGTTTGCTTATTTTGATGCATCTATGGCTAGTAAATTAGTTTATAAACCATAGAGAAGTTGGAATACAGTAGGTTTAGCACCAAAATACATAAAGAATGAGTTCATTGCAGTACCTTATGTGGTGGTTTTGTTTTCTTTCACTAACGGAGCTTATAAGATTTCCTGTTGAGTTTTGTGTTGTGAAGTTTTCAAGTTTTGGGTAAAGCCTTTATGGACTATGGAATAAAGGGTGGCAAGAGCCTAAGCTTGGGGATGCCCATGGCACCCCAAGATATTCAAGAATAGCCAAAAGCCTAAGCTTGGGGATGCCCCGGGAGGCATCCCCTCTTTCGTCTTCGTTCATTGGTAACTTTACTTGGAGCTATATTTTTATTCGCCACATGATATGTATTTTGCTTGGAGCGTCGTGTATTATATTAGTCTTTGCTTTTTAGTTTACCACAATCATCCTTGCTGTACACACCTTTTGGGAGAATCCTATTTGATTAGAATATGCTAGAATACTCTATGTGCTTCACTTATATCTTTTGAGCTTGATAGTTTTTGCTCTAGTGCTTCACTTATATCTTTTAGAGCACGGTGGTGTCTTAATTTTGAACAAATTTCTAGTCTCTCATGTGATGTCTACTACACAACCTTCTTCTTGTAGACGTTGTTGGGCCTGCAAGTGCACAGGTTTGTAGGACAGTAGCAAATTTCCCTCAAGTGGATGACCTAAGGTTTATCAATCCGTAGGAGGCGTAGGATGAAGATGGTCTCTCTCAAACAACCCTGCAACCAAATAACAAAGAGTCTCTTGTATCCCCAACACACCCAAAACAATGGCAAATTGTATAGGTGCACTAGTTCGGCGAAGAGATGAAGATACAAGTGCAAAATAGATAGTAGATATAGGTTTTTGTAATCTGAAATAATAAAAACAGCAAGGTAACGAGCGATAAAAGTGAGCGTAAACGGTATTTCAATGATAGGAAACAAGGCCTAGGGTTCATACTTTCATTAGTGTAAGTTCTCTCAACAATAATAACATAGATAGAACATATAACAAGCCCTCAACATGCAACAAAGAGTCACTCCAAAGACACTAATAGCGGAGAACAAACGTAGAGATTATGGTCGGGTATGAAACCACCACAAAGCTATTCTTTCGGATCGATCTATAAAAGAGTTCATACTAGAATAACACCTTAAGATACAAATCAACCAAAACCCTAATGTCACCTAGATACTCCATTGTCACCTCAAGTATCCGTGGGCATGATTATACTATATGCATCACACAATCTCATATTCATCCAACCAACATAAAAGTACTTCAAAGAGTGCGCCAAAGCTACTACCGGAGAGTCAAGAACGTGTGCCAACCCCTATGCAAAGGTTCCCAAGTGTCACGAAACCCGCAAGTTGATCACCAAAACATACATCAAGTGGCACATGATATCCCATTGTCACCACAGATAATCACGGCAAGACATACATCAAGTGTTCTCATAAAGACTCAATCTGATAAGATAACTTCAAAGGGGAAACTCAATTCATCACAAGAGAGTAGAGGGGGAGAAACATCATAAGGTCCAACTACAATAGCAAAGCTCGGGATACATCAAGATCGTGCCATAGAGGAACACGAGAGAGAATACGAGAGAGAGAGAGAGAGAGATCAAACACATAGCTACTGGTACATACCCTCAGCCCCGAGGGTGAACTACTCCCTCCTCGTCATGGATAGCACCAGGATGATCAAGATGGCCTCCGGTGATGGGATCGCCCTCCAACAGGGTGCCGGAACAGGGTCCCGATTGGTTTTTGGTGGCTACAGAGGCTTGCGGCGGCAGAACTCCCGATCTATTTTCTGTTCTGGAAGTTTTAGGGTACGTAGGTATATATGGGTGCAGGGACAACGTCGGTGGAGTTACGAGGGCCCCACGAGGCAGGGGGGCGCGCCCAGGGGGAGGGCGCGCCCCCCACCCTCGTGAGCACCTCCCGTATCTTCTGACGTGGGGTCCAAGTCCATTAGGTGGGTTTCCTTCCAAAAATAACTTCTCTAGTTGATTTTGTTCCGTTTTGAGTCCGTCTGATATTCCTTTTCCTCGAAACACTGAAATAGGCATAAAACAATAAGTCTGGGCTGGGCCTGCGGTTAATAGGTTAGTCCCAAAAATAATATAAAAGTGGATAATAAAGCCCAATATTGCCTAAAACAGTAGATAAAGTAGCATGGAGCAATCAAAAATTATAGATACGTTGGAGACGTATCATCATGCTTCACTTATCTTTTTGAGAGTCTTTTAGAACAACATGGTATTTGCTATGGTTATAAAATTGGTCCTAGAATGGTAGGCATCCAAGTTGGGTTTAATAAAAACTATCATAGGAAGTGAATTGGATGCTATTGTCAATTTGATACTTGATAATTGTTTTGAGATATGTAGGTAGTGATATTAAAGACATGCTAGTTGGGTGATTATGAATTCAAAGAATGCTTGTGTTGAAGTAAGCAAGTCCCGTAGCATGCACGTATGGTTAAAGTTGTGTAACAAATTTGAAACATGAAGTGTACCTGGCTTGTGCATCCTTATGAGTGGCATAATTTCAATGTAAATCTTCTTAATTGTGATATGAATATTCAGATCTGAAAGATTCAAGACAAAAGTTCATATTGACACAAAAATAATAATACTTTAAGCATACTAATCAAAGCAATCATGTCTTCTCAAAATAACATGGCAAAAGAAAGTTCATCCCTACAAAATCATATAGTTAGGCTATGCTTCATTTTTGTCACACAAAGATGTTCCCAACTTCTATACCCCCGATGACAAGCCAATCAATTGTTTCATACTTAAGTAATCTCAAACTGTTTCAACTTTCACGCAATACATGAGCATGAATCATGGATATAGCACTATGGGTGGAATAGAATATGATGATGGGGATTGTGTGGAGAAGACGAAAAAGGAGAAAGTCTCAAATGACAAGGATAATCGACGGGCTATGGAGATGCCCATCAATTGATGTCAACATGAGGAGTAGGGATTGCCATGCAACTGATGCACTAGAGCTATGAATGCTCAACAAAAGAAAACTAGTGGGTGTGCATCCAACTTGCTTGCTCATGAAGAACTAGGGCATTTGAGGAAGCCCATCGTAGGAATAT
Source organism: Triticum dicoccoides (assembly GCF_002162155.2). Lineage (NCBI taxonomy): Eukaryota > Viridiplantae > Streptophyta > Magnoliopsida > Poales > Poaceae > Triticum > Triticum dicoccoides. The sequence goes on from NC_041387.1 coordinate 15,147,941, forward strand.
ACAAGCCAAGTTCTATAATGAAAAATTCCCACTAGTATAAAAAGACAACTTATGAGACTCACTATATGAAGAACAAGGTGCTACTTTGAGGCACAATATATGAGACTCACTACATGAAGAACAAGGTGCTACTTTTAAGCACAAGTGTGGAAAAAGAGATAGTAGCATTGCCCTTTTTATTTTCTTTTTTTATTTTCCTTTTTTGGGCCTTTCTCTTTTTTTATGGGCAATGCTCTAATAATGATGATCATCACACTTCTATTGATTACAACATAAGGATTACAACTCGAAACTTAGAACAAGATATGACTCTATATGAATGCCTCCGGCGGTGTACCGGGATGGTGCAATGAATCAAGAGTGACACATATGAAAAATAATGCATGGTGGCCTTGCCACAAATACGATGTCAACTACATGATCATGCAATGGCAATATGACAAAAGTAATGTATGTCATGATGATGATGGTGGAAGTTGCATGGCAATATATCTCGGAATGGCTATGGAAATGCCATAATAGGTAGGTATGGTGGCTGTTTTGAGGAAGATATAACGAGGTTTATGTGTGATAGAGCGTATCGTATCACGGGGTTTGGATGCACCAGCGAAGTTTTCACCAACTCTCAAGGTGAGAAAGGGCAATGCACGGTACCGAAGAGGCTAGCAAAGGCGGAAAGGTGAGAGTGCATATAATCCATGGACTCAACATTAGTCAAAAGAACTCATATACTTATTGCAAAAATTTAGAAGTGATCAAAAATCAAGTACTATGCGCATGCTCCTAGGGGGATAGATTGGTAGGAAAAGACCATCGCTTGTCCCCGACCGCCACTCATAAGGATGCACAAGCCAGGTACACTTCATGTTTCAAATTTGTTACACAACTTTAACCATACGTTCATGCTACGGGACTTGCAAACTTCAACACATGTATTTCTCAAATTCATAATCACCCAACTAGCATGACTTTGATATTATCACCTCCATATCTCAAAACAATTATCAAGCATCAAACTTATCTTAGTATTCAATTCACTCAAAAGAAAGTTTCACATATCTTGAATACCAAGTATATTAACATTAAGCAAACTACCATGCTAACAACGACTCTCAAAATAATATAAGTGAAGCATGAGAGATCAAAAGTTTATTTAAAACAAAACCACCATTGTGCTCTAAAAGATATAAGTGAAGCACTAGAGCAAAAATTATCAAGCTCAAAAGATATAAGTGAAGTACATAGAGTATTCTAGCAAATTCCAATTTGTGTATTGCTCTCTCTCATTAAAGAATTTCAGATCTTGAAACTTTATTCAAACAGCAAGCATAGCAAGGATAGCACAACTCATGTGAAGAAGCAAAAACTTAGGTTCAACCGATACTAACCGATAGTTGTTGAAGAAGAAAGGTGGGATGCCTACCGGGGCATCCCCAAGCTTAGATGTTTGAGACTGCTTGAAATATTATCTTGGGGTGCCTTAGGCATCCCCAAGCTTGAGCTTTTGTGTCTCCTTAATTCCTCTCATATCATGGTTTCTCTTTTTATCAAAAGCTTCATTCACAACAAACTCAACAAGAACTCGTGAGATAGGTTAGTATAAACCAATGCAAAACCTTATCATCTTCTACTGTAACAAATCACTTAAATTATTATTCCACATTGAATACTAAATTCCACTGCATATTTAATACTCCTATCATCAAATAGAATCATTAAACAAGCAAACATATGCAAACAATGCAACCATAACAGCAATCTGCCAAAACAGTACAGTCTGTAAAGAATGCAAGAGTATAAATACTTCCCTGACTCCAAAAAATATGAACTAAAATTACCACTGTAATATATTTATCAGAGCTTAATATGCAAAAAGATTCAACGTTAGACATTGCTCTGACTTTTCTAGGGAATTTATGCAACAGCGGTAAACTTTCTGTTTTCAAACAGCAACATGCAAACTAGCAAAATAAGCATGGCAAAGGCTATCCTTGACTTTTTTATTGAAACTAAAAAAGCAAAACATTATTATAACTAACAGCAAGCAAAAACTAAAAAAAGAAAATGACGCTCCAAGCAAAACACATATCATGTGGTGAATAAAAATATAGCTCCAAGTAAAGTTACCGATGAACGAAGACGAAAGAGGGGATGCCTTCCGGGGCATCCCCAAGCTTAGGCTCTTGGTTGTCCTTGAATATTACCTTGGGGTGCCTTGGGAATCCCAATCTTAGGCTCTTTGCACTCCTTATTCCATAGTCCATTGAATCTTTACCCAAAACTTGAAAAACTTCAACCACACAAAACTCAAAACAAAACTCATAAGCTCCGTTAGTATAAGAAAATAAAACCACCACTTAGGTACTGTAATGAACTCATTCTAAATTCATATTGGTGTAATATCTACTGTAATCCAACTTATCTATGGTTCATACCCTCCGATACTACTCATGGATGCATAAAAATAAGCAAACAACACATAGAAAACAGAATCTGTCAAAAACAGAACAGTCTGTAGTAATCTGTATCAAACGTATACTTCTCGAACCCCAAAAATTATGAAATAAATTTATGGACCTGATAAATTTGTCTATTAATCATCTTCAAAAATAATCAACCTAAAAGCACTCTCCAGTAAAAAATGGCAGCTAATCTCGTGAGCGCTAAAGTTTCTGTTTTTCACAGCAAGATCATATAAACTTCACCCAAGTCTTCCCAAAGGTTCTACTTGGCACTTTATTGAAACAAAAGCTATAAAACATGATTACTACAGTAGCATAATCATGTGGACACACAAAAACAGTAAGGATAAATATTGGGTTGTCTTCCAACAAGCGCTTTTCTTTAATGCCTTTTAGTTAGGCATGATGATGGCAATGATGCTCACATAAAAGATAAGAATTGAAACATAAAGAGAGCATCATGAAGCATATGACTAGCACATTTACATCTAACCCACTTCCTATGCATAGGGATTTTGTGAGCAAACAACTTATGGGAACAATAATCAACTAGCATAGGAAGGTAACACAAGCATAGCTTCAAAACTTTAAGCACATAGAGAGGAAACTTGACATTATTGCAATTCCTACAAGCATATGTTACTCCCTCATAATATTTTTCAGTAGCATCATGAATGAATTCAACAATATAACCAGCACCTAAAGCATTCTTTTCATGATCTACAAGCATAGAAAATTTTCTACTCTCCACATAAGCAAACTTCTTCTTTATAGCATACATATCATCACAATAATCATCATAAGTAGCAACTTCGTTCTCATCATAATCGATTGAAACCTCTCCCAAGATAGTGGAATCACTAAATAAAGTTGACACTCTTCCAAATCCACTTTCATATTCATCACAATAAAATCCAACATCCTCCAAAATAGTGGGATCACTAATGCCTAAAGTTGACACTCTTCCGAACCCACTTTCATCAATATAATCATCATACGTAGGAGGCATGCTATCATCACAACAACTTTGCATATCAAAACTTGGGATGCTAAAAATATCATCTTCACTAAACGTAGCATCCCCAAGCTTGGGACAAACATTAATTCCAGCAAATATATTTTCAAATATTTCATCCTCATCAAACATAGCTTCCCCAAGCTTGGGCCCTTTCATATCATAAGCATAATCACTCTCATCATTAAAAATATGGATAGCACCAATAGTATAGCAATTATCATCATCACAAGTAGTAGTAGGGGCAACATCTTCTGGGAGGGATACCTTTTTACTTTTGTTGCTCCTTCTTTTCTTTTTCTTCTTCACATTATGTGTAGGTTCAACCTTCCTCTTTGAGCTCCTTATTGATGAGATTGGTTGAATAGAAGACTCCTCCTCGTTACCTGATTCATCATAAGAAATAATAGGAGGATATTGGGAAGCCTCTTCCCTTTCATTAGTATTCTCATCATCTTCTATTTGCTTTCTTTTCTTTATGTAATTGGCAATATAAGGATTATCAATGCAATTCACCGCACAATACATATAAATTTTCTCTAGATCAAAATGAAGAACTCTATCAAGGGCAAATTCTAGAATAATCTTAGTTATACGTTTAATTTCTTCATAACCCAAGAGAAAACTAAGTTCATTATGATGTGCAAGGGAAATCAAGTCATCACAATTTTTGGACACGATACGATCATGAAACAATTTGCATTGGGTACTAAAATGATCACGTTCATTGCAAAGTTCACAAGTATGGCTAAGAAAGTTTAAATTTTCAGCACACGCATCTAGCTCTTCTTGCAACAATTTGGTTTCTAAGTACTTATGCTTCTTGCAATATCTATCTTCCCTATTTGGTGTGTAGTTACAAACCCAATGCACTCCACAAAAAATGACATGTTTATAGGAGACATTTTCATCATAACTAGTGCAATCATCATTAGCATCATGGATATTCAAAGAATTCGTACTAACAACCTTGCAATCATGCTCATCATTCAAAGATTTAGTGCCAAACATTTTAGTAAATGGTATTCTAGCAAACTACATAGTATTGCAATGAGTTGTGCTATCCTTGCAAAATAGATAGTAGATATAGGTTTTTGTAACTGAAATAATAAAAACAGCAAGGTAACGAGCGATAAAAGTGAGCGTAAATGGTATTGCAATGATAGGAAACAAGGCCTAGGGTTCATACTTTCAATAGTGTAAGTTCTCTCAACAATAATAACATAGATAGAACATATGACAAGCCCTCAACATGCAACAAAGAGTCACTCCAAAGATACTAATAGCGGAGAACAAACGTAGAGATTATGGTCGGGTACGAAACCACCACAAAGCTATTCTTTCGGATCGATCTATAAAAGAGTTCGTACTAGAATAACACCTTAAGATACAAATCAACCAAAACCCTAATGTCACCTAGATACTCCATTGTCACCTCAAGTATCAGTGGGCATGATTATACGATATGCATCACACAATGTCATATTCATCCAACCAACATAAAAGTACTTCAAATTGTGCCCCAAAGCTACTACCGGAGAGTCAAGAACGTGTGCCAACCCTTATGCATAGGTTCCCAAGTGTCACGAAACCCGCAAGTTGATCACCACAACATACATCAAGTGGCACATGATATCCCATTGTCACCACAGATAATCACGGCAAGACATACATCAAGTGTTCTCATAAAGACTCAATCCGATAAGATAATTTCAAAGGGGAAACTCAATTCATCACAAGAGAGTAGAGGGGAAGAAACATCATAAGATCCAACTACAATAGCAAAGCTTCGGATACATCAAGATCGTGCCATAGAGGAACACGAGAGAGAACACGAGAGAGAGAGATCAAACACATAGCTACTGGTACATACCCTCAGCCCCGAGGGTGAACTACTCCCTCCTCGTCATGGATAGCGCCGGGATGATGAAGATGGCCTCCGGTGATGGGATCCCCCTCCGGCAGGGTGCCGGAACAGGGCCCCGATTGGTTTTTAGTGGTACAGAGGCTTGAGGCGGCGAAACTCCCGATCTATTTTCTATTCTGGAAGTTTTAGGGTACGTAGGTATATATGGGTGCAGGTACAACGTCGATGGAGCTACGAGGGCCCCACGAGGCAGGGGGGCGCGCCCAGGGGGGAGGGCGCGCTCCCCACCCTCGTGAGCACCTCCCGTATCTTCTGACGTGGGGTCCAAGTCCATCAAGTGGGTTTCCTTCCAAAAATAACTTCTCCAGTTGATTTCGTTCCGTTTTGACTCCGTCTGATATTCCTTTTCCTCAAAACACTGAAATAGGCATAAAACAACAAGTCTGGGCTGAGCCTCTGGTTAATAGGTTAGTCCCAAAAATAATATAAAAGTGGATAATAAAGCCCAATATTGCCTAAAACAGTAGATAAAGTAGCATGGAGCAATCAAAAATTATAGATACGTTGGAGACGTATCATCATGCTTCACTTATCTTTTTGAGAGTCTTTTAGAACAGCATGGTATTTGCTATGGTTATAAAATTAGTCCTAGAATGGTAGGCATCCAAGTTGGGTATAATAAAAACTATCATAGGAAGTGAATTGGATGCTATGATCAATTTAATACTTGATAATTGTTTTGAGATATGTAGGTAGTGATATTAAAGACATGCTAGTTGGGTGATTATGAATTCAAAGAATGCTTGTGTTGAAGTAAGCAAGTCCAGTAGCATGCACATATGGTTAAAGTTGTGTAACAAATTTGAAACATGAAGTGTACCTGGCTTGTGCATCCTTATGAGTGGCGGTCGGGGACGAGCGATGGTCTTTTCCTACCAATCTATCCCCCTAGGAGCATGCGTGTAGTACTTGATTTTTGATGACTTCTAAATTTTTGCAATAAGTATATGAGCTCTTTTATCTTTCCGCCTTTGCTAGCCTCTTCGGTACCGTGCATTGCCCTTTCTCACCTTGAGAGTTGGTGCAAACTTCGCTGGTGCATCCAAACCCCGTGATATGATATGCTCTATCACACATAAACCTCCTGATATCTTCCTCAAAACAGCCACCATACCTACCTATTATGGCATTTCCATAGCCATCCCGAGATATATTGCCATGCAACTTTCCACCGTCCCGTTCATCATCATCATGACATACTTTACTTTTGTCATATTGCCATTGCATGATCATGTAGTTGACATCGTATTTGTGGCAAAGCCACCATGCATTATTTTTCATACATGTCACTCTTGATTCATTGCACCATCCCGGTACACCGCCGAAGGCATTCATATTGAGTCATATCTTGTTCTTGTTTCGAGTTGTAATTCTTATGTTGTAATCAATAGAAGTGTGATGATCATCATTATTAGAACATTGCCCAAAGAAAAAAAACAAAAAAAAGGAGGAAGGCCAAAAAAAAGAAAGGCCCAAAAAAAAGGAAAAGGAAAAAAATAAAAAGAAAAAAAGGGAAAAAAGGAAAATATATAAAAAGGCAATATTACTATCTCTTTTTCCACACTTGTGCTTCAAAGTAGTACCATGTTTTTCATATAGTGAGTCTCATAAGTTGTCTTTTTCATACTATTCTTTTCATTATAGAACTTGGCTTGTATATTCCTACGATGGGCTTCCTCAAATGCCCTAGGTCTTCGTGAGCAAGCAAGTTGGATGCACACCCACTAGTTTTCTTTTGTTGAGCATTCATAGCTCTAGTGCATCCGTTGCATGGTAATCCCTACTCCTCATGTTGACATCAATTGATGGGCATCTCCATAGCCCGTTGATTATCCTCGTCAATGTGATACTTTCTCCCTTTTTGTCTTCTACACACAATCCCCATCATCATATTCTATTCCACCCATAGTGCTATATCCATGGCTCACGCTCATGTATTGCGTGAAGGTTGACAAAGTTTGAGATTATTTAAGTATGAATCAATTTCTTGGCTTGTCATCTGGGGTATAGAAGTTGGGAACATCTTTATGTGACGAAAATGAAGCATAGCCTAACTATATGTTTTTGTAGGGATGAACTTCCTTTTGCCATGTTATTTTGAGAAGACATAATTACTTTGATTAGTATGCTTGAAGTGTTACTATTTATTTTATCAATATGAACTTTTATTTTGAATCATTTGGATCTGAACATTCATGCCACAATGAAGAAAAATACATTGAGAATTATGCTAGGTAGCATTCCACATCAAAAATTTCTTTTTTATCATTTACCTACTCGAGGACGAGCAGGAATTAAGCTTGGGGATGCTTGATACGTCTCCAACGTATCTATAATTTTTGAATGTTCCATGCTATTATATTACCCCTTTTGGATGTTTATGGGCTTTATTTTACACATTTATATCATTTTTGGGACTAACCTACTAACCGGAGGCCCAGCCCATATTGCTGTTTTTTTGCCTATTTTAGTATTTCGAAGAAAAGGAATATCAAACGGAGTCCAAACGGAATGAAACCTTCGGGAGCGTGATTTTTGGAATGAACGTGATCCAGAGGACTTGGAGTGCAAGTCAAGAAGCAGTCGAGGCCCCCACGAGATAGGAGGCCGCGCCCCCTGTAGGGCGCGCCCCCTGTCTCGTGGGCCCCTCGGGCGGCCATCGACGTACTTCTTCCTCCTATATATACCTACGTACCCCGAAAATATCCAGGAGCACCACAAAACACAATTTCCACTGCCGTAACCTTCTGTATCCGCGATATCTCATCTTGGAGCCTTCGCTGGCACTCTGTCGGAGGGGGAATCAACCACGAAGGGCCTCTACATCAACATCCTTGCCCCTCCGATGAGTTGTGAGTAGTTTACCACAGACCTACGGGTCCATAGTTATTAGCTAGATGGCTTCTTCTCTCTTTTTGGATCTCAATACAATGTGTTGGAAATATGCCCTAAAGGCAATAATAAAAGGATTATTATTATATTTCCTTGTTCATGATAATTGTCTTTTATTCATGCTATAATTGTATTATCCGGAAATCGTAATACACGTGTGAATACATAGACCACAATACGTCCCTAGTGAGCCTCTAGTTGACTAGCTCGTTGATCAACAGATAGTCATGGTTTCCTGACTATGGACATTAGATGTCATTGATAACGGGATCACATCATTAGGAGAATGATGTGATGGACAAGACCCAATCCTAAGCATAGCACAAGATCGTGTAGTTCGTTTGCTAGAGCTTTTCCAATGTCAAGTATCTTTTCCTTAGACCATGAGATCGTGTAACTCCCGGATACCATAGGAGTGCTTTTGGTATATCAAACGTCACAACATAACTGGGTGACTATAAAGGTATACTGCGGGCATCTCCGAAAGTGTCTGTTGGGTTGACACGGATCGAGACTGGGATTTGTCACTCCGTATGACGGAGAGGTATCTCTGGGCCCACTCGGTAGTGCATCATCATAATGAGCTCAAAGTGACCAGGTGTCTGGTCATAGGATCATGCATTACGGTACGAGTAAAGTGACTTGCCGGTAACGAGATTGAACGAGGTATTGGGATACCGACGATCGAATCTCGGGCAAGTAACATACTGATTGACAAAGGGAATTGTATACGGGGTTGCTTGAATCCTCGACATCGTGGTTCATCCAATGAGATCATCGAGGAGCATGTGGGAGCCAACATGGGTATCCAAATCCCGCCGTTGGTTATTTATCGGAGAGCCGTCTCGGTCATGTCTACGTGTCTCCCGAACCCGTAGGGTCTACACACTTAAGGTTCGGTGACGGTAGGGTTGTAGAGATATGAGTATGCAGCAAACCGAAAGTTGTTCGGAGTCCTGGATGAGATCCCGGACGTCACGAGGAGTTCCAGAATGGTCCGGAGGTAAATAATTATATATGGGAAGTCAAGTTTCGGCCATCGGGAAAGTTTCGAGGGTCACCGGTATTGTACCAGGACCACCGGAAGTGTCCCGGGGGTCCACCGGGTGGGGCCACCCATCCCGGAGGGCCCCATGGGCTGAAGTGGGAGGGGAACCATCCCCTGGTGGGCTGGTGCGCCCCCCCTGGCCCCCCCTCTGCGCCTACGGTTGGGAACCCTAGGGGAGGGGGCGCCTCCACTTGCCTTGGGGGGCAAGTTTCCCCCCTCGGCCGCCGCCCCCCTAGGAGATCCCATCTCCTAGGGCCGGCGCCCCCCTGGGGTCCCTATATAAAGAGGGGGGTGGGAGGGCAGCCGCACCCTGAAGTCTTGACGCCTCCCTTCCCCCCTTGCTACACCTCCTCCTCCTGGAAACGCTTGGCGAAGCCCTGCCGGAATCCTGCTGCATCCACCACCACGCCGTCGTGCTACTGGATCTTCATCAACCTCTCCTTCCCCCTTACTGGATCAAGAAGGAGGAGACGTCACACTGACCGTACGTGTGTTGAACACGGAGGTGCCATCCGCTCGGCGCTAGGATCTGCGGTGATTTGGATCACGACGAGTACGACTCCCTCAACCGCGTTCTCTTGAATGCTTCCGCTCGCGATCTACAAGGGTATGTACATGCACTCCCCTCTCTCGTTTCTAGATGAACTCATAGATTGATCTTGGTGAATGTAGGATTTTTTTTATTTTATGCAACGTTCCCCAACACAATGTTCTCCCCCTCTCTTGTGGAGATCTATTTGATGTAAACTCTTTTTGCGGTGTGTTTGTCGAGATCCGATGAATTGTGGGTTTATGATCAAGTTTATCTATGAATAATATTTGAATATTCTCTGAATTCTTTTATGTATGATTGAGTTATCTTTTCAAGTCTCTTCGAATTATCAGTTTGGTTTGGCCTACTAGATTGATCTTTCTTGCCATGGGAGAAGTTCTTAGCTTTGGGTTCAATCTTGCAGTGTCCTTACCCAGTGACAGAAAGGGTTGCAAGGCACGTATTGTATTGTTGCCATCGAGGATAACAAGATGGGGTTTATATCATATTGCTTGAGTTTATCCCTCTACATCATGTCATCTTGCTTAATGCGTTACTCTGTTCTTATGAACTTAATACTCTAGATGCAGGCAGGAGTCGGTCGATGTGTGGAGTAATAGTAGTAGATGCAGGCAGGAGTCGGTCTACTTGTTATGGACATGAAGCCTATATACATGATCATGCCTAGATAATCTCATAACTATGTGCTTTTCTATCAATTGTTCGACCGTAATTTGTTCACCCACCTTAATACTTATGCTATCTTGAGAGAAGCCACTAGTGAAACCTATGGCCCCTGGGTCTATCTCTTATCATATTTGCTTTCAGTTTACTTTTATTTGCATCTTCACTTTTTTGCATCTATATTATAAAATACCAAAAATATATTTATCTTATCATACGATCTTTATTAGATCTCACTTTCGCAAGTGGCCGTGAAGGGATTGACAACCCCTTTATTGCGTTGGTTGCGAGTTCTCAGTTTGTTTGCGTAGGTGCGCGGGACTTTTGAGGAGCCTCCTACTAGATTGAGACCTTGGTTCTCAAAAACTGAGGGAAATACTTACTCTAATATCGCTGCATCACCCTCTCCTCTTCGAGGAAAACCAATGCAAGGTCAAGACGTAGCAGGGCGACTGGCTCCATCACATAGACGTCCCTTAGTGCATGCTTCCGTTCCCGCTTTGGAATATGGGTTGCGTATATCATGTTTACCGTTTTCACTTGGGGAGGAAATTTCTTCTGTCCTCCTGTGTTCGGCGGCCCGGGCTCCTCGTTGTCATCGCTATGCAGCCCCTTTTCCTTGTTTTCGGCATTTAACATGCCGGCCTGTTTGAACACCCAACATTCTCTGTTGGTGTGGTTGGCTGGTTTATCGGAGGTGCAGTGAATTTGACACGAGCAATCAAGTATGCATTCCAGACTGGATGGGCCCGGATTGTTTCTCTTGAATGCCTTTTTTCGCTGACCAGACTTAGAGCCACTGAATCCGGCATTGACTGTCGTGTCTTTGGCGTTATCTCCATTGTTGCGACTCTTGTGTCTGTTGCGTCGGGGCTTGCCGTTGGTATCTCTGGCATCTGAGGTGCCAGAATTTCTTGATGTGTTGTTGCTACGAGCCAACCAGCTGTCCTCGGCCGCGTAAAAGCGGGTCATGAGTGTCGTGAGCGCTGCCATGGACTTCAGCTTCTCTTGGCCGAGGTGTCGGGCAAGCCACTCGTCACAGATGTTATGCTTTAAGGCCGCTAGGGCTTCGACATCTGGACAATCGACAATTTGGTTCTTTTTAGTTAGGAACCGAGTCCAAAATTTCCTGGCTGACTCTCCGGGCTATTGGGTTATGTGACTTAAGTCATCAGCATCCGGAGGTCGCACATAAGTGCCCTAGAAGTTGGCAAGGAATGCGCCTTCCAGGTTCTCCCAACTTCCAATGGAGTTTGCCAGCAAACTATTCAGCCAATGCCGAGCCGGTCCCTTGAGTTTTAGTGGGAGGTACTTGATGGCATGTAGATCATCATCGTGGGCCATGTGAATGTGGAGAAGGAAATCTTCAATCCATACCGCGGGGTCTGTTGTCCCATCATATGATTCAATGTTCACGGGCTTAAACCCTTCTGGGAACTCATGGTCCATTACTTCGTCAGTGAAGCATAGGGGGTGTGCGGCGCCTCTATGCCGGGCTACATCACGAGGCAGTTCCAATGAGTCCGGTCGGTTGTATTCGGCCCGGCCGGATTTATATTTAGTGTATCTGGCGTGGTGATTGTCACGCGTTGGGGCGCGCCCCCGTGGTCCGTAGATTGAACTTGACTGTCCTTCCTTGTTTTCCAACACGTCTTGCAGGTCTTGCGTGTAGCCCCGAGCCTTCGTGTTTTTGCTTGTTTGGCGACGGGGTGCGGGCTGGTGTTCGAGCTGATATGCTGCTTTATCTCGGCCACGAGGTGGCCGTTCAGCCGCATCCTGTGCTGGTAGTGTGGGCTCTAGGGCCTCCTCCTCGAATCGAGGTAACAACATGTGCTTTGGGTAGTTTTTGGTTGGGCGCTCAAGTCCGTATTCCTCGGCTGCCTGGACCTCGGTCCATCTATCAATTAGCAGATCTTGATCGGCTTGAAGCTACTGCTGCTTTTTCTTCAGGCTTTTTGCAGTGCCTATGAGCTGGCGCTTGAAGCACTCCTGCTCAACGGGGTCCTCAGGCATGATGAATTCTTCGTCGCCGAGGCTCACCTCGTCTTCGGAGAGGGGCATGTAATTATCATCCTCCGAGTCTCCATCCATTGCCTATTTCTCAGGGCTAGCTTGCCCATCCTCCTGTCCGGTTTGCTCGAAGCTTGGCTGGGCGGGGTTGTTTTCGTCTTCGGCACCATCCGGAGTGCTATTGTCTCTTGTGCCGGTATTGCTATTTTTGCTATGGCGTGGTTTGGAGAGGCGCCGCTGACGCCGGTGTTTAGATTGCTTCCCAAGGGGATTATCCTTCGTTGCCTCATCGCCATTGCTTTCTTTGGGCGTGTCCACCATATATATATCGTATGATGAGGTGGCTGTCTAGCGCCCTGTGGGCGGTGGTTCCCGTTCTTCTCCTGCATCATCGTCCATACCATTGATGTCTTCGGAGTTGAAATCGAGCATGTCGGTTAGGTCGTCGACAATGGCTATTAAGTGGGTGGTGGGTGTGGAACGAATTTCGTCGTCCGCTTCCCACTCAAGCCGGACATAGTTCGGCCAAGAGTCTCCTGATAGAGAGAGAGACTTTAATGAATTTAGCACGTCGCCCAAGGGCGAGTGCTGAAAGATATCTGTGGAGGTAAACTCCATGATCGGTGCCCAATCAGATTTGATAGGCACGGATGCACACGGTTCGGAGCCTATGGACGGAGACGAGTCCGAGGTTCCGATGACACAGACCTCATTGGAGGCGAAGTCTGTGTTCGGCTCTAACGCCGCTGAGTGTGCGGCCTCCCTGGCGGGGTCCATCCACCCATCCTTGGATGGCACGATCTGCTCCGGATTGAGAGCCGGGGAAACCACAGGTGTTATCTCCCAAACACCGTCCGATGGCAGATCTAAGTCATGTTCCTCGTGACTGTTCGGCGCACCTGTCATGGGCTCGAATCCGTCAAAGATCAAGTCTCCGCGTATGTCGGCGGTGTAGTTCAGGCTTCCAAACCTGGCCTAGTGGCCAGGGGCGTACCTATCGATCTGCTCCAGATGGCCAAGCGTGTTGGCCCGCAGTGCAAAGCCGCCGAATACGAAGATCTATCCAGGGAGGAAACCCTCACCCTGGATTGCATCATTGTGGATGATTGAAGGAGCCATCAAGCCTTACCGTGACGGCATAGTGGAACTCTCAATGAAAGCACCAATGTCGGTGTCAAAACCAGCGGATCTCTGGAAGGGGGTCCCGAACTGTGGGTGTAAGGCTAATGGTAACAGGAGGCGCGGGACACAATGTTTACCCAGGTTCGGGCCCTCTCAATGGAGGTAATACCCTACTTCCTGCTTGATTGATCTTGATAATATGGGTATTACAAGAGTTGATCTACCATGAGATCATAGAGGCTAAACCCTAGAAGCTAGCCTATGATTATGATTGTTGTTGTCCTACGGACTAAACCCTCCGGTTTATATAAACACCGGAGGGGGCTAGGGTTACAAAGAGTCGGTTACAGAGAAGGAAATCTACATATCCGAATAGCCAAGCTTGCCTTCCACGCAAAGGAGAGTCCCACCCAGACACGGGACGAAGTCTTCAATCTTGTATCTTCATAGTCCAACAGTCCGGCACAAGTACATAGTCCGGCTGTCCGAGGAGCCCCTAATCCTGGACTCCCTCAGTCATCAACAATCGCAGTTTGGGCCGATTTTGGCCCGTATCTTGGAGTATTACTCAGTGTTGGGCTCCCGAAGTGATTTCCATGATTGAGGAACCCCGGGGTGTGTTACATGTTGGTCATCAACACTCATAATTTTGGTCGATTCTGGTCCATTTCATGCACTATTACTCATCGTTTTGGGGTCCTAGAGTGATTTCCACAATTGACGATCCCCCGGGTGCGTTTACGTGTCCGTCGTCAACACTCACTATTTTGGCCAATTCTGATCCGTTTCGTGGACTACTACTCACCATTTTGGGATCCCGAAGCGATTTCCATAGTTGTTGAACCCCAAGGTGTGCTTACGTGTTGGTCATCAACACTCAAAGTTTTGGCCGATTCTGGCCCATTTCGTGGACTATTACTTACTGTTTTGGGGTCCGGGAGTTATTTCCACGATTAACGAACCCCAGGGTGCGTTTACGTGTCGGTCATCAACACTCACAGTTTTGGCCGATTCTGGCCCATTTCGTGTTCTATTACTCATTGTTTTGGGGCCCCAGAGTGATTTCCACGATTAACGAACCCCGGGATGCGTTTACGTGTCGGTCATCAACACTCACAGTTTTGGCCGGTTTTGGCCCGTTTCGTGGACTCTTACTCACTGTCTTGGGGTCCCTGAGTGATTTCCACGATTAACGAACCCCGGGGTGCGTTTACGTGTCGGTCATCAATACTCGCGGATTTTGCCGATTCAGACCCGTTTCATGGACTATTACTCACCGTTTTGTGGTCCCAAAGCGATTTCCATAGATGTGGAACCCCAAGGCGTGCTTACGTGTCGGTTATCAAGACTCGCAGTTTGGGTCGATTTTGGCCCGTTTCTTGGACTATTACTCAGTGTTTTGGGGTCCCACAATGATTTCTACTATTGACGAAACCCAGGGTGCGTTTACGTGTCCGTCATCAACACTCATAGTTTTTGCCGATTCTTACCCGTTTTGTGGACTATTACTCACCGTTTTGGGGTCCCGAAGCCATTTCCACGATAGACAAACCCCGAGGTGCGCTTACGTGTCGGTCATAAACACTCAGAATTTTGGTCGATTCTGGTCCATTTGGTGCACTATTACTCACCATTTTGGGGTCTCGGAGTGATTTCCACGATTAACGAACCCCGAGGTACGTTTACGTATGGGTCGTCACACTCGCGGTTTTTGTCGATTCTGGCCCGTTTTGTGGAGTATTACTCACCATTTTGGTTTCCCGAAGCAATTTCCATGGTTGTCAAACCCCAAGGTGTGCTTACGTGTCGGTCATCAACAATCGCAGTTTGGGTCGATTTTGGCCCGTATCTTGGACTATTACTCAATGTTGGGCTCCCGAAGTGATTTCGATGATTGAGGAACCCCGGGGTGTGTTTACATGTCGGTCATCAACACTCATAATTTTGGTCGATTCTGGTCGGTTTCATGCACTATTACTCATCGTTTTGGGGTTCCAGAGCGATTTCTACGATCGGCGATCCCTGGGGTGCGTTTACGTGTCCGTGTCAACACTCATAGTTTTGGCCAATTCTGATCCATTTCGTGGACTATTACTCACCGTTTTGGGGTGCCGAAGCGATTTCCATAGTTGTTGAACCCCAAGGCGCGCTTACGTGTCGGTCATCAACACTCACACTTTTGGCCGATTCTGGCCCATTTCTTGGACAATTACTTATTGTTTTGGGGTCCGAGAGTGATTTCCACGATTAACGAACCCCGCGGTGCGTTTACGTGTCGGTTATCCACACTCATAGTTTTGGACGATTCTGGCCCATTCGTGTTCTATTACTCATTGTTTTGGGGTCCCGGAGTGATTTCCACGATTAATGAACCCCGGGGTGCGTTTACGTGTCGGTCATCAACACTCACAGTTTTGGTCAATTCTAGCTAGTTGCATGGACTATTACTCACTGTTTTAGGGTCCGGGAGTGATTTCCATGATTAACGAACGCTAAGGTGCGATTACGTGTCGGTCATCAACACTCATAGTTTTGGCCGATTCCGGCCCGTTTCGTGGACTATTGCTCAATGTTTTGGAGTCCCGGGGTGATTTCCACGATTAACAAACCCCAGACTGCGTTTACGTGTCGGTCATCAACCCTCACAGTTTTGGCCGGTTCTGGCCCGTTTCTGGACTATTACTCACTGTTTTGGGGTCCAAGTGTGATTTCCACGATTAACGAACTCCGGGGTGCGTTTATGTGTCGGTTATCAACACTCGCTGTTTTGTTCGATTCAGACCCGTTTCGTGGACTATTACTCATCGTTTTGTGGTCCCAAAGTGATTTCAATGGATGTGGAACCCCAAGGCGTGCTTATGTGTTGGTCGTCAGGACTCGTAGTTTGGGCCGATTCTGGCCCGTTTCTTGGACTATTACTCAGTGTTTTGGGGTCCCACAACGATTTCTACTATTGACGAAACCCAGGGTGCGTTTACGTGTCTGTCGTCAACACTCACAGTTTATGCAGATTCTGACCCGTTTCATGGACTATTACTCTTCCATTTTGGGGTCCCGAAGCGATTTCCACGATAGACAAACCCCGAGGTGCGCTTACGTGTGGGTCATCAACACTCACAATTTTGGTCGATTCTGGTCCATTTGGTGCACTATTACTCACCGTTTTGGGGTCCCGGAGTGATTTCCACGATTGACGAACCCCGAGGTACGTTTACGTGTTGGTCATCAACACTCGCGGGTTTTGTCAATTTCGGCCCGCTTTGTGGACTATTACTCACCATTTTGGTTTCCCGAAGCGATTTCCATGGTTGTCAAACCCCAAGGTGTGCTTACGTGTCGGTCATCAACAATCGTAGTTTGGGCCGATTTTGGCCCGTATCTTGGACTATTACTCAGTGTTGGGCTCCCGAAGTGATTTCCACAATTGAGGAACCCCGGGATGTGTTTACATGTCTGTCATCAACACTCATAATTTCGGCCGATTCTGGTCCGTTCCATGCACTATTACTCATCGTTTTGGGGTCCCAGAGGGATTTCCACGATTGACGATCCCCAGGGTGCGTTTACGTGTCCGTCGTCAACACTCACAATTTTGGCCAATTCTGATCCGTTTCATGGACTATTACTCATCGTTTTGGTGTCCCGAAGCGATTCCCATAACTGTTGAACCCCAAGGTGCCCTTACGTGTCGGCCATCAACACTCACAGTTTTGGCCTATTCTGGCCCATTTCATGGACTATTACTTACTGTTTTGGGGCCCCGAAGTGATTTCCACGATTAACGAACCCCGGGTTGTGTTTACGTGTCGGTCATCAACACTCACAGTTTTGGCCGATTCTGGCTCATTTCGTGTTCTATAACTCATTATTTTGGAGTCACGGAGTGATTTCCACGATTAACGAACCCCGTGGTGCGTTTACGTGTCAGTCATCAACACTCACCGGTTTGGCCAATTCTAGCTAGTTGCATGGACTATTACTCACTGTTTTAGGGTCCCGGAGTGATTTGCACGATTAACGAATGCCAAGGTGCGATTAGGTGTCGGTCAGCAACACTCATAGTTTTGGCCGATTTCGGCCCGTTTCGTGGACTATTACTCAATGTTTTGGGGTCACGGGGTGATTTCCACGATTAACGAACCCCGGGGTGCGTTTACGTGTCGGTCATCAACACTCGCGGTTTTTGCGGATTCAGACCCGTTTCATGGACTATTACTCACCGTTTTGTGGTCCCAAAGCGATTTCCATAGATGTGGAACCCCAAGGCGTGCTTACGTGTCGGTTATCAAGACTCGCAGTTTGGGTCGATTTTGGCCCGTTTTTTGGACTATTACTCAGTGTTTTGGGGTCCCACAACGATTTCTACTATTGACGAAACCCAGGGTGCGTTTACGTGTCCGTCATCAACACTCATAGTTTTTGCCGATTCTTACCCGTTTTGTGGACTATTACTCACCGTTTTGGGGTCCCGAAGCCATTTCCACGATAGACGAACCCTGAGGTGCGCTTACGTGTCGGTCATAAACACTCATAATTTTGGTCGATTCTGGTCCATTTGGTGCACTATTACTCACCATTTTGGGGTCTCGGAGTGATTTCCACGATTGACGAACCCCGAGGTACGTTTACGTATGGGTCGTCACACTCGCGGTTTTTGTCGATTCTGGCCCGTTTTGTGGAGTATTACTCACCATTTTGGTTTCCCGAAGCGATTTCCATGGTTGTCAAACCCCAAGGTGTGCTTACGTGTCGGTCATCAACAATCGCAGTTTGGGTCGATTTTGGCCCGTATCTTGGACTATTACTCAATGTTGGGCTCCCGAAGTGATTTCGATGATTGAGGAACCCCGGGGTGTGTTTACATGTCGGTCATCAACACTCATAATTTTGGTCGATTCTGGTCGGTTTCATGCACTATTACTCACCGTTTTGGGGTCCCGGAGTGATTTCCACGATTGACGAACCCCGGGGTACGTTTACGTGTTGGTCATCAACACTCGCGGGTTTTGTCAATTTCGGCCCGCTTTGTGGACTATTACTCACCATTTTGGTTTCCCGAAGCGATTTCCATGGTTGTCAAACCCCAAGGTGTGCTTACGTGTCGGTCATCAACAATCGTAGTTTGGGCCGATTTTAGCCCGTATCTTCGACTATTACTCAGTGTTGGGCTCCCGAAGTGATTTCCACAATTGAGGAACCCCGGGATGTGTTTACATGTCTGTCATCAACACTCATAATTTCGGCCGATTCTGGTCCGTTCCATGCACTATTACTCATCGTTTTGGGGTCCTAGAGGGATTTCCACGATTGACGATCCCCAGGGTGCGTTTACGTGTCCGTCGTCAACACTCACAATTTTGGCCAATTCTGATCCGTTTCATGGACTATTACTCATCGTTTTGGTGTCCCGAAGCGATTTCCGTAGCTGTTGAACCCCAAGGTGCCCTTACGTGTCGGCCATCAACACTCACAGTTTTGGCCTATTCTGGCCCATTTCGTGGACTATTACTTACTGTTTTGGGGCCCCGAAGTGATTTCCACGATTAACGAACCCCGGGGTGTGTTTACGTGTCGGTCATCAACACTCACAGTTTTGGCCGATTCTGGCTCATTTCGTGTTCTATAACTCATTATTTTGGAGTCACAGAGTGATTTCCACGATTAACGAACCCCGTGGTGCGTTTACGTGTCAGTCATCAACACTCACCGGTTTGGCCAATTCTAGCTAGTTGCATGGACTATTACTCACTGTTTTAGGGTCCCGGAGTGATTTGCACGATTAACGAACGCCAAGGTGCGATTAGGTGTCGGTCAGCAACACTCATAGTTTTGGCCGATTCCGGCCCGTTTCATGGATTATTACTCAATGTTTTGGGGTCCCGGGGTGATTTCCACGATTAACGAACCCCGTGGTGCGTTTACGTGTCGGTCATCAACACTCACAGTTTTGGCCGGTTCTGGCTCATTTCGTGGACTATTACTAACTGTTTTGGGGTCCTAGTGTGATTTCCACGATTAACAAACCCCGGGGTGCGTGATACGTCTCCAATGTATCTGTAATTTATGAAGCATTCATGCTATATTATTATCTGTTTTGAATGTTTATGGGCTTTATTATACACTTTTATATTACTTTTGGGACTAACCTATTAACCGGAGGCCCAGCCCATATTACTGTTTTATTGCCTATTTCAGTATTTCGAAGAAAAGGAATATCAAACGGAGTCGAAACCGAATGAAACCTTCGGCAGTGTGATTTTTGGAACAAACGTGATCCCGGGAACTTGGAGTGCAAGCCAGGGAAGCGTCGAGGAAGCCACGAGATAGGGGGGCGCGCCCACCCCCCTGGGCGCGCCCTCCACCCTCGTGGGTCCATCGAGGCTCCCTCGACCGACTTCTTTCGCCTATATATTCCCATAAACCCTAAAACCATTGAACATCAAGATAGATCGGGAGTTCCACTGCCGCAAGCCTCTGTAGCCACCAAAAACCTCTCGGGAGCCCGTTCCGACACCCTGCCGGAGGGGGAATCCCTCACCGGTGGCCAGCTTCATCATCTCGGCGCTCTCCATGACGAGGAGGGAGTAGTTCACCATCGGGGCTGAGGGTATGTACTGGTAGCTATGTGTTTGATCTCTCTCTCTCTCTATCTCTCATGTTCTCTCTATGACACGATCTTGATGTATCGCGAGCTTTGCTATTATAGTTGGATCTTATGATGTTTCTTCCCCTCTAATCTCTTGTGATGAATTGAGTTTTCCTCTTGAAGTTATCTTATCGGATTGAGTCTTTAAGGATTTGAGAACACCTGATGTATGTCTTGCCGTGCTTATTTTTGGTGAGAATGGGATATAACGTGATCCACTTTGATGTATGTTTTGGTGATCAACTTGCGGGTTCCGCCCATGAACCTATGCATAGGGGTTGGCACACGTTTTCGTCTTGACTCTCCGGTAGAAACTTTGGGGCACTCTTTGAAGTACTTTGTGTTGGTTGAATAGATGAATCTGAGATTGTGTGATGCATATCGTATAATCATACCCACGGATACTTGAGGTGACAATAGAGTATCTAGGTGAGATTAGGGTTTTGGTTGATTTGTGTCTTAAGGTGTTATTCTAGTATGAACTCTATGATAGATCGAATGGAAGGAATAGCTTCATGTTATTTTACTACAAACTCTTGAATAGATAGAACAGAAAGGATAACTTTGAGGTGGTTTCGTACCCTACCATAATCTCTTCGTTTGTTCTCCGCTATTAGTGGCTTTGGAGTGACTCTTTGTTGCATGTTGAGGGATAGTTATATGATCCAATTATGTTATTATTGGTGAGAGAACTTGCACTAGTGAAAGTATGAACCTTAGGCCTTGTTTCCTACCATTGCAATACCGTTTACGCTCACTTTTATCATGAGTTACCTTGCTGTTTTTATATTGTCAGATTACAAATACCTATATCTACCATCCATATTGCACTTGTATCACCATCTCTTCGCCGAACTAGTGCACCTATACAATTCACCATTGTATTGGGTGTGTTGGGGACACAAGAGACTCTTTGTTATTTGGTTGCAGGGTTGTTTGAGAGAGACCATCTTCATCCTACGCCTCCCACAGACTGATAAACCTTAGGTCATCCACTTGAGGGAAATATGCTACTGTCCTACAAACCTCTGAACTTGGAGGCCCAACAACGTCTACAAGAAGAAGGTTGTGTAGTAGACATCAAGCTCTTTTCTGGCGCCATTGCCGGGGAGGTGAGTGCTTGAAGGTATATATTTAGATCTTGCAACCGAATCTTTTTGTTTCTTGTTTTAATACTAGTTTAGTTTATAAAAGAAAACTAGCAAAAAATGGAATTGAGTTTGCCTCATATGCTTCATCTTTTTATTGTCTTTCGTGAAAATGATGGGAAGGAAAATTGTGCTCAATTACTAGAAAAAGAATTACATAGAATGCTTGGAATAAAATATTTGAATGATGAGCATGATTGCAATGTTGTTAGTATGAATTCTTTGAATACCCATGATGCTAATGATATGCAAAGCCACAAGCTTGGGGACGCTATGTTTGAGGAAGATGGTATTTTTTGTCCCCCAAGTTTTGATGAGCAAATTTATGATGAAAGCATGCCTCCTATTTATGATGCTTATATTGATGAAAGTGGGTTTGGAAAAGTGTCAACTTTAGGAAGTAGTGATCCCACTATTTTGGAGGATGTTGAATCTTATTGTGGTGAACATGAAAGTGGATTTGGAAGAGTGTCAACTTTATTTAGTGATGATTCCACTATTTCGGAAGAGGTTCCAATTGATTATGAGAACAAAGTTGCTATCTATGATGATTATTGTGGTGACTTGTATGCTATTAGGAATAATAATAACCATGAAACTTGTCATCATGATTTTAGTTTTCAATTGGATATGGCTCACATGCTAATTATTTTGTTGAGTTTGCTCCCACTACTATTCATGACAAGAAATTTGCTTATGTGGAGAGTAGTAAATTTTCTATGCTTGTAGATCATGAAAAGAATGATTTAGGTGCTGGTTATATTGTCAAATTCATTCATGATGCTACTAAAAATTATTATGAGGGAGGAACATATGCTTGTAGGAATTGCAATAATATCAAGTTTCCTCCCTATGTGTTGAAAATCTTGAAGTTATGCTTGTTTTACCTTCCTATGCTAG
This sequence comes from Triticum dicoccoides, assembly GCF_002162155.2. NCBI lineage: Eukaryota > Viridiplantae > Streptophyta > Magnoliopsida > Poales > Poaceae > Triticum > Triticum dicoccoides. The sequence continues at coordinate 15,170,327 of NC_041387.1, forward strand.
TTGATTATTGTTCCCATAAGTTGTTTGCTCACAAAACCCCTATGCATAGGAATAGGTTTAGACTTAAATGTGCTAGTCATATGCTTCATGATGCTCCCGTCATGTTTCAATTCTTATCTTTTATGTGAGCATCATTGTCATCATCAGGCCTAGCTAGAAAGGCATTAAAGAAAAGCGCTTGTTGGGAGACAACCCAATATTTACCCTTACTGTTTTTTTTGTGTTCACATGATTATGCTATGCTAGTAATCATGTTTTATATCTTTTTTTCAATAAAGTGCCAAGTAAGACCTTTAGGATAGCTTACGGTGATAGTTGTGCTGATCCTGCTGAAAATCAGAAACTTTTGCATCCAGTAAATTAGTTTTGTTAATTCACATAAACGTGATTCTGATCTGATTCGTTTTTCTATAGATTGGTAAACAGATTTCATAATACTTCCTAATTTATTAGGATTTGTGGAGGTCTAGAAGTATACGTTTGATACAGATTACTACAGACTGTTCTGTTTTTGTCAGGTTCTGTTTTCTATGTGTTGTTTGCTTATTTTGATGAATCTATGAGTAGTATCGGAGGGTATGAACCATAGAGAAGTTGGAATATAGTAGATATTACACCAATATGAATTTAGAATGAGTTCATTATAGTACCTAAGTGGTAGTTTTATTTTCTTATACTAATGGAGCTTACGAGTTTTCGTTGAGTTTTATGTTGTGAAGTTTTCAAGTTTTGGGTAAAGATTCGACGGACTATGGAATAAGGAGTGGCAAGAGCCTAATAGCATCTCCAGCCGTTGGCACCCCCAAGAATATCACCGAACCAAAAAAGTTGGTGTCTTGGGGGTCATCCGGCGAAATCCGGCGAAATAAAAAGGGCATCTTCCCAGTCACACCCCACCCCAAGCAAAAGTTTGTGAGGAGAATGATTAAGTGGGCCAAGAAAAAGGACATGTGGTGAGACACGATTCGCCGAAACATCCGCCGGTGCCCCCAAGAGACCCCCAGCACGCCGGGTTTCACCTGGGTTTGCCGGCGCTATTTTGACGTCCTGGGGGCGTTGGGGGCGTGGCTGGGCCGTTTTTCGGCGAAAATTGTCGTCCGAGGCTAAAACCGAGCCTAAAAAGGTGTCCTGGTGGGCGTCCTGGGGAGGCTAGTGGAGATGCTCAAAGCATGGGGATGCCCAAGGCACCCCAAGGTAATATTCAAGGACAACCAAGAGCCTAAGCTTGGGGATGCCCCGGAAAGCATCCCCTCTTTCGTCTTCATCCATCGGTAACTTTACTTGGAGCTATATTTTTATTCACCACATGATATGTGTTTTTCTTGGAGCGTCATTTTCTTTTGTTAGTATTTGCTTGCTGTTATTTTAGAATAATGTTTTGCATCTTTATTTTCAATAAAAATGTCAAGGATAGCCTTTACCATGCTTATTTTGCTAGTATACATGTTGTTGTTTGAAAACAGAAAGTTTACCACTATTGCAAAAAATTCTCTAGAAAAGTGAGAGAACGATATAATGTTGAAATTTTTGCATAATGAGCTCTGATAAATATTCTACAGCGTAGTAATTTTCTCATAATTTTTGGAGTTAGGGAAGTATGATGAATCTTGCATTCTTTACAGACTATACTGTTTTGGCAGATTGCTGTTATGTTTGCATTGTTTGCATATGTTTGCTTATTTAATGACTCTATTTGAGGATAGGGGTGTTAAGTATGCAGAGACATTTAATATGCAATGTTAAATAATAATTTTAGTGATTTGCTATAGTAGAAAATGATAAGGTTTTGCATTGGTTTATATTAACTTATCTCACGAGTTCTTGTTGAGTCTGGTGTGGATGAAGCTTTTGATAAAAAGAGGAACCATGATATAAGAGGAATTAAGGAGACACAAAAGTTCAAGCTTGGGGATGCCCAAGGCACCCCAAGATAATATTTCAAGAAGTCTCAAGCATCTCAGCTTGGGGATGCCCCGTTAGGCATCTCACCTTTCTTCTTCAACAACTATCGATTAGTATCGGTTGAGCCTAAGTTTTTGCTTCTTCACATGAGTTGTGTTATCCTTGCAATATCATTTTATCTTGCTTTGCTTGCTGCTTGAATAAAGTACTTAAGATCTGAAATTATTTAATGAGAGAGAGTCTTCATATAGCTACATAATTATTTAGCTACTCAGTGTGCTTCACTTATATCTTTTTGGAGTGGTTTATCATTTACTCGTGTGCTTCACTTATATCCTATGAGTAAATGGTTGAATGAGTTGAATGTCATAAATCTGAAATTATATATGTCTCATTTTCTTATCCCATGGGGAGTAATGACTTCACATCTAAGAAGTAGAGGTTGTAAATTTATTGAAGGTTAGCAAGCATTGTATTGGTCATTTGAACAATTCATGAAAGAATTTTGAAGGAAGAGAGATTTCACATATAAATATACTATCTTAGACATCTTTTATAATTGTGAGCACTCATTAAGTATGACATGCTAAAGAGTTGATGTTGGACAAGGAAGACAATGTAATGGGTTATGTTTTCTCACATGTCAGTTAAAGTATATTTTCATGGATCATTCAAACATGTTGAGCTTGCCTTTCCCCCTCATGCTAGCCAAAATTCCTTGCACCAAGAAGAGATACTACTTGTGCTTCCAAATATCCTTAAACCCAGTTTTGCCATGAGAGACCACTATACCTACCTATGGATTGAGTAAGATCCTTCAAGTAAGTTGTCATCGGTGGAAGCAATAAAAATTGCTCTCTAAATATGTATGATCTATTAGTGTGAAGAAAATAAGCTTTATACGATCTTGCTATGGAAGCGATAAAAGCGACGGACTGCATAATAAAGTTCCATATACAAGTGGCAATATAAAGTGACGTTCTTTTGCATTAAGATTTTGTGCATCCAACCATAAAAGTGCATGACAACCTCTGCTTCCCTCTGCGAAGGGCCTATCTTTTACTTTATGCAAGAGTCAAGGTGATCTTCACCTTTCCCTTTTTCATTTTATCCTTTGGCAAGCACCTTGTGTTGGAAAGATCCTGATATATATATCCAATTGGATGTAAGTTAGCATGAACTATTATTGTTGACATCACCCAAAGGTGAATACGTTGGGAGGAGATACTATAAGCCCCTATCTTTCTCAGTGTCCGATTAAAACTCCATAACCATAAGTATTGCGTGAGTGTTAGCAATTGTAGAAGACTATATGATAGTTGACTATGTGGAGTTTGCTAAATCAAAGCTCTTACATAGACCCTTCCTAAAAATAAGATGAATTGTAATTGTTTGATGATTAAGAATGAAGTTTGCTAGCTTTCAAGAAAGTTTATGGTCTATGCTTTGACATGTGAATTGCTTGTTTCTTGATCGTGAGAAGTTTTATGAGATGAACTACTGTCATGACATATAATCATGCTAGAAAAGGTGATTGAAATTATCATTGATCAAACTTGTTCACCTGCTAGCATTCACACTTCATAAATTCTTTCTTTTAACATTTACCTACTCGAGGACGAGCAGGAATTAAGCTTGGGGATGCTGATACGTCTCCAACGTATCTATAATTTATGAAGCATTCATGCAATATTATTATCTATTTTGAATGTTTATGGGATTTATTATACACTTTTATATTACTTTTGGGACTAACCTATTAACCGGAGGCCCATCCCATATTGCTGTTTTATTGCCTATTTCAGTATTTCGAAGAAAAGGAATATCAAACGGAGTCCAAATGGAATGAAACCTTTGGGAGCGTGATTTTTGGAACAAACGTGATCCTGGGAACTTGGAGTGCAAGCCAGGGAAGCGTCGAGGAAGCCACGAGATAGGGGGGCGCGTCCACCCCTCTGGGCGCGTCCTCCACCCTCGTGGGCCCCTCGAGGCTCCCCCGACCGACTTCTTTCGCCTATATATTCCCATATACCCTAAAACCATCAAACATAAAGATAGATTGGGAGTTCCGCCGCCGCAAGCCTCTGTAGCCACCAAAAACCTCTCGGGAGCCCGTTCCGGCACCCTGCCGGAGGGGGAATCCCTCACCGGTGGCCATCTTCATCATCCCGGTGCTCTCCATGACGAGGAGGGAGTAGTTCACCGTCGGGGCTGAGGGTATGTACCAGTAGCTATGTGTTTCATCTCTCTCTCTCTCTTGTTCTCTCTATGGCACGATCTTGATGTATCGCGAGCTTTGCTATTATAGTTGGATCTTATGATGTTTCTCCCCCTCTACTCTCTTGTGATGAATTGAGTTTTCCTCTTGAAGTTATCTTATCGGATTGAGTCTTTAAGGATTTGAGAACACTTGATGTATGTCTTGCCGTGCTTACCTGTGGTGACAATGGGATATTACATGATCCACTTGATGTATGTTTTGGTGATCAAAGGGTTCCGCCCATGAACCTATGCATAGGGGTTGGCACACGTTTTCGTCTTGGCTCTCTGGTAGATACTTTGGGGCACTCTTTGAAGTACTTTGTGTTGGTTGAATAGATGAATCTGAGATTGTGTGATGCATATCGTATAATCATACCCACGGATACTTGAGGTGACAATAGAGTATCTAGGTGACATTAGGGTTTTGGTTGATTTGTGTCTTAAGGTGTTATTCTAGTATGAACTCTATGATAGATCGAACGGATAGCTTCATGATATTTTACTACGGATTCTTGAATAGATAGAACAGAAAGGATAAGTTTGAGGTGGTTTCGTACCCTACCATAATCTCATCGTTTGTTCTCCACTATTAGTGGCTTTGGAGTGACTCTTTGTTGCATGTTGAGGGATAGTTATATGATCCAGTTATGTTATTATTGTTGAGAGAACTTGCACTAGTGAAAGTAAGAACCTTAGGCCTTGTTTCCTACCATTGTAATACCGTTTACGCTCACTTTTATCATTAGTTACCTTGCTGTTTTTATATTTTCAGATTACAAATACCTATATCTACCATCCATATTGCCCTTGTATCACCATCTCTTCGCCGAACTAGTGCACCTTTACAATTTACCATTGTATTGGGTGTGTTGGGGACACAACAGACTCTTTGTTATTTGGTTGCAGGGTTGTTTGGGAGAGACCATCTTCATCCTATTCCTCCCACGGATTGATAAAGCTTAGGTCGTCCACTTGAGGGAAATTTAGTACTGTCCTACAAACCTCTGCACTTGGAGGCCCAACAACGTCTACAAGAAGAAGGTTGTGTAGTAGACATCAGTGCGTTTACATGTCGGTAAGCAACACCCGCGGTTTTTGTCAATTCAGACCCGTTTCGTGGACTATTACTCACCGTCTTGTGGTCCCAAAGCGATTTCCATGGATGTGGAACCCCAAGGCGTGCTTACATGGTGGTCGTCAAGACTCGCAGTTTGGGCCGATTCTGGCTCGTTTCTTGGACTATTACTTAGTGTTTTGGATTCCCACAACGATTTCTACTATTGACAAAACCTAAGGTGCGTTTACGTGTCCGTCGTCAACACTCATAGTTTTTGCCGATTCTGACCCGTTTCGTGGACTATTACTCACCGTTTTGGGGTCCCGAAGCGATTTCCATGATAGACGAACCCCGAGGTGCACTTACGTGTCAGTCATAAACACTCACAATTTTGGTCGATTGTGGTCCAGTATTACTCACCGTTTTGGGGTTCCGGAGTGATTTCCCCGATTGACGAACCCCAGGGTACGTTTACGTGTTGGTCGTCAACACTCGTGGTTTTTGTCGATTCTGGCCCGTTTTGTGGACTATTACTCACCATTTTGGTTTCCTGAAGCGATTTCCATGGTTGTCAAACCCAAAGGTGTGCTTACGTGTCGGTCATCAACAATCGTAGTTTTGGCCGATTTTGGCTCGTATCTTGGACTATTACTCAGTGTTGGGCTCCCGAAGTGATTTCCATGATTGAGGAACCCCGGGATGTGTTTACATGTCGGTCATCAACACGCATAATTTCGGCCGATTCTGGTCTGTTTCATGCACTATTACTCATCGTTTTGGGGTCCTAGAGCGATTTCCACGATTGACGATCCCCAGGGTGCGTTTACATGTCCGTCGTCAACACTCACAGTTTTGGCCAATTCTGATCCGTTTCATGGACTATTACTCACCGTTTTGGTGTCCCGAAGCGATTTCCATAGCTGTTGAACCCCAAGGTGCGCTTATGTGTCGGTCATCAACACTCACAGTTTTAGCCGACTCTGGCCCATTTCGTGGACAATTACTTACTGTTTTGGGGTCCCAGAGTGATTTCCACGATTAACGAACCCCGCGGTGCGTTTATGTGTCGGTCATCAACACTCATAGTTTTGGCCGATTCTGGCCCATTTCGTGTTCTATTACTCATTATTTTGGGGTCCCGGAGTGATTTCCACGATTAACGAACCCTGGGGTGCGTTTACGAGTCCGTCATCAACACTCATAGTTTTGGCCAATTCTAGCTAGTTGCGTGGACTATTACTCACTGTTTTAGGGTCCCGGAGTGATTTCCACGATTAACAAACGCCAAGGTGCGATTACGTGTCGGTCATCAACACTCATAGTTTTGGCCGATTCCGGCCCGTTTCATGGACTATTACTCAATGTTTTGGGGTCCTGGTGTGATTTCCACGATTAACGAACCTCGGGGTGTGTTTACGTGTCGGTCATCAACACTCACAGTTTTGGCCGGTTCTGGCCCGTTTCGTGGACTATTACTCACTGTTTTGGGGTCCCAGAGTGATTTCCATGATTAACGAACCCCGTGGTGCGTTTACGTTTTGGTCATCAACACTCGCGGTTTTTGTCGATTCAGACCCGTTTCATGGACTATTACTCACCGTTTTGTGTTCCCGGAGTGATTTCCATGATTAACAAACCCCGGGGTGCGTTTATGAGTCGGTCATCAACACTCTTAGTTTTGGTCGATTCTGGCCCGTTTGGTGGACTATTATGCACTGTTTCGGTGTCCCGGAGTGATTTCCATAGTTGTTGAACCCCAAGGTGCGATCACGCGTCAGTCATCAACCCTCACAGTTTTGGCCAATTCTGGCCCGTTTCGTGAACTATTCCTCACTGTTTTGGGTCCCGGAGTGATTTCCACGAGTAACGAACCCCGGGGTGCGTTTAAGTGACGGTCATCAACATTCATAGTTTTGGCCGATCCTGGCCTGTTTCGTGGACTATTACTCACTGTTTTGGGGTCCCGGAGTGATTTCCACGATTAACGATCCAGGGGGTGCGTTTACGTGTCGGTCATCAACACTCACAGTTTTGGCGAATTCTGGCCCGTTTCGTGGACTATTACTCACTGTTTTGGGCCCCGGAGTGATTGCCATAGTTGTTGACCCCCAAGGTGCGATTATATGTGGGTCATCAACGCTCATAGTTTTGGCCGATTCCGGCCCGTTTTGTGGACTATTACTCGCTGTTTTGGAGTCCCAGAGTGATTTCCACGATAACGAACCCCGGGGTGCGTTTACGTGTCGGTCATCAACACTCATAGTTTTGGTTGATTCTGGCCCGCTTCATGGACTATTACTCACTGTTTTGAGGTCCGAGAGTGATTTCTACGATTAACAAACCCGAGGGTGCGTTTACGTGTCGGTCATCAACACTCATAGTTTTGGCCGATTCTAACCCGTTTTGTGGACTATTACTCACTGTTTTGGGGCCCCAGAGTGTTTTTCACGATTAACGAACCCCGGGGTGCGTTTACGTGTCGGTCATCAACACTCATATTTTTGGTCGATTCTGGCCCGTTTCGTGCACTATTAGTTACTATTTTGGAGTCCCGGAGTGATTTCCATGATTAACGATCCCCGGGGTGCATTTATGTGTCGGTCATCAACACTCACAGTTTTGGCCAATTTTGGCCCGTTTCGTGGACTATTACTCACTGTTTAGGGGTCCCAGAGTAATTTCCACGATTAATGAACCCTGCGGTGCGTCTACGTGTCGGTCATCAACACTCACAGTTTTGGCCAATTCTGGCCAGTTGCGTGGACTATTACTCATTGTTTCGGGGTCCCGGAGTGATTTCCACGATTAACGAACGCCAAGGTGCGATTACGTGTTGGTGATCAACGCTCATAGTTTTGGTCGATTCCGGCCCGTTTCATGGACTATTACTCACTGTTTTGGGGTCCGGGAGTGATTTTCATGATTAACAAACTCCGTGGTGCGATACGTGTCGGTCATCAACACTCATAGTTTTGGCCGATTCTCTCCTATTTCGTGCACTATTACTCACTGTTTTGGGGTCTCGGAGAGATTTCCATGATTCACGAACCCTGGGGTGCGTTTACGTGTCGGTCATCAGCACTCATAGTTTTGGCCGATTGTGGCCCGGTTCATGGACTATTACTCACTGTTTTGGGGTCCCGGAGTGATTTTCACGATTAACGAACCCCATGGTGCGTTTACATACCGGTAATCAACACTCATAGTTTTGGCCGATTCTGGCCCGTTTTGTGGACTATTATTCACTGTTTTGTGTTCCTGGAGTGATTTCCACGAT
>NC_041387.1:15179122-15239873 GCF_002162155.2 Triticum dicoccoides
TACGTGTCGGTCATCAACACTCACAGTTTTGGCCGATTCTGGCCCGTTTCGTGTTCTATTACTCACTGTTTTGGAGTGCCGTAGTGATTTCCACGATTAACAAACCTCGGGGTGCGTTTACATGTCAGTCATCAGCACTCACAATTTTGACAGATATAGGCCTGTTGCGTGGATTATTACTCACTGTTTTGGGGTCCCGATGGAGTGATTTCCACGATTATCAAACCCCGGGGTGCATTTACGTGTGGGTCATCAGCACTCGCAGTTTTGGCAGATTCTGGCCCGTTTCATGGACTATTACTAATTGTTTTGGGGTCCCAGAGTGATTTCCACGATTAACAAACCCCATGGTGCATTTATGTGTCCGTCATCAACACTCACAGTTTTGGCCGATTGTGGCCAGTTGTGTCGACTATTATTCAAGTTTTGCAGTCCCGGGGTGATTTCCACGATTAATGAACCCTGGGGTGCGTTTACGTGTTGGTCATCAACACTCACAATTTTGGCCGATTCTGGCCCGTCTTGTGGACTATTACTCACTGTTTAGGGGTACTGGAATGATTTCCACGATTAATGAACCCCGAAGTGCATTTACGTGCCGGTCATTAACACGCATAGTTTTGGCCGATTCTGGCCCCTTTCGTGGACTATTACTCACTGTTTTGGGGTCTCAGAGTGATTTCCACGATTAACTAACCCCGGGGTGCGTTTACGTGTTGGTCATCAACACTCATAGTTTTGGCCGATTCTGGCTCGTTTCGTGGACTATTACTCATTGATTTGGGGTCCCATAGTGATTGCCAGGATTAACGAACCCCGGTGTACGTTCGCGTGTCGGTCATCAACACTCACAATTTTGATCGATTCTGGCCCGTTTTGGGGTCCCGGAGTGATTTCTACGATAGGCGAACCCCGGGGTGCGCTTACGTGTCGGTCATCAACACTCACAATTTTGGTTGATTCTAGTCCGTCTGGTGCACTATTACTCATCGTTTTGGGGTCCTGGATTAATTTCCACGATTGACAAACCCCGGGGTGCGTTTACGTCTCGATCATCTATACTCACAGTTTTGGCCGATTTTGGCATGTTTCATGGACTATTACTCACTGTTTTTGGGTCCCGGAGTGATTTCCACGATTGACGAACCCCGGGGGTGCATTTACGTGTCGATCATCAATACTCACAGTTTTGGCCAATGCTGGCCTATTGCATGGACTATTACTCACTGTTCTGGGGTCCCGGAGTGATTTCCATGATTAACGAACCCCTGTGTGCGTTTACGTGTCGGTCATCAACACTCACAGTTTTGGCCGATTCTGGCCCGTTTCGTGGACTATTACTCATTGTTTTGGGGTCCCGGAGTGATTTCCACGATTAACGAACCCTAAGGTGCGTTTATGTGTCGGTCATCAACACTCCTAGTTTTGGCCGTTCTGACCTGTTTCGTCGACAATTACTCACTGTTTTGGGGTCCCGGAGTGATTTCTACGATTAACGAACCCCGGGGTGCGTTTACTCACTGTAAGCCGGGCCTCACATGTCCAAGCACCATTTTAAGTTTGACAAGTTCAGCGTCTTTGTAAGTTTGTCTGTCAAGAGTTCGGTGAGTCATTCCAGGATTACCTGGTCGGAGAGGCAAGCATACAATGGCAAGATAACCCGATTTTTTGGTGAATACACCTGGCGTCCAAGCCTATTACAAGGGACAACAAAGCTATGTTCATTTAACAGGGAGCCCGCAAGTAATATTTCGATCGAGGCATACAATCCGGATCAGTAGGGTAATCATAGCTATGCTCAATGAGGAGGAAGCCCCCAAGTACTTTGCAATCAGGGTGTACAAGCCGGATCAAGAGGGTAGTCATAGCTATGTTCTTTTAAACAGGAAGCCCCCAAGTGATCTTATGAATTGACAATAAAGACTCATATTCTCAAAAATGAAACGACAGAGGCCCTGAATTATCAGGGATGCCGGCTTTAAAATTTTAATCCTCCTCCAAGGTAATCTTCGCCATCACGCTGGTGTCAAACCAGTACGGCAATATAGCTCCACGGCTGCCGACCTGCGCTAGACATGTCGTCGCTTGTTGAGCCGAGCTCAACTTCTTCGGATGCTCACCTCAGCGAGACGAATAAGAGTTCGGAATCGCCAAGGATAAATCATCACCAACATCGCCCCCCCACGGATTACACGGAGCAGGCACACCGGCATCGCCGCATGGTCACTCTATCAAACCAGCATTGGACGCGTCACAAGATACGGTATGCGTCGGCATGGCCACACTGTTGCCTCTTCAAGCCAATGTCCGTCACGCCGAACTACTTCAACACATTGGCTGACATGGCGGCTGCAACAACTCCTCACTAGCCTGCTCCGTCACCTCGGTTAGACCGGGGACTTGGCTATTTTTCATCAACATACTCCGGTGACTTCGACGTCACCAGCCGACCAGCTTCGTCATGTTAGCTGGACCGGGGGCTTTGCCTTGGCAAGCCAACCTTTGCCAGCATCGCTATGCCGTCGCTTTATCGCCCATCAGACAATGGGTGTGCGGATCGACTCCCAATTTTGGGAGTCGCTTTTCTTCGAACTACTAGAACAAATAAAGCAGGTGCTATTAATCCTAACAATTTTTGCTTGTTGGGCTTATTTTTCTTAAGGAATTATTACTCTGGCTTGTTCCATCATCTCTACACACGTCTATCAAATGGCGGCCACATTAAAAACGGTCGCGTGGTGGTGGTTCGGTCAGTTTCCGTGCATAGTTTGGCGAACGCCGCATCCGAAACTCAGACCACCTTGCAAATTCAGGCTTTGTCACGCCTTCACTACGTCATGCCGATGCCCTGCATCGACATTGGCTTCGGCGCCAGGCCACATCTCTTTAAATAAATTATTCTTACGTAAAGCAATTATTCAAGGAGTATATATATATTATTGCTAGTACAAATGCCCGTGCGGTGCAACGGGCTAAAAATATCGTAAAACATGTTGCGTGTGACAGTAAGTGCCATTTCTTATATCCAGTTCTAATAAACATCGGTTATAAGTTTATAATATTATCACTTTTCGGAGTTATATGACGCGGGGACGTAAATAATCCACCCTAACATCTTTCACCTGATTAAAGAGCAATGGTGCATGAAATAGTCTAGTAATCGGTTTTATCTCTTACTTTTCAGAAAACACAAATATTTCTTTGTTTCAAACTAATTATTATTTTGGAAACTTTTAATATTTTTATTAGAATTGAAACATCTTTTGAAGATGAACATTTTATGGAACACATGTTTTTAAAATATGATTTTAATTTTTTGATCAATTTTAAATGATTTTGTTAAAAAGAATTGGAACATTTTTATGGGAGTGTTGTGCATTTAGAAAAAACTTGAACATATTTAAAACATGATTTTTCTTTTAAAGCAAGAAGAATTTGAAACACTTTTTTATCTTAAAAACACACACACAAGCTCGGTGTCCGCAGTAAAAAAAGGATTGTTAGTATAAAGTTGGGAAAGTCGTTGGGATGTCCTTTGGTGGCTCCTCCTTCATCTTAGCACTATCATAGGGTGGATTAGGACTGGTGTGAGTGTTTTTAGTGGGATTTACATACAGTGAAATTGTTATAAATTGAGAGTTTAATAACTAATTCAAAAGTATTTTCTTATAATTTCAAAAGATTTTCAATGCAAATGAATTTAGTTTGGATGGAAGGGTACAGGTGCATTGAAGTGGGGTTATCTATATACATTTTTTGTCAATATTCGAAAACAAACATGCTTTTACTATTTTAATTTTTTTAGAATATGTTGGTTGCTTGGTTTGCAAGAATATATTCCGTTTCTTTTCTTTTGCACTATTTGAACTTGATCCGAAGACCGAACATAAATATTACAAATAATCACAGTCACATGAATATTAGCACATGGCCTACTAAGTTGAAACTGTTACTATCAGAGTGTAAGGCGGTAGAGTCAAATAATCACAATGAGCCAATGTGAGGAGGTGACACCTAGAAGATAACCATTTGTTGGAACGACACAAACAATCACACATAAATCTAACGTAATTCGGTGCATCCAGCGCAGCTTCCAGCAACAACGATTGATTTAAATAGAAAGCAATTACAAAACAGTAAAACTGAGAGACCTACGAAGCTCCACAGCGCTTTGTTGTTGCTAGCCATAGGATCACGATCACGTTGCCTGTACATTTGTTTGGGTTGCTGCTCCGCAGAATCATCTACGCCACATGTGGTTGATTGGGCCTCGATTGTTTATTGGGCTTGTGAACTGGTTTCGGCGAACCAAGTGTAAAACACAGACGTACGTAGCGGCGTGTGTCAGCGCCACCTAGCTATTCTTGTATTTTTTGTTACTAAAAAAAGCTATTCTTGTATTTGTTTCGTCCTAGACATCTTTCATATGCACTATTTATTTTTAAAACCTGAGTAGTCACTTTGCTAATTCTATTCCTGGTGACATCATTACTATATCATATGAAATATGCGTGATAGATCATGTAAATTTAATTCATATATTTTACATTTTTAAAATTTTACATGATATTTTATCATTCTAAAGTAACAAGGGCGGGCGCAGCAAGGCGCATCATCATGGTCTAGTAGGCAGTAAATCCCCACCGAGCTGCACAATCACACCACCAAGCGCTGCTCCTGCTCCTCTTCTCTGTCCAGCGCGCCCACACACAGCTTGGCGTAGCCCCGTTGCGGCGACCACCGCCGGATCCTCCCATCCGTGCATCCCCCACCCTTGCATGACGGCGGATCCCTCGTTGCATAGCCATGGCGGGCCGGCCTGCTCGAGGCCGCCGTCGCTGCCCCCCTCTCACCACCCACCTAGCACCCAACAACGCCCATGAACGGCTTGGCCCCCCAATTCCCCATACTACCATCGCCTGGCCGTGCTCCCCAGTCCCCACAATAGTCGGCCGTGCTGCGCCAATGATGCGCTCCTCCACTGCTTGAGTGCGTTGTCGTGGGGTCGTGTTCGCCCTGGGCCAGGGGAGGACGCCGGGGCCGGTGAGGGACGGTGTCAGGCGCGCCGCCACTTCCGCCTGCCTGCCCACCACCTTCATTATTCCCCTCGCCACCGGGGTCCCCCGCTCCCCTGCTCCAACCACCGCAAGTGACCATGGCGGGCTACATGCGCGCGCGCTGGATCCCCCGTTCCCCTGCTCCACCACACAGAATCCCACGGCGGCGGACAAGATGGCTTTTGTAGGCGAGCGGGCTCTGGCCGCTCGTCTCACCATGCCGCCAGGATCCCCCGGCCCCGTGCTCCACCACCACCAGTGGCCATGGCGGGCTACACACCCGCGTGATGGATCCCCCGCTCCCTGCTCCAACACCGCCAGTGGCCACCCACGCACCATCGGGAGTCCCACAGCGGCGGCCATGGCGACCTCTACAGACGAGCGGGCTCCGACCGCTCGGGTTTGCCGCCGCTCCAGCCAACCGATGGGTGGCCATGGCCATATGCTCATGCTCGGCCGTCTCCGCCCGTGGACGTACTAACTCTGATTTTTTTGTTCTGTATGTTTACCAATTGGACCCTTTTTTCTATATTTTCAAATGTGCTCTCTCTCCTCTCTTCTCTTTGATTTGTTCGTGTCCTTCATAATAGGAGGCTAAGCTCCGCCAAGGACTCGCCAGCGTCCAGACCCCCTCCACGCCATCCCCATCTCGTCGGAGACCTGCACCAAGTCCCATCCAGCGCTCACCCTTCAGCCCCACCCCACATCTCTGCAGCCCGAGCACTTCAGCCCATAAACTGAGCAGCTTCTAACTATTTTTTGCGGTCTCTACGAAAGCCCATAAAAGACCCATCAACATACAAGTACCTGGCCCAAAAAACAAAAAGGACTAAACCAAACCAAGAATACCTATTCCCTTTAATAGTAGGTATATATTATTTCCTGGACCGTACTATTTTATGTGTGCAGGTAATCGATATTGACCGCGTTACGTGGTCACTACTCCGGAATGCCGAACTCCTTGCTTGGACACCTCGGGCCTGGGGGCTGGGACCTCGGCCATGCCGAGGACTGCGAACCTTGTCGATTCAATGGGCGTCTTCGTCCCGCCACAAGCCCGAATCGCATCATCAACACCGAACACATTAACCAGCTAAGTTGCTTTCATGCTCAAAAACTTTCAGTTTTAAATTTTGTTCGGTTCGACCAAGCATTATAGTTTTTGGCACAAAGTTGTTTGTGAAAAGTTCCTTGTCTAAACTTTGTTTGTGACGCACATATTCAAATACCCCGTTTATTTGGGGGCTCTCTTGATGGAGTTTTTCCTATTGCATATGATTATACTTGTGCAGCTTCGTTCCTTGTTCGTGTATTACGCCACAATATGCACCATATTGACCTAAGCGATTTGCAAGTTGGGTTGCCTTGCTCTTGTGTTTACCTTTACGTTCCCGATTGTTCGGCTAGGGAGTAAAGGGAGCACCTCTGCAATTGTCACGATCGGGTCATCTGAGCCGGACCTTAGACTGGGCGAAGCCGAAAGCTAGCGCTCTTGCTGTTTTCAATAATGGTCGGCACACGACGGAACTCACGAGTACAAAAACTCTATTGCACAAGTCTCATAGTAATAATGAGCAACTGAAGAAAGGTATCAGTGGGGGTACTATTTTCTTCGAAGATGCTTCTTACACTTTGTCTGTAATATAGCATAAGTTTCCTGAGCGCGCTTTGTCTGTTACAACCTTATGGCCTGATTGCCTGGTTATCGGAAACTCCTCGATATTCTCGACAGGGGGAGTACATAACACTTTTCAGTCCTTGACCGAAGAGGGAGAAGCCGACGGTCGGTTAAGACGCGTATAAAGTTTGGGTGAACACAAATATCATATAAGTACTTCGGTACATACAATCATTATACATAAAATTCTTTTGCCCAAGTCGCTTGGGGGCTCTTAAAATTTATATATGAGTTGTAAATGTGTTTTCTTCTTGGTTGACAGAAGCACAATTTTTTTCCAATTTTCGGATTGGCACCGAACACCTGATCTTGTTCGGGCGTCATGTTTTTACTGGCGTTTTTTGGTTTTCCAAGCTTTTGGCACTTTTAAACTATTTTTGTGTTTTTCACATAAGTCTCACAGTGCAGCGCCGGACACCTTTAGAGATTCGGAAAAAAAATTCTCGGATGTTGCTATATATGCATCAGTTTCGAATTGTGTCTTCGGTCAATAGTTGGGTTGCCCGCTCCTGTGCTTGTCTCCTAAGTTCCGCTTTGTTCGGCTAGGTGTAGAATAGGAGAACCCCTGTGATTGTGCTTCCAGCTCGTATGGTTAAGCACCTCAGTGGAAAAAGCTGAAAACTGACTGTCACAATAAGCGCAAACTGGTCAGCGATCCGATGACCGTGTTAAATGATGAGCCGTTCATAACATTGGCCGAAGTGTTTACGGCTTGACCTCTGCTATCGCCGAACACTAAACCGGGGGCTCGTAGCTAGCTTCCCCAGTTTAAAGCTCCTATGACTAAGTGAAAGTTATAAAGCCAAGATATCTGATTGCCTCGTTTCTGCTAACACAACCGCCTCCAGGCACCGAGACATCGGCTAAGGGTTGTCTTGCTATTGCAGAAACACCATACGAATCTACAAAGGGGTAGAAGCCGATGATGGGCCACTTTCAACTGATAAACAGTCGCAACGGAGTCAAAATAAACATATCATCGACATTTGTATTTAATATACACGCGCCGCCTTCCGTAATCATCATTATAAAGCCATAAATATGCATCAATTTGACTTAAAATTTTGGCCTAGCTGGGTTGCCTGGGTCCTATGCTTACCCCTACGTTCCCGATTGTTCAGCTAGGCGGTCAAGGGAGCACCTCTGTGATTGTTACTACCAGGCCATCTGAGTTAGTACCTCAGACTGGGTGAAGCCGAAAGCTAGCAATCTTAAAGGGTCACATTGGACGACAACGATGGAAGTGAATTTTTTTGGTTCATTAATACCATCGAGTTCGGGAACTTTCCCCGAACTAAAATATCAATATTTTGCTCCCACATTGGTCGGAGCTGAGGTTTCATGATCATGCTTAGCATGACAACCCAAAGAAAGTAACCGATAGGAGGACTATTTTAGTTGGAAGATGTTTCTTACGTTATAAAGTAATATAACATATCTCTCCGTGTACCTTTGTTTATAAAACCGTATGGCCGGATTACCTTGTTTTCCATAAATCTTTGCCCTTATAGCGGCTTCATAAAGTAGGAAAACACTCCTGAGCTACTGGCCGAAGAGGTTGAAGCCGATGGTCAGACAACAAAGTTTTGAACAATGCGGATCCGAGCATTAATGATGTAAAGTACTTGGATACATAGAGTCATTACACATAATTTGTGACTATACTATGGATATCGATCCTTAATTTGGCCACCCGTGGCCGTAATAAGGCTCAGGGGCTACTAGGCTTCGGGCTTATTATTTACAAATATTAAAGGGCACATCGATCCCCTGATCTGGTGTTGCCACCCGACCAGTGTCTCGGGGGCTACTGCATTGCCTATTCAATGCAGAAAATTCAAAGTTCTTAGTATTCTGCTTTACCGAACTATGCGCAAACGCGTCTTTGGACAACAATAGGTACCATATGGACCTATCTGGCGTCAAGCTAATATAGTACGACAACTTGTCAAGACCCTCTCTCAAGGGCCCGTTCGCTGATCACTATTATCTCTAATATATTACACTGCGTTTCTATTCCTATGTATGCTGCCGAGCTAGGAGTTGATCCTCAGGCCGATTTCGCGCATCGACCTGAGTCTCAGGGGATATTAGGATGAGCGGTTTCATGTTTTCCTTCAGGTGCATCTCGGGTTTTAGACCGACACACACACCTTGAGGGCTACTGGCTATATATCTCGGCCGAGAATAAATTGCACCAATCAAAAAATCAGCCTGCAGTCAGGGGTGGTGCACTACCTCGGAAGGAGTCCGGCATAAAGCTCGGGCGCCAGTAGCTGGCTCCATAGAGGGAATTTCCGGCATTAAGCACGACTAAACTCCTTCAACTTTTTAGAACCAAGGTGCTCTATGACACCTCGGATACATTCCGGCGTTGGAGCTCGGATACAACACGGCGTTGGTGCTCGACTGCAAAACATACCTCAAATACAGTCCGGCGTTGGAGCTCGGACGCAATAGGACACTGCCGCCCTGGAACAACTTCAAACTCGAGGTGTGGCATAAAAATAATAGGGCATTGATAAAGGCTGATAACTTAAAGGGGCTCATTGGATGCCCGACGTGTAAACTCTTCGGATTTACTTCGGCGATCCTCAAGATCGAAGATAAGAAGATTTGTTCAACTAGTTTTCAAGACTGACAACCAAAGATGAAGAACATTTCGGAAGAATCGAGGAGCGTCCCCAACTTGAAGACAGGTTCAGGGGGCTACTGACGGTGTCCTGGACTAGGGGGTACTCACCATGTCGTCTTCCAATCAGTTAGATTGTGCCGAGGACCCCTGTGGCTGTATACTCATGGGCCAGTTCGGACGGCTGCCGCATACAAGGAAGATTCTACAAGACTTGGTTATCAAGACAAGGACTCCTCCCCACCGGCGTATTCGGCTAGGACTCTTGTTATCCTAGGCCTCTGGTACATTATATAAACCGAGGCCAGGCTAGTCGATAGATCATTATGACATTACTCATCATACCTCTAAGGTTTAGACCACAACATACGATCTCGGGGTAGATCAAATCTTGTAACCCTATACTCATTCAAGTCAATCAAGCAGCATGTAGGGTATTATCTCATCAAGAGAGCTCGAAGCTGGGTAAAATCCCGTGTTCATGTTACGATCGATCCTAAGATGCACAGCTTGGAACCCCCTACCTGAGATCCGCCAGTTTTGACACCGACAAGTACCATTATCAATAATGATACTATGGGGGTATCCAAAACCAAAGATCGCCTTTTTAATAAATTGAACTGCCATTGCTGCATCACATTTGCTGACCGGCTCAGCTTCAACCCACTTTGTAAACTTGTCAGCAGCCACTAGGAGGTGAGTCTTTTTGTCCTTGGACCTTTTAAAAGACCCAACCATATCCAGCCCCCAGACTGCAAACGACCAAGTAATTGGAATCATCGTCAATTCTTGAGCCGGCACATGAGCTCGTCTTGAAAATTTCTAACAGCCATCACATTTACTGACCAAATCTTCCGCATCAGCATGATCCATCATCCAATTAAACCAATGATGAAAATCTTTAGCAACGAGAGATTTAGAGCTGGCATGATGACCGCAATCTCCTTCATGAATTTCCCTTAGAATTTCAGGGCCCTCCTCAAGAGAGATGCACCGTTGAAACACCCCTGTAACACTGCATCGGTGTAGCTCACCATTTATAATAGCCATTGACTTAGACCTCCGTGTTATTTGTCTGGCCAAAGTTTCATCATCAGGTAACTCACCCTAGATCATGTAAGCCAAATATGGAACAGTCCAATCAGGAATAACATGGAGAGCCACCACCAACTGTGCCTCCGAGTCAGGAATTGCAAGATCCTCCTCTGTAGGCAATTTAACTGATGGATTATGCAAAATATTGAGGAAAACATTAGGGGGCGCCGGCTTAAGCTGAGATCCCAGCCGGCTTAAAGCATCAGCAGCCTCATTTTTCCTGCGATCAATATGTTCCACTTGATAACCCTTAAAATGACCAGCAATTGTATCAACCTCTTGGCGATTATCCGCCATGAGTGTATCCTTAGAATCCCAAGTCCCTGAAACTTGTTGAGCCACTAAGTCTGAGTAGCCAAAACACCTCACCCAACTTAGATTCATCTCTTTAGCCACCCAAAGACCATGGAGCAAGGCTTCATAGTTAGCTGCATTGTTAGTAAAAGGGAACATCAATCTCAAAACATAACAAAATTTATCATCTCGTGGGGAAGTCAAAATAAGTCCAGCCCCCGAGCCTTCCAATTGCCTGGATCCATCAAAGTGAATAGTCCAATACGTGCTATTCGGCTTTTCCTCAGGCATCTGCAGCTCTTTCTAGTCATTGATGAAATCCACAAGTGCTTGAGACTTGATAGCCGCCCGAGGCATATACTTCAAACCATGAGGTCCAAGTTCAATAGCCCACTTGGCTACCCGACCCGTGGCTTCTCTGTTTTGAATAATATCCCCCAAGGGAGCAGAACTAACCATACTGATGGGATTGTTTCAACTTACGGCTAGACATGAACACGCCATAAACCAATTTCTTCCAATGTTGGTATCTCTGCTTAGACTCAATGAGCACCTCACTTGCATAATAAACCGGCCTTTGAACCGGATATTCCTTGCCTAACTCTTTCCTTTCCACCACAACTGCAACACTGACGGCTCTGTTGGTTGCAGCCACATATAAAAGCAAGGGCTCCTTCTCAATAGGAGCTGCAAGAACCGATGGTTCAGCCAGCTGTCTCTTAAGCGCCTCAAACGCCTCATTAGCAGCATCACTCCAGACAAAGTGATCTGTCTTCTTCATCATCTGGTAAAAAGGAATAGCCTTTTCAACCAGATGGCTTATAAACCGGCTCAAGTATGCTATGCGACCCGCCAAACGCTGGACGTCATTGATAAACGCCGGCTTAGCAAAGAAGTGATAGCCTTGATCTTCTCTGGGTTAGCTTCGATGCCTCTCTCAGAAACCAAGAAACCCAACACTTTGTCTGCCGACACGCCAAAAACACACTTGGCCGGGTTAAGCATCATCTTATAGATGCGGAGATTGTCAAACTTCTCTTTCAAATCATCTATCAAAGTCTCTTTCTTCCTGGATTTCACAACAATATCATCCACATAGGCGTGAACATTGCGTCTGATCTGGTCATGGAGGCAATTCTGAACACACCGCTGATAAATCGCATGGGCACTCTTGAGGGCATAGACACATAGCAGAAGGCTCTAAAGGGAGTGATGAAAGTTGTCTTCCCTCCTGGTCCATAACTGCAATCTTGATCTGATGATAACCATAATAAGCTTCCAGAAAGCTCAAACGCCCACAACCCGCCGTAGCATCAATAATCTAATCAATACGAGGGAGAGCAAAAGGCTCAGCTAGACATGCCTTATTGAGATCTGTATAATCCACACACATATGCCAAGTGCCATTTTTCTTAAGTACCAACACCGGGTTAGCTAACCACTCAGGATGAAAAACTTCAATGATGAATCCAACAGCCAAGAACCAGGCCACCTGTTCACCAATAGCCTGACGCCTCTCTTCATTGAAATGATGAAGGATTTGTTTGACCGGTTTAGACTTGGGATCAATGTTGAGAGTGTGCTCAGCGAGTTCCCCCGGTACATCTGGCATATCTGAAGGCTTCCATGCAAAGATGTCCCGGTTCTCACGGATGAACTCAATGAGCACACTTTCCTATTTCGGATCCATATTAGCACTAATGCTTGCTACATCTTGAGCTTGCGTTGGTTTTCCTTGAAGAGGAAAGGGTGATGCAGCAAAGTAGCATAAGTATTTCCCTCAGTTTTTGAGAACCAAGGTATCAATCCAGTAGGAGGCTCCTCAAAAGTCCCACGCACCTACACAAACAAATAAGAACCTCGCAACCAACGCAATAAAGGGGTTGTCAATCCCTACATGGCCACTTGCGAAAGTGAGATCTGATAGAGATAATATGATAAGATAAATATTTTTGGTATTTTTATGATATAGATTGGAAAATAAAAGATGCTAATAAAAGATAGATGGAAAACTTATATGATAAAAGATAGACCCAGGGGCCATAGGTTTCACTAGTGGCTTCTCTCAAGATAGCATAAGTATTACGGTGGGTGAACAAATTACTGTCGAGCAATTGATAGAGAAGCGCATAATTATGAGAATATCTAGGCATGATCATGTATATAGGCATCACGTCCGTGTCAAGTAGATCAAAATGATTTTGTATCTACAACTATTACTCCACACATCGACCGACTCCTGCCTATATCTAGAGTATTAAGTTCATGAAGAATAGAGTAACACATTAAGAAATATGACATGATGTAGAGGGATAAACTCATGCAATATGATATAAACCCCATCTTTTTATCCTCGATGGCAACAATACAATACGTGCCTTGCTGCCCCTGCTGTCACTGGGAAAGGACACCGCAAGACTGAACCCAAAGCTAAGCACTTCTCACATTGCAAGAAAGATCAATCTAGTAGGCCAAACCAAACTGATAATTCGAAGAGACTTGAAAAGATAACTTAATCACACATAAAAGAATTCAGAGAAGATTCAAATATTTCTCATAGATAAACTTGATCATAAACTCACAATTCATCGGATCTCGACAAACACATCGCAAAAAGAGTTACATCGAATAGATCTCCAAGAAGATCGAGGAGAACTTTGTATTGAGATTCAAAGAGAGAGAAGAAGCCATCTAGCTAATAACTATGGACCCAAAGGTCTGTGGTAAACTACTCACAACTCATCGGAGAGGCCTTGGAGATGTTGTAGAGGCCGTCTGTGGTCGATTCCCCCTCCGGCGGAGCACCGACGAAGGCTCCAAGATGGGATCTCGCGGATACAGAAGGTTGTGGCGGTGGAAATAGTTTTTCGTGGTGCTCCTGGATGTTTTTGGGGTCCATGGATATATATAGGATGAAGAAGTAGGTCGGTGGACGCTCGAGGCACCGGGCACCCTCGTGGCCGCCTCCTCTGTTGCTTGACGTCCACTCCAAGTCCCCTGGATCACGTTTGTTCCAAAAATATCGCTCCCGAAGGTTTTATTCTGTTTGGAGTCCATTTGATATTCCTTTCCTTCGAAACACTGAAATAGGCAAAAATAACAGCAATTCGGGTTGGGCCTTCGGTTAGTAGGTTAGTCCCAAAAATGATATAAAGGTGTAGAGTAAAGCCCATAAACATCCAAAACAAGTAATATAATAGCATGGAACAATCAAAGATTATCGATATGTTGGAGACGTATCAAGCATCCCCAAGCTTAATTCCTGCTCGTCCTCGGGGAGGTAAATGATAAAAACAGAATTTTGAATGTGGAATGCTACCTAGCATAATTCTCAATGTAATTTTCTTTATTGTGGCATTATTGTTCATATCCAAATGATTCAAGATAAAAGCTTGTAAAACATAAAAATAGTAATACTTGAAGCATACTAACAAATAATCATGTCTTACCAAAATAGCATAGCCAAAGAAAGCTCATCACTACAAAATCATATAGTTAGGCCATGCTTCATTTTCATTACACAAACTACTCCCATCATGCACAACCCCGGTTTCTACCAAGCAATTGGTTCATACTTTTTAACGCACTTCAGCTATTTCAACTCTTACGCAATACATGAGCGCAAGCCATGGACATAGTACTATATGTGGTATAAGGTGGTTGTGAAGACAAAAAGGGAGAAGATAGTCTCACATCAACTAGGCGTATCAATGGGCTATGGAGATGCCCATTAATAGATATTAATGTGAGTGAGTAGGGATTGCCATGCAACAGATGCACTAGAGCTATAAATGTATGAAAGCTCAACAAAAGAAACTAAGTGGGTGTGCATCCAACTTTCTTGCTCACAAAGACCTAGGGCATTTTGAGGAAGCCCATCATTGGAATATACAAGCCAAGTTCTACAATGAAAAATTCCCACTACTATATGAAAGTGACAACATAGGAGACTCTCTATCATGAAGACCATGGTGCTACTTTGAAGCACAAGTGTGGAAAAGAGATTGTAGCATTGTCCCTTCTCTCTTTTCTCTCATTTTTTTTATTTGGTAGGCTCTTTGGCCTCTTCTTTTTTTATTTGTTGGGCTCTTTGGCCTCTTTTTTTTATAAAGTCCGAAGTCTCATCCCAACTTGTGGGGGAATCATAGTCTCCATCACCCTTTCCTCACTTGGGACAATGCTCTAATAATGAAGGTCATCACACTTCTATTGATTTACAACTCAAGAATTACAACTCAATACTTAACAAAATAAGACTCTATGTGTATGCCTCCAGCGATGTACCGGGATATGCAATGAATCAAGAGTTACATGTATGAAAAATTATGAAGGTGGCCTTTCCACAAATACGATGTCAACTACATGATCATGCAAAGAGCAATATGACAATGATGGAGCGTGTCATAATAAACGGAACGGTGGATAGTTGCATGGCAATGTATCTCGGAATGGCTATGGAAATGTCATAATAGGTAGGTATGGTGGCTGTTTTGAGGAAGGTAAACAATGGGTGCATGATACCGACGAAGGTTGCGCGGCATAATAGAGGCTAGCAAAGTGGAAGGGTGAGTGTGCGTATGTCCATGGACTCACATTAGTTATAAAGAACTCATATACTTATTGCAAAAGTCTCCTTGCCCTTGAAGCAAAGTACTACTACGCATGCTCCTAGGGGAAGGGTTGGTAGGAGTTAACCATCGTGCGATCCCGACCTCCACTCATAAGGAAGACAATTAAAAGAGCACCCCAT
The DNA here is from genome assembly GCF_002162155.2 of Triticum dicoccoides. Taxonomy (NCBI): domain Eukaryota; kingdom Viridiplantae; phylum Streptophyta; class Magnoliopsida; order Poales; family Poaceae; genus Triticum; species Triticum dicoccoides. Next base: position 15,194,629 of record NC_041387.1, read on the forward strand.
GCAACAAATTTGTCACACAACTTTTACCATACGTGCATGCTACGGGACTTGCCAACTTCAACACAAGTATTTCTCAATTTCATAATTACCCAACTAGCATGACTCTAACATTACCACCTTTATATCTCAAAACAATTATCAAGCATCAAATTGATCCTAGTGTTTAATGCACTTTCTATGATAGTTTTTATTATACCCAACTTGGATGCTCATCATTCTAGGACCAAATTTATAACCATAGCAAATACCATGCTGTTCAAAAATACTCTCAAAATAATATAAGTGAAGCATCAGAGATCAAAAATTTCTTCAAAATTAAGCCACCGCCGTGCTCTAGAAAAATATAAGTGAAGCACATAGAGCAAAACTATCTAGCTCAAAAGATATAAGTGAAGCACATAGAGTATTCTAATAAATTCTATATCATAAGTGTTTCTCCAAAAAGGTGTGTACATCAAGGATGATAGTGGAAATCTAAAAAGCAAAGACTCATATCATACATGATGCTCCAAGCAAAACACATATCATGTGGCGAATAAAAATATAGCTCCAAGTAAAGTTACCGACAGACGAAGACGAAAGAGGGGATGCCTTCCGGTGCATCCCCAAGCTTAGGATTTTGGTTATCCTTGAATATCTTGGGGTGCCATGGGAATCCCCAAGCTTAGGCTCTTGCCACACCTTATTCCATAGTCCATCAAATCTTTACCCAAAACTTGAAAACTTTACAACACAAAACTCAACAGGTAATCTCATCAGCTCCGTTAGTGCAAGAAAGAAAAACCACCACATAAGGTACTGTAATGAACTCATTCTTTATTTATATTGGTGTTAAACCTACTGTATTCCAACTTCTCTATGGTTCATACCCCCCGATACTAGCCATAGATGCATCAAAATAAGAAAACAACACACGAAAAACAGAATCTGTCAAAAACAGAACAATCTGTAGCAATCTGTGACTTTCTAATACTTCTGGAACTCTAAATATCCTACAAAAATAGGAAGTCCTGGGAAATGTGTCTATTTCTCTACAGAAAAAATAATAAATGCAAAATCACGTTTCTGTGAATTACTAAAATTATTTTCGTGCGTGCAAAGTTTCTGTTTTTCAGCATAATCAAATTAACTATCACCGTAGGTTATCCTATAGGTTCTACTTGGCACAAACACTAATTAAAACATGAAAACACATCTAAACAGAACCTAGATGAAATATTTATTACTAAACAGAAGCAAAAATCAAGAAACAAAAATAAAATTGGGTTGCCTCCCAACTAGCGGTATTGTTTAACGCTCCTAGCTAGCTATTGATAATTTTAATGAGGCTCACATGAAAGACAAGAATTGAAGCACAAAGAGACCATCATGAAACACATGGCAAACACATCTAAGTCTAACATACTTCCTATGCATAGGCATATTATAAGCAAACAAATTTGCAAGGCAAGCAAAAACTAGCATATGCAAGGAAGAAGAAAGGGACGATAACAATCTCAACATGACGAGAGGTAATTTAGTAAGATAGAAATTTCTACGAATATATTTTCCCCTATCATAATAATTACATGTAGGATCATAAGCATATTCAAAAAAATAGCTATCACATAAAATATTTTCAACACGATCCACATGCATGCGAAGTTGACACTCTTCCAAAATAGTGGGATTAACATTAACTAAAGTGATGACCTCTCCAAGCCCACTTTCAATAATATTGCAAACACTATTATCAATCTCATATTAATCATGGGGGCTAAATAAATTTTCAAGATCAAAAGAAGAATCACCCCAATCATGATCATTGCAACAAGTAGTAGACATAGCAAAACTAGCATCCCCAAGCTTAGGGTTTTGCATATTATTAGCACAATTGACATCAACAGAATTTATAGTAACATCATTGCAATCATGCTTTTCATTGAAGGAACTACCAAGTATGGGTGCAATAGCAACAATCTCATATTTAACATATGGAACTATAGCAAATTCATCTTCATAAATATTGGCATCATGGCCACAAGAATAGCAAGCATCATGCTCATCAAGGGATATTTCAATCAAATCGTCGGAATCATTATCTGTAGATTCATGCATATCATTATTTTCTTCCAAAGCAATAGTCATTCTCTCAATAAATTCTTTGACATAGACATTCTCAAATTTTTCAAATTCGTAGAGAGTAATATGATACTTTTCAATCATAGAAGCAACTTCATAAGCACCCTTAAAAGCAACAAATTATTCAATATGTTCGATATCATAGTAACTATAAACACCCCTTGCATAAGAATATAAGATTTCATTTTCATTAAACTCACATAGGTAGGGAAGGTGTTTTTTAGGGTTCTTAGAGCAAGAAGTAAAATCATAAATTTCAAAAAGATTGCAAGCATAACACAGCAATCTGTTTATTTGATCCCATAAGAGTCTCCCTTTTCAGACAAATGGTGACGCACAAAATGAGCATGCTCACCTAAAGATTTCCCATCACTTAGGCTAGTTGGGGTTTCAGCATGAGTGCATAAGGATCAAAGATGATCCAAGTAGAACACTTTAAGTGAATCCATATCAATAGATTTTTAGCAAGCAAAGATGCAAGCAAAAAGAAGGCACATGGTAACACAAGATCGAACGGAAGGAGGGTGAAGAAAAGACAAAGGTGAAGGGGGGAGAGGAAAATGAGAGGCAAATGGCAAATAATGTAATGCGAGGGATAAGGGTTTGTGATGGGTGATACGTCTCCAATGTATCTATAATTTTTGGTTGTTCCATGCTATTATATTACCCCTTTTGGATGTTTATGGGCTTTATTTTACACATATATATCATTTTTGGGACTAACCTACTAACCGAAGGCCCAACCAGTATTGCTATTTTTTTGCCTATTTCAGTATTTCGAAGAAAAGGAATATCAAACGGAGTCCAAACGGAATGAAACCTTCGGGAGCGTGACATTTGGAACGAATGTGATCCGGAGAACTTGGAGTGCAAGTCAAGGAACGAACGAGGCCTCCAAGAGATAGGAGGGCGCGCCCACCCCTCCTGGGCGCGCCCCCTGTCTCCTGGGCCCCAAAGGCGGCCACCGACGTACTTCTTCCTCCTATACATACCTATGATACGTCCATTTTGCATCATGCTTTTATATCAATGTTTATTGCATTATGGGCTGTTTTTACACATTATATATCAATACTTATGGCTATGCTCTCTTATTTTACAAGGTTTACCATGAAGAGGGGGAATGCCGGCAGCTGGAATTCTGGCTAGAAAAGGAGTAAACGTTGGAAACCTATTCTGCACCACTCCAAAAGACCTGGGACTCCACGAAACAACTTTTCAGATTCAATAAGAATATTTGGGAAAAAGAAATAGGCCGGGGGGCCCACACCCTGTCCAGGAGACAGGGGGCGTGCCCCCCCTGTAGGGCGCGCCCCCCTTTCTCCTGGGCCCTCTGGTGGGCTTCTGGCTGCCATCTTCTGCTATATGAAGGGTTTTATCCTGGAAAAAATCATGGGCAAGCTTACGGGATGAAACTCCGCCGCCACGAGGCAGAACCTTGGCGGAATCAATCTAGGGCTCTGGAGGAGCTGTTCTACTGGGGACACTTCCCTCCGGGAAGGGGAAATCATCACCAACGTCATCACCAACGATCTTCTCATCGGGAGGGGGTCAATCTCCATCAACATCTTCACCAGCACCATCTCATCTCAAAACCCTAGTTCATCTCTTGTATCCAATCTTGTATCAAAACCACAAATTGGTACCTGTGGGTTGCTAGTAGTGTTGATTACTCCTTGTAGTTGATGCTATTTGGTTTACTTGGTGGAAGATCATATGTTCAGATCCTTTATGCATATTATTACCCCTCTGATTATGAACATGAATATGCTTTGCGAGTAGTTACGTTTGTTCCTGAGGACATGGGTGAAGTCTTGCTATTAGTAGTCATGTGAATTTGGTGTTCGTTCGATATTTTGATGAGATATATGTTGTCTCTCCTCTAGTGGTGTTATGTGAACATCGACTACATGACGCTTCACCATTATTTGGGCCTAGAGGAAGGCATAGGGAAGTAATAAGTAGATGATGGGTTGCTAGAGTGACAGAAGCTTAAACCCTAGTTTATGCGTTGCTTCGTTAGGGGTTGATATGGACCCATATGTTTAATGATGTGGTTAGGTTTACCTTAATACTCATTTTTGTAGTTGCCGATGCTTGCAATAGGGGTTAATCATAAGTGGGATTCTTGTCCATGTTAGGGTAGTAACCAAGTACAGGTCCACCCACATATCAAATTATCAAAGTACCGTACGTGAATCTTATGAACGTGATGAAAACTAGCTTGACGGTAATTCCCAATGTGTCCTCGGGAGCTCCTTCTTCATTATTAGAATTTGTCCAGGCTTATCCATTGCTACATAAAGGATTGGTCCACCATGCTTCACTTTATTTACTTTATTTACGTTTTGCTCATTACTATTCATCTTATCACAAAACTATCTAACACCTACTATTTCAGTGCTTGCAGAGAAAACCTTACTGAAAACCGCTTATCATTTCCTTCTGCTCCTCTTTGGTTTGACACTTTTACTTATCGAAAGGACTACGATAGATCCCCTATACTTGTGGGTCATCAAGACTCTTTTCTGGTGCCGTTGCCAGGGAGTGTAGCGCTCTTGGTGAGTGGAACTTGGTAAGGAAACATTTATATAGTGTGCTGAAATTTTCTGTTACTTGTCACTATGGAAACTAATCCTTTGAGGGGCTTGTTTGGGGTATCTTCACCCCAACCAGAAGAGCCAATAGATGATCCTCAACCTACTGATACTTATGAAAATATTCACTTTGAGATTCCTTCGGGTATGATAGAGAAACTGCTAGCTAATCCTTTTGTAGGAGACGGAACATTGCATCCCGACTTACACCTTATCTTTGTGGATGAAGTTTGTGGATTATTTAAGCTTGCAGGTATTCCTGATGATGTTGTCAAAAGGAAGGTCTTCCCTTTATCTTTGAAGGGAGATGCAATGACATGGTATAGGCTATGTGATGATACGAGATATTGGAACTATAAGCGATTGAAGTTGGAATTTCACCAGAAGTTCTACCCTATGCATCTTGTTCATCGTGATCGTAATTACATATATATTTTTTGGCCTCGCGAAGGAGAAAGCATCGCTCAAGCTTGGGGGAGGCTTAAGTCAATGTTATATTCACGCCCCAATCATGAGCTCTCTCGGGAAATGATTATTCGGAATTTTTACGCTCGGCTTTCTCTTGATAATCGCAACTTGCTCGATACTTCCTGTGATGGTTCCTATATGCTGAAGACTATTGATTTCAAATGGGACTTATTGGAAAGAATTAAACGCAACTCTGAAGATTGGGGTTCCGACGATGGTAAGGAGTCAGGTATGACACCTAAGTTCGATTGTGTTAAATCTTTTATGGATACCGATGCTTTCCGTGGATTTATCTCTAAGTATGGACTTGACTCTGAGATAGTAGCTACTTTTTGTGAAACTTTTGCTAATCACGTTGATCTCCCTAAAGAGAAGTGGTTTAAATATAATCCTCATGTTGAAGTTAAAGTAGTTGCACCTATTACAGTCGAAGAGAAGACTATTACATATAGTGATCCCATTATTCCTACTACTTATGTTGAAAAACCTCCTTTTCCTGTTAGGATAAAAGATCATGTCAAAGCTTCGACTGTTGTCCGTAAGAGTAATACTAGGACCTATACACCTCCTGAGCAAATTAATGTTGAACCTGGTATTGCTATGATTAAGATCTTTTGGATGAGGACTTAGATGGGCATGTTATTTCTTTTTATGGTGAAACTGCTAATATTGCTAGACCCGATATTAAGACACGTAGACTTGTTGTAGGCATGCCTGTTATTTCTGTTAAAATACGAGATCATTGTTATCACGGTTTATCTGATATGGGTGCTAGTGCTAATGCGATACCTTATGATCTTTATAAAGAAATTATGCACGATATTGCACCTGTTGAATTAGAAGACATTGATGTTACTATTAAGCTTGCTAATAGGGACACCATTAAACCTATTGGGATTGTTAGATATGTTGAAGTCTTGTGTGGGAAGATTAAATACCCTGCTGATTTTCTTGTTCTTGGTTCCCCACAAGATGATTTTTGTCCCATTATTTTTGGTAGACCCTTCTTGAATACTGCTAGTTCTAAGATTAATTGTGAAAAGAATATTGTCACTGTTGGCATAGATGGTATGTCTCATGAGTTTAATTTTGCTAAGTTTAGTAGACAACCTCGTGAAAGGGAACCACCTAGTAAGGATGGAATTATTGGTCTTGCTTCCATTGCTGTTCCACCAACTGATCCGTTAGAACAATATTTGCTAGACCATGAAAACAATATGTTTATGAAGGAAAGGGAAGAAATAGATGAAGTGTTCCTTAAACAGGAGCCTATGCTGAAACATAACCTTCCCGTTGAAATTCTTGGGGATCCTCCTCCACCCAAGCGTGATCCCGTGTTTGAACTCAAACCATTACCTGATAAACTTAAGTATGCTTATCTTGATGAAAAAGAAATATATCTTGTTATTATTAGTGCTAACCTTTCAGATAAAGAAGAAGAAAGATTATTGAAAACTCTGAAGAAGCACTGAGCTGCTATTGGATATACTTTGGATGATCTTAAGGGCATTAGTCCCACATTATGCCAACACAAAATTTCAGTGTAGAAAGATGCCAAACCAGTTAGAGATCCGCAAAGACGATTAAATCCCAAAATGAAGGAAGTGGTAAGAAAGGAGATACTAAAGCTCCTTGAGGCAGGTATTATTTATCCCATTGCTGATAGCGAATGGGTAAGCCCTGTCCATTGTGTCCCTAAAAAGGGAGGTATTACTGTTGTTCCTAATGATAAAGATGAATTGATCCCGCGAAGAATTATTACAGGCTATAGGATGGTAACTGATTTTCGTAAGTTAAATAAAGCTACTAAGAAAGATCATTACCCTTTACCTTTTATTGATCAAATTCTAGAAAGGCTATCCAAACACACACATTTTTGCTTTCTAGATGGTTATTCTGGCTTCTCGCAAATACCTGTATCAGCGGGGGGTCAATCTAAAACTACTTTTACTTGCCCTTTTGGTACTTTTACGTATAGACGTATGCCTTTTGGTTTATGTAATGCACCTGCTACCTTTCAAAGATGCATGATGGCTATATTTTCTGATTTTTGTGAAAAGATTTGTGAGGTATTCATGGATGACTTCTCCGTCTATGGATCCTCTTTTGATGATTGTTTGAGCAACCTTGATCGAGTTTTGCAGAGATGCGAAGACACTAGTCTCGTTCTAAATTGGGAAAATTGCCACTTTATGGTTAATGAAGGCATTGTATTGGGGCACAAGATCTCCGAGAGAGGTATTGAAGTTGATAAATCCAAAGTTGATGCTATTGAAAAGATGCCATGTCCCAAGGACATAAAAGGTATAAGAAGTTTCCTTGGTCATGTCGGCTTTTATAGGAGGTTCATTAAGGACTTTTCTTAAATCTCTAGGCCTCTGAGTAATTTATTGCAAAAAGATATTCCTTTTGTCTTTGATGATGATTGTGTAGAAGCATTTGACACACTTAAGAAGGCTTTGATCACTGCACCTATTGTCCAGCCACCTGATTGGAATTTACCTTTTGAAATTATGTGCGATGCTAGTGATTATGCTGTAGGTGCTGTTTTAGGGCAAAGAGTTGATAAGAAATTGAATGTTATCCATTATGCTAGCAAGACTCTTGATACTGCCCAGAGAAATTATGCTACTACTAAAAAAGAATTCTTAGCAATTGTGTTTGCATGTGATAAGTTTAGACCTTATATTGTTGATTCCAAAGTTACTATTCACACCGATCATGCTGCTATTAAATATCTTATGGAAAAGAAAGATGCTAAGCCTAGACTCATTAGATGGGTTCTCTTGATCCAAGAATTTGACTTGCATATTATTGATAGAAAGGGAGCTGAGAACCCCGTTGCAGACAACTTGTCTAGGTTAGAGAATGTTCTTGATGACCCACTGCCTATTAATGATAGTTTTCCTAATGAACAATTAGCGGTTGTCAATGCTTCTCGTACTGCTCCTTGGTATGCTGATTATGCTAATTATATTGATGCTAAATATATACCGCCTAGTTTCACATACCAGCAAAAGAAAAAGTTCTTTTATGATTTAAGACATTACTTCTGGGATGATCCACACATTTATAAAGAAGGAGTAGATGGTATTATTAGACTTTGTGTTCATGAGCATGAACAGGAACAGATCCTATGCAAGTGTCACTTTGAATCCTATGGAGCACACCACGCTGGAGATAGAACTGCACACAAGGTACTACAATCTGCTTTTTATTGGCCTACTCTTTTCAAAGATGCTCGTAAGTTTGTCGTATCTTGTGATGAAAGTCAAAGAATAGGTAACATTAGTAGACGTCAAGAAATGCCTATGAATTATTCTCTTGTTATTGAACCATTTGATGTTTGGGGCTTTGATTATATGGGACCTTTTCCTGCCTCTAATGGTTATACACATATTTTAGTTGCTGTTGATTATGTTACTAAGTGGGTAGAAGCTATTCCAACTAGTAGTGCTGATCATAACACTTCTATTAAAATGCTTAAAGAAGTTATTTTTCCGAGGTTTAGAGTCCCTAGATATCTTATGACTGATGGTGGTTAACACTTTATTCATGGTGCTTTCCGTAAGATGCTTGCTAAGTATGATGTCAATCATAGAATCACATCTCCTTATCACCCACAGTCTAGTGGTCAAGTAGAGTTGAGCAATAGAGAGCTCAAATTAATTTTGCAAAAGACTGTGAATAGATCTAGAAAGAATTGGTCCAAAAAACTTGATGATGCATTATGGGCCTATAGAACTGCATGCAAAAATCCTATGGGTATGTTTCCATATAAGATGGTTTATGGAAAAGCATGTCATTTACCTCTTGAACTTGAACATAAAGCATATTGGGCTGTTAAAGAGCTCAATTATGACTTCACACTTGCCGGTGAGAAGAGGTTGTTTGATATTAGCTCCCTTGATGAATGGAGAACCCAAGCATATGAGAATGTCAAGCTTTTCAAAGAAAAAGTCAAACGCTAGCACGATAAGAGGATACAGAAGCGTGAGTTTAACGTAGGAGATTATGTGTTATTGTTCAACTCTCGTTTAAGATTTTTTGCAGGAGAACTTCTGTCAAAATGGGAAGGTCCCTACATTATCGAGGAGGTCTATCGTTCTGGTGCTAGAAAAATCAACAACTTGAAGGCACAAATCCGAGGGTGGTAAATGGACAAAGAATTCAACATTATATTTCAGGCAATCCTATCAATGTTGAAACTAATATTATAGAAACCATAAAGCCTGAGGAATACATAAGAGACACTTTCCAGAACGTTCCATACTCCGAAAAGGCATAGGTACGTGGTACGGTGTCGGGGAAACTGATCCACGAACACCTATGGGGATCGGCGGACCGAGCCCCTTTCAATTCGGTGAGGGCGGAGGTTGAACAAAGAGCGGATCGAGGCAGTACACGCGAGCAGTTTTACCCAGCTTCGGGCCGCACGGATGCGTAAAACCCTACTGCTGCTTGTTTGTGTGTATTGAATCCTTGCTCAGGAGCGATCGACACTATCATACTGAGCGTGGGAGTGTTTCTGGTGTTTCGAATGAGCCGAACCCCTTCTACGTTGCGCCTGGGCCTCCTTTTATATTCTCAAGGGGTCACCGACAGGTGGCAACATAGACGAGAGGGGTAAAAATGGAAAAGGATGCGGTAGGTGCAGCTACCGCTACTGTAGACACAGTGCACCTACCTAACTCTGACGGCAGGGGACAAGAGCATTGAATGCCTGTCTGAGTTGCCTAAACAGTGCAAAAAGTGACCGTTAGGAGCGCCACCGTTTGCCACGATGGCCTTCTCTTCATCTCCGCTTGCCACCATGTACCCCTGGCTGCACAGGCTCCCGCCACGCGCCCCCTGAGGATGCCTCATGGTGACACGCGGGTGGGTGCGCTGGAGCGTGGGTACAGAGTGGCAACTGGCCCCCGGCAAGTACCTTGCCGGGGTCGTCGTCTTGTCGCGTCCGGATCTTGTCGCTCGCCGGATCTTGCCGGGACGCAGGGCGCGTCGCGGCAAGCTTTCTTGGTATGCCTTGAGTGGCCTTCCCGGCAAGCTCCTCTTGCCGGGGCCTGGGTTGGCCTTCCCGGCAAGCTCCTCTTGCTGGGGCCTTGGTTGGCCTTCCCGGCAAGCTCCTCTTGCCGGGGCCTTGGTTTGAGTACTTTGTTCTTGAATGGTCTTCAAGGGAACCACGGAGGGTCTTGGCGGTCACCCGGCAAGCCTTGCCGCGGGGCGCTGCAACTGCCCGTGCACGAGTTCGGGATACTAGGGTACCCCTACTCTAGTACACCGACAGGAGCCCCCGGGCCTGGGCCATACACGGTGTCGAGCGCTGTTGGGCCAGGCCCAAAACAGTGCACGGGCACGCGCGGCCTGGGTCCACACCAAATCTCGCTCCGCTCCCACCGCGCATGCCCAGAACGGCACGCGTCAAACGCGGCGTCGTGGGTGACGCGAGCGGCGTGCGCGGGGCTAAGCCCCTTGAGCATGCGCCAGGCCACGATGAGGGGGACGGTTCACGCCCTCCTTCTTAAACGGAGGTAGGCGTGGGGGCGTGGTGCATTTACTGGACGGGGCCGGTGCGCGGTTTTCGGGACGTCCACTCCCCGCGTTCACGGGTGGGAGCGAGGCCGCCTCATCCGTCGTCTTGGTTCTGCATCCCCGCCACGCGGCTCCGATGCGCTTGGGGTCGCGGATGGTGGAAGTGGGAAACTGGGCCGTCGCGAGCGGAGGCAGCGGGTTGGCCCCGACTCGCTGCCCTTCCCGTGCCTTGATTCGCTGAGCGGGGCGGCCGAGCCCCCACCTCGCTTCTTTATAAAGAGCGGGAGGGGAGCTCAGAAACCCGCACTCTCTCATCTCCTCCTTTCTTCAGCTTCTGCTCCCCTTTCTCTCATTCGCCATGGAGAAAGGGAACCCAGGCCCTTCATCGGTGGCGGCGAGGGTCGCCGCCAGACAGCGCATCTCTCCCTCTCCCGCGCCCGTGGTGGCAGAGCCAGCCATAAGGGGAAGAGGGAGGGGGCGAGGTCGCGGACGAGGTCAAGGCGCTCGGGGAAGAGACGGGCGGGGCGGCGCGCCAGCTTCGCCTACGCCGGCGGCTCCTTCCCCCACGGCGGTCCATATAGGGGATGACCCTTGCGAGTTCTTCGTCAAGCTGCGCCGGGCGCCTCGTCGTCGCCTCCGGCTTCCAGCTCCGTTTGCGAGCGCGATGGAGTTGGACCCGCCCGAGATACTAAGACTGCACATGAGGGGCTGTGGGATCAATGGCACGTGAGTCCGTGTTGTATTCCCAGCCCCTAATGTGATGTATCTTGATCGAGGGTGGAAGACGTTCGCCCGTATCCACAGCCTGATGGAGGGGTTTACCCTCCATTTTAAGTTGATGGAGGGCGATCTCCTCTCCGTCAAGGTCTTCGGGTGCTTCGGCACTCAGACGAAGTGCTGCGTGGACAGCTCCGCCGATAGCGAAGGCTCCTCCTCGAGCGAGAGTGACGAGGAGGAGAGCGACAGCGATGATGAGGGTAGCGGGCGGCAGGGTGGCGGGTCCGACTAGGCGTCGGGCGCCGCTTCGCGCGGCACCGGCGACCCCATCATCGGTGTCGCCGGCTTCTTGAACTCCCCGGGGTCGTCTCCTTGGGCGGATGGCGTAGGGAGGCTGCGGAAGGGGAAGAGGGCTGGCGACAAGGCCGTCAGGTCGGAGTATGAGGGCGTGGTTCCCTCGACAGCGTGCTGACGTCCTGCCGCCCCGTCTTCGAGCCCCGCTTCCAGTGCCGCCATCGCCGTCCAGCCTTCGGACGGCCCCCGGGATTTTCTCTTGGTGTCTTCTGGCACCCGTAGCTCGCCTAGAAACTCCTTTTGCCCTTTTCGCCTCCTTGACCTGTCTCCTGAGTGGGATGTTTTTTAATGAAAAGGGGATGCTTGCCGGGTTATTTGTCTCGCAAGTTGAAGCCACGCCAAGGAGCAAATCCTTGGTATCCCTCGGACAGAGATTTCATCTCCCGGCAACAGGCCCTGCCGTCTTCCCACGTCGCTCGACCTTTCTCACGCTTTTGACGGAGGCAGGAACGAGGTGGGTGCGGTCTCCTCGTTTCATCCCTTTGCTGCCGCGACTACGACCAAACTTGGCCCCGAGAACGAGCCCCAGGGCCTAGAGTTGAGGGAGCACGGCAGTTTTCGGGAAGAAACGTGTTTTCGCATTCCCCAGTCCATAAGAGGATGCATGATGAGGGATGAAAGACTTATCTGATATTGCAGCCCCCGGCAACTCTGGTTTGCCGTGGACGATTCTTGGCACTCGCAGCCCCCAGCGATACTGGCTTGCCGGGAAGGTTTTTATCTTCCAGCAGAGAACTTTGACGTTCTCGATGCCGGCTTCTGGCAAGCTTGTTGCCGAGAAGGCTTTTATCTTCAGCAGAGAACTTTGACATTCTCGATGCCGGCTTCCGGCAAGCTTGTTGCCAGGAAGGCTTTTATCTTCAGCAGAGAACTTTGACGTTCTCAATGCCGGCTTCCGGCAAGCTTGTTGCCAGGAAGGCTTTTATCTTCAGCAGAGAACTTTGACGTTCTCGATGCCGGCTTCCGGCAAGCTTGTTGCCAGGAAGGCTTTTATCTTCAGCAGAGAACTTTGACGTTCTCGATGCCGGCTCCCGGCAAGCTTGTTGCCAGGAAGGCTTTTATCTTCGGCAGAGAACTTTGACGTTCTCGATGCCGGCTTCCGGCAAGCTTGTTGCCAGGAAGGCTTTTATCTTCAGCAGAGAACTTTGATGTTCTCGAAGCTGGCTTCCGGCAAGCTTGTTGCCAGGAAGGCTTTTATCTTCAGCAGAGAACTTTGACGTTCTCGATGCCGGCTTCCGGCAAGCTTGTTGCTAGGAAGGCTTTTATCTCCAGCAGAGAACTTTGACGTTCTCGATGCCGGCTTCCGGCAAGCTTGTTTCCAGGAAGGCTTTTATCTCCAGCAGAGAACTTTGACGTTCTCGATGCCGGCTTCTGGCAAACTTGTTGCCAGGAAGGCTTATGGCGAAGAACTTCGTTGTTCTTGACACCAGCTCCCGGCAAGATCGTTGCCGGAAAGGCTTATGGCGAAGAACTTCGTCGTTCTTGACACCGGCTCCCGGCAAGATCGTGGCCGGAAAGGCTTATGGCGAAGAACTTCGTCGTTCTTGACACCGGCTCCCGGCAAGATCGTTGCCGGAAAGGCTTATGGCAAAGAACTTCGTCGTTCTTGACAGCAAAAAGATTGGTCCTAAGGGCGTTGCCAACCCCCGGGCCATAACTGCGTTCAAACATGACAAGTGATTAGCATCTGAAGTGCACTTAACTCGCTTGCGAATTTTGACTTTTGTTGCATATTCCCTATGCCTGCTGGAATGCTTTCCGGTGCGTATGATCCAGCCAGCAGCGCTTGAGGGAATGGGCCCTTAGCGGCTATTCGGGAACATCGCCTCCCGGAAAGGTTTACCTTCTTGGTTCTAGAGCAACCGCACAAGTTGCCGAGCGGACTCGAGGCAACATGGAGCGCAACTAGCCCCGAGAAGGCTCCTTGGCATACAGGTCTATGCAGAAATCTCAAATAAATAGTGCATGCTATCTTCCTGTTCAACCTCTCTTTGTACGTTCACCCTACGCTTTTAGGGAACTTGTCGGCGCAGGCACCTTAGCCGCGAGCGCTGAGTGTGGGACGTCAGCAGCCTGCTGGCAGTGCCGCTACCGACAAGAAATCTTGTCGCAACTAGTCACAGCTCACTTAAGTTGTTGAGCGGACTCGAAACAAAGTAAGGGCGCAACTAGCTACGAGTCGATTCCTCCACGCACAGGTTTTCCATACAAAGAACAAGATCTCCGAGGCGGATAACCTTATATAGAAAGGAAATATCTAAAGTTTCGCATGACTTAGCTTTTCTGTTGCCGTCCTGGCGTCGTTCTTTTGCTCGCCTGCTTCTTAGGAGCCATGACGATGAAGAACAGCTGAGCCTTAACGTGGACGGAACAGTTGCCGCCGAATCCTTCTTCTTCGGTGGCATGTCGATGAAGACGATGAAGATTTAGCTCGCGTGCACGCCGGATCGGGTTCGCACAATCTCGACGCCCCCCTACTTGGCGCGCCAAAGATGTCGGGGAAACTGATCCACGAACACCTATGGGGATCGGCGGACCGAGCCCCTTTCGATTCAGTGAGGGCGGAGGTTGAACAAAGAGCGGATCGAGGCAGTACACGCGAGCAGTTTTACCCAGCTTCGGGCCGCACGGATGCGTAAATCCCTACTGCTTCTTGTTTGTGTGTATTGAATCCTTGCTCAGGAGCGATCGACGCTATCAGACTGAGCGTGGGAGTGTTTCTGGTGTTTCGAATGAGCCGAACCCCTTCTACGTTGCGCCTGGGCCTCCTTTTATATTCTCAAGGGGTCACCGACAGGTGGCAACGTAGAAGAGAGGGGTAAAAATGGAAAAGGATGCGGTAGGTGCAGCTACCGCTACTGTAGACACAGTGCACCCTACCTAACTCTGACGGCAGAGGACAAGAGCATTGAATGCCTGTCTGAGTTGCCTAAACAGTGCAAAAAGTGACCGTTAGGAGCGCCACCGTTCGCCACGATGGCCTTCTCTTCATCTCCGCTTGCCACCACGTACCCCTGGCTGCACAGGCTCCCGCCACACGCCCCCTGAGGAAGCCTCATGGCGACACGTGGGTGGGTGCGCTGGAGCGTGGGTACAGAGTGGCAACTGGCCCCCGGCAAGTACCTTGCCGGGGTCGTCGTCTTGTCGCGTCCGGATCTTGTCGCTCGCCGGATCTTGCCGGGACGCAGGGCGCGTCGCGGCAAGCTTTCTTGGTATGCCTTGAGTGGCCTTCCCGGCAAGCTCCTCTTGCCGGGGCCTTGTCTCTTCCCGGCAAGCTCCTCTTGCCGGGGCCTGGGTTGGCCTTCCCGGCAAGCTCCTCTTGCTGGGGCCTTGGTTGGCCTTCCCGGCAAGCTCCTCTTGCCGGGGCCTTGGTTTGAGTACTTTGTTCTTGAATGGTCTTCAAGGGAACCACGGAGGGTCTTGGCGGTCACCCGGCAAGCCTTGCCGCGGGGCGCTGCAACTGCCCATGCACGAGTTCGGGATACTAGGGTACCCCTACTCTAGTACACCGACATACGTTAAGTAAACCGACTCCAAAACAATTCTAATGGCAATTTTTATCAGTTTTGGATTATTTTAGGATTTTAGGAAGAAAGAAGTAGTCTGAAAGGAACACGAGGCTCCCACGAGAGAGTAGGGCGCGCCCCCCCTGTAGGGCGCAGCCCCCTGTCTCGTGGGCACCTCGTGTGCCTCCCGGACTCCGTTTTCTTGTATGTTACATATTTTGGTCGGTAAAAATTCATTATATATACTCTCGAAGGTTTTGACCACCGTATCATGCAAATATCCTCTGTTTTTGTTTCAAGCTGTTTCTGTTTCACATCTAGAGCATCATGTCATCTCCAAGCGCTCCCAAGGACAAGTTTTTCAAGAGGGTTGACAACCCTTATCTTGCGGAGGTGCTGCATCACCCTCAAACCATTGAGATGCGTGAGGGGGTGTTGCACATCCGCGATGTGGAGGGACCAAGGCCTACAGGGAGCATGGAGACAAAGCTCGAAGCCATGGAGCAAGAAGTTTTCAAGTGTCAAGGGATGGTGGAGCGTGGACTCAACGCTAACCAGATGATGATCACGGAGTTCACTAACAACCACAAGCTGGACGCCAAAGTCATTGGGGAGACCATCTTCAAGCTTCAAGAGAAAATCGAGCACCTCCAAGCCCAGATTTATGAACTGCAAAACCATAACTGTGAGTATGAATATAGATTCAAGTGAATGAGTTTGGCTGCAGATTTAAGGATCCCGGAGACTCGATCATCCTTTTATGATGGAGAGCCTATGCCTAGGAAGACGGACGACAAGCCTACATCATCAACAACTCCTACTTCACCACCTCCAAAGAAATAATCACATTGGTATGGGCACTCCCCTTGGCAACTGCCAAGCTTGGGGGAGGTGCCCCGGTATCGTATCACCATCACACTCCTATCTTTACCACTTTATTTAGTTCGATCCTTTTAGTAGTATCGTGATCTATTAGTTGAAGTTTTGATATCAAGTAGTTTTGAGTCTTGCTTTGTGATCTCTTTATGTAATCGAGTCCGTGTGCTATCTATAATAAATATTAGTGTTGAGTCAAGGGCTTTGCTATGTTGCTATGATCTTGAGAAAATAAATAGAACAAAAGAGTTCATATTGATCTTATGGATAGTGATAACTTCACACATAGAAAGTATGAGGCATAAAAATTATTGAGAGTTGATGAACGTACCCTTGGTCATCATTGCAATTAATAGGAAGTGATAAGGAAAGAGGGGTTCACATATAAATATATTATCTTGTACATCTTTTATAACTGTGAAGCACTCATTAAAGTATGACATGCTAAAAGAGTTGACGTTGGACAAGGAAGACAACGTAATGGTTTATGTTTTCCGACATCTCAGTTAAAGTATATTGTCATTGACCTTCCAAACATGTTGAGCTTGCCTTTCCCCCTCATGCTAGCAAAATTCTTTGCACCAAGTAGAGATACTACTTGTGCTTCCAAACATCCTTAAAACCAGTTTTGCCATGAGAGTCCACCATACCTACCTATGGATTGAGTAAGATCCTTCAAGTAAGTTATCATCGGTACAAGCAATAAAAATTGCTCTCTAAATATGTATGACTTATTAGTGCAGAGAAAATAAACTTTGTACGAACTTGTTGTGGAAGTAATAAAAGCGACGGACTGCATAATAAAGGTCCACATACAAGGGGCAATATAAAGTGACGTTCTTTTGCACTAAGACTTTATGCATCAACCCTAAACGCGCATAACAACCTCTGCTTCCCTCTGCGAAGGGCCTATCTTTTACTTTATGCTTGAGTCAAGGTGATCCTCACCTTTCCCTTTTTCATTTTATCCTTTGACAAGCTCCTCGTGTTTGAAAGATCATGATGCATATACCCAATTGGATGTAAGTTGGCATAGGTTATTATTGTTGACATCACTTAAAGGTGAATATGTTGGGAGGCAACACAATAAGCCCCTATCTTTCTTAGTGTCCGGCTGAAACTCTATAACCACAAGTATTGCATGAGTGTTAACAATTATAGGGGACTACGAGATAGTTGAGTATGTGAGCTTGTTGAAAAGGTCTATTATTGACTCTTTCTGATGTTACGATAAATTGCAATTGCTTCAATGACTGAGATTATAGTTTGTTAGTTACCAACGAAGTTTTTGAACCATACTTGACATTGTGAATTGCTTATTACTTGAACATAAGAAATCATATGACAAAATCCATATATGTTGCTGTTATTAGAATGATCATGATGCCCTCATGTCCGTATTTTATTTTTATCGACACCTCTGTCTCTAAACATGTGGACATATTTTTTGATTATGGCTTCCGCTTGAGGACAAGCGAGGTCTAAGCTTGGGGGAGTTGATACGTCCATTTTGCATCATGCTTTTATATCAATGTTTATTGCATTATGGGCTGTTATTACACATTATATATCAATACTTATGGCTATTCTCTCTTATTTTACAAGGTTTACCATGAAGAGGGGGGATGTCGGCAGCTGGAATTCTGGCTGGAAAAGGAGAAAACGTTGGAAACCTATTCTGCCCAACTCCAAAAGATCTGAGACTCCACGAAACAACTTTTCAGATTTAATAAGAATTTTTGGGAAAAAGAAATAGGCCAGGGGGCCCACACCCTGTCCAGGAGACAGGGGCGTGCCCCCCCCCTATAGGGCGCGCCCCTATCTCCTGGGCCCCCTGGTGGGCTTCCGGCTACCATCTTCTGCTATATGAAGGGTTTTATCCTGGAAAAAATCATGGGCAAGCTTATGGGACGAAACTCCGCCGCCACGAGGCGGAACCTTGACGGAATCAATCTAGGGCTCTGGTGGAGCTGTTCTGCCAGGGACATTTCCCTCCGGGAGGGGAAAATCATCACCAACATCATCACCAACGATCCTCTCATCGGGAGGGGGTCAATCTCCATCAACATCTTCACCAGCACCATCTCATCTCAAAATCCTAGTTCATCTCTTGTATCCAATCTTGTATCAAAACCACAAATTGGTACCTGTGGGTTGCTAGTAGTGTTGATTACTCCTTGTAGTTGATGCTATTTGGTTTACTTGGTGGAAGATCATATGTTCAGATCCTTTATGCATATTATTACCCCTCTGATTATGAACATGAATATGCTTTGTGAGTAGTTACGTTTGTTCCTGAGGACATGGGTGAAGTCTTGCTATTAGTAGACATGTGAATTTGGTGTTCCTTCGATATTTTGATGAGATGTATGTTGTCTCTCCTCTAGTGGTGTTATGTGAACATCGACTACATGACGCTTCACCATTATTTGGGCCTAGAGGAAGGCATAGGGCAGTAATAAGTAGATGATGGGTTGCTAGAGTGACAGAAGCTTAAACCCTAGTTTATGCGTTGCTTCGTTAGGGGTTGATATGGACCCATTTGTTTAATGTTGTGGTTAGGCTTACCTTAATACTCCTTTTTGTAGTTGCGGATGCTTGCAATAGGGGTTAATCATAAGTGGGATGCTTGTCCATGTTAGGGCAGTACCCAAGTACCGGACCACCCACATATCAAATTATCAAAGTACCGAACGCGAATCTTATGAACGTGATGAAAACTAGCTTGACGATAATTCCCAATGTGTCCCCGGGAGCTCCTTCTTCATTATTAGAATTTGTCTAGGCTTATCCTTTGCTACATAAAGGATTGGGCCACCTTGCTGCACTTTATTTACTTTATTTACTTTTTGCTCGTTACTATTTATCTTATCACAAAACTATCTATCACCTACTATTTCAGTGCTTGCAGAGAAAACTTACTGAAAACCGCTTATCATTTCCTTCTGCTCCTCGTTGGCTTCGACACTCTTACTTATCGAAAGGATTACGATAGATCCCCTATACTTGTGGGTCATCAACCTACGTACCCCGAAAACATCCAAGGAACAATGAAAAACAATTTCCACCACCGTAACCTTCTGTATCCGCGAGATCCCATCTTGGAGCCTCCGTCGGCGCTCCGTCGGAGGGGGAATTAACCTCGGAGGGCTTCTACATCAACACCATAGCCCTTCCGATGAGTTGTGAGTATTTTACCATAGACCTTCGGGTCCATAGTTATCAGCTAGATGGCTTCTTCTCACTTTTTGGATCTCAATACAATGTTCTCCCCCTCTCGTGTGGAGATCTATTGGATGTAAACTCTTTTTGCGGTGTGTTTGTCGAGATCCGATGAATTGTGGGTTTATGATCAAGTTTATCTATGAGAAATATTTGAATCTCCTCTGAATTCTTTTATGTATGATTGAGTTATCTTTGCAAGTCTCTTCGAATTATCAGTTTGGTTTGGCCTACTAGATTGATCTTTCTTGCCATGGGGAGAAGTGCTTCGCTTTAGGTTCAATCTTGCAGTGTCCTTTCCCAGTGATAGCAGGGGCAGCAAGGCACGTATTGTATTGTTCACCTTATACATGATCATGCCTTATGCACTTTTCTATCAATTGCTCGACAGTAATTTGTTCACCCACCGTAATACTTATGCTATCTTGAGAGAAGCCTCTAGTCAAACCTATGGCCCCCAAGTCTATCTTTTATCATATCAGCTTTCAATCTACTTTTATTTGCATCTTTAATTTTTGCATCTATATTATAAAATACCAAAAATATATTTATCTTATCATACTATCTCTATCAGATCTCACTTTTGCAAGTGACCGTGAAGGGATTGACAACCCCTTTATTGCATTGGTTGCGAGTTCTTTGTGTGTTTGTGTAGGTGCGTGGGACTTTTGAGGAGCCTCCTACTAGATTGATACCTTGGTTCTCAAAAACTGAGGGAAATACTTACGCTCCTCTGCTGCATCACCCTTTCCTCTTCAAGGAAAACCAACGCAAGCTCAAGACGTAGCAAGAAGGATTTTTGGCGCTGTTGCAGGGGAGGTCTTCGCTCAAGTCAAGACATACCAAGTACCCATCACAAACCCATCTCCCTCGCATTTACATCATTTGCCATTTGCCTCTCTTTTTCCTCTCCCCCTTCACCCTTCCCGTTTTATTTGCCCTCTCTCCCTCTCTCCCTCGCTTGCTTTCTTCCTCCTTGCTTTTGTTTTCCGTTATGTGTGAAATTGGGGAGATTATCGTCGATATGGACAATAATAGTAACATGGAAAATTCTGAAGCTCCGGCTGAAGAACCCCCTATCTTGCATACTAAAACGTTTCGAATCGGTAGTGGTAATATTATTGGAAAAGGTGTTATTCAAGATTTTTTTACTTGTGTCGGTGCTTTACCTTCCATGGGTGGTTCTATTCTTCATAGAACTAGTTGTCTTGTGGATGCTATCGCTATGCTTGTAGTTGAACTTGAAAGACAATTTATGCATATGCATCCTTGCATACAGAGAATTTTTCTAGAATTTTCCAATATTGAGCATTCTTCTGTTAAACGCGCTGTTACTATCTTTTTGGCTCATGAGTTTAGATTTATTATAAGAGAGGCCAAAGAGATCTTTGCGCATTATAGGGTGGACGCCGGTCATCCTCCCATAGAGGCCGATCCTCTTTGATCAAGAGGAAGTTAGGCGTTTTCAATCTTCGGACTATATTGCTTTCAATGAAAACCTTAGAGAAAAGGTTCCTAGCAATGTCTTGGTTGATAGAATTGCCGAACTTAATAATGATCTTGCTCTTCAAAATAATGAGCTAGGATACTCTTTTGAGTATAGGCTCACGAGATTCTGCCATAAGAATGCTTATAGTGATGAATTAGTTGTGCATTATGAAGGGCCAAAAGAGGAACCCGTTCCTCCTGAGATTGATCTTGGGGATTTTTTTGTCCCACTAAATTTAGCCCTTTTGATTACTTTTGCTTGCCTCAAAGAAAACTTGCTGCCGAACATAGAGAATATGAGATGAGTTTTCAAGATCTATCTTATTATTATGGCACTACTTAGATCTATCTTCGCTTTTATGCCTAGCTAAGGGCGTTAAACGATAGCGCTAGTTGGGAGGCAACCTAATTTTCTTTGTATTTCTTGTTTTTGTTTCTATTTAGTAATAAATTTTGCATCTACCTTCTGTTTAGATGTGTTTTTATCTTTTAATTAGTGTTTGTGCCAAGTAGAACCTATAGGATAACCTATGATGATAGTTGATTTGATTCTGCTGAAAGACACAAACTTTGCGCGCATGCAATTAGTTTTGTTAAATTACAAGAACGTAATTTTGCGTTAATTCTTTTTTATACTGATCAATAAACAAATTATACATGACTTCCTATTTTTGTAGGATTTGTAGAGTTCCAGAAGTTTGCGTTAGTTATAGATTGCTACAGACTGTTCTGTTTTTGACAGATTCTGCCTTTCGTGTGTTGTTTGCTTATTTTGATGCATCTATGGCTAGTAAAATAGTTTATAAACCATAGAAAACTTGGAATACAGTAGGTTTAAAACCAAAATAAATAAATAATGAGTTCATTACAGTACCTTATGTGGTGGTTTTGTTTTCTTTCACTAACAGAGCTTATAAGATTTCCTGTTGAGTTTTGTGTTGTGAAGTTTTCAAGTTTTGGGTAAAGCCTTTATGGACTATGGAATAAAGGATGGCAAGAGCCTAAGCTTGGGGATGCCCATGGAACTCCAAGATATTCAAGAATAGCCAAAAGCCTAAGCTTGGGGATGCCCCGGGAAGGCATCCTCTCTTTCTTCTTCGTTCATTGGTAACTTTACTTGGAGCTATATTTTTATTCGCCACATGATATGTGTTTTTCTTGGAGCGTCGTGTATTATATTAGTCTTTGCTTTTTAGTTTACCACAATCATCCTTGCTGTACACACCTTTTGGGAGAAGCCTACTTAATTATAATTTGTTAGAATATGCTATGTGCTTCACTTATATCTTTTGAGCTTGATAGTTTTTGCTCTAGTGCTTCACTTATATCTTTTAGAGCACGGCGGTGGCTTAATTTTGAAGAAATTGATATTCTCTCATGCTTCACTTATATTATTTTGAGAGTCTTTTAGAACAGCATGGTATTTGCTATGGTTATAAATTGGTCCTAGAATGGTAGGCATCCAAGTTGGGTATAATAAAAACTATCATAGGAAGTGAATTGGATGCTATGATCAATTTGATGCTTGATAATTGTTTTGAGGTATAAAGGTAGTAATGTCAGAGTCGTGCTAGTGTACAATTATGAAATTGAGAAATACTTGTGTTGAAGTTGGCAAGTCCCGTAGCATGCACGTATGGTAAAAGTTGTGTGACAAATTTGTTGCATGAGGTGCTCTTTTAATTGTCGTCCTTATGGGTGGAGGTCGGGATCGCGTGATGGTTAACTCCTACCAACCCTTCCCCTAGGAGCATGCGTAGTAGTACTTTGCTTCGAGGGAAAGTAGACTTTTGCAATAAGTATAGGAGTTCTTTATGAGTAATGTGAGTCCATGGATATATGCACACTCATCCTTCCACTTTGCTAGCCTCTATTATACCGTGCAACTTTTGCCGATATTGCACCCGTTATTTACCTTCCTCAAAACAGCCACCATACCTACCTATTATGGCATTTCCATAGCCATTCCGAGATATATTGCCATGCAACTTTCCACCGTTCCATTTATGACACACTTCATCATTGTCATATTGCTCTTTGCATGATCATGTAGTTGACATCGTATTTGTGGCGAGGCCACCTTCATTATTTTCATACATGTCGCTCTTGATTCATTGCATATCCCGGTACACCGCCGGAGGCATTCATATAGAGTCATATCTTGTTCTAGCTTTGAGTTGTAATTCTTGAGTTGTAAATCAATAAAAGTGTGATGATTTTCATTATTAGAGCATTGTCTCATTGAGGAAAGGATGATGAAGACTATGATTCCCCCACAAGTCGGGATGAGACTTCGGACTTTAGAAAAAGAAGAAAAAAAGAGAAAGGCCAAAAAAGAAAAAAAAGGAGGCCAAAGAAAAAGAAAAAAAAGAGAAACAAAAAAAGAAAGAAAAGAAAATGAGAGAAAAAGAGAGGAGGGACAATGCTACTATCTCTATTTCCACACTTGTGCTTCAAAGTAGCACCATGATCTTCATGATAGAGAGTCTCCTATGTTGTCACTTTCATATACTAGTGGGAATTTTTCATTATAGAACTTGGCTTGTATATTCCAATGATGGGCTTCCTCAAAATGCCCTAGGTCTTCGTGAGCAAGCAAGTTGGATGCACACCCACTTAGTTTCTTTTGTTGAGCTTTCATATATTTATAGCTCTAGTGCATCCGTTGCATGGCAATCCCTACTCACTCACATTGATATCTATCGATGGGCTTCTCCATAGCCCGTTGATACGCCTAGTTGATGTGAGCCTATCTTCTCCCTTTTTGTCCTCACAACCACCACCATATACCACCATAGTGCTATGTCCATGACTTGCGCTCATGTATTGCGTAAGAGTTGAAAAAGCTGAAGCGCGTTAAAAAGTATGAACCAATTGCTTGGGTGAAACCGGGGTTGTGCATGATGGGAGTATTTTGTGTAATGAAAATGAAGCATGGCCTAACTATATGATTTTGTAGGGATAAGCTTTCTTTGGCTATGCTATTTTGATAGGACATGATTATTTGTTAGTATGCTTCGGAGTATTATTTTTTTATGTTTTATAAGCTTTTATATTGAATCATTTCGATCTGAACATTCATGCCACAATAAAGAATATTACATTGAGAATTATACTAGGTAGCATTCCACATCAAAAATTCTGTTTTTATCATTTACCTACTCGAGGACGAGTAGGAATTATGCTTGGGGATGCTTGATACGTCTCCAACGTATCTATAATTTTTTATTGTTCCATGCTATTATATTACCCAATTTGGATGTTTATGGGCTTTATTTTACACATTTATATCATTTTTGGGACTAACCTACTAACCGGAGGCCCAGCCCGTATTGCTAATTTTTTTTGCCTATTTCAGTATTTCGAAGAAAAGGAATATCAAACGGAGTCCAAACGGAATGAAACCTTCGGGAGCGTGATTTTTGGAATGAACGTGATCCGGAGAACTTGGAGTGCAAGTCAAGGAACGAACGAGGCCTCTAGGGGATAGGAGGGCGCGCCCACCCCTCCTAGGCACGCCCCCTGTCTCCTGGGCCCCACAGGCGGCCACCGACGTACTTCTTCCTCCTATATATACCTATGTACCCCGAAAACATCCAGGGAGCCAACGAAAAACAATTTCCACCGCCGTAACCTTCTGTATCCGCGAGATCCCATCTTGGAGCCTCCACCGGTGCTCCGCCGGAGGGGGAATCGACCACAGAGGGCTTCTACATCAACACCATAGCCCTTCCGATGAGTTGTGAGTAGTTTACCACAGACCTTCGGGTCCATAGTTATTAGCTAGATGGCTTCTTCTCTCTTTTTGGATCTCAATACAATGTTCTCCCACTCTCTTGTGGAGATCTATCCGATGTAAACTCTTTTTGCGGTGTGTTTGTCGAGATCCGATGAATTGTGGGTTTATGATCAAGTTTATCTATGAGAAATATTTGAATCTCCTATGAATTCTTTTATGTATGATTGAGTTATCTTTGCAAGTCTCTTCGAATTATCAGTTTGGTTTGGCCTACTAGATTGATCTTTCTTGCCATGGGAGAAGTGCTTAGCTCTGGGTTCAATCTTGCGGTGTCCTTTCCCAGTGACAGCAGGGGCAGCAAGGCACGTATTGTATTGTTGCCATCGAGGATAAAAAGATGGGGTTTATATCATGTTGCTTGAGTTTATCCCTCTACATCATGTCATCTTGCTTAATGCGTTACTCTGTTCTTTATGAACTTAATACTCTAGATGCAGGCAAGAGTCGGTCGATGTGTGGAGTAATAGTAGATGCAGGCAGGAGTCGGTCTACTTGTCACGGACATGATGCCTATATACATGATCATGCCTAGATAATCTCATAATTATTCGCTTTTCTATCAATTGCTCGACAGTAATTTTTTCACCCACCGTAATACTTATGCTATCTTGAGAGAAGCCTCTAGTGAAACCTATGGCCCCGGGTCTATATTTTATCATATAATCTTTCAATCTACTTTTATTTGCATCTTTACTTTTTGCTTCTATATTATAAAATACCAAAAATATATTTATCTTATCATACTATCTCTATCAGATCTCACTTTCGCAAGTGGCCGTGAAGGGATTGACAACCCATTTATTACGTTGGTTGCGAGTTCTTTATGTGTTTGTGTAGGTGCGTGGGACTTTTGAGGATTCTCCTACTAGATTGATACCTTGGTTCTCAAAAACTGAGGGAAATACTTATGCTACTCTGCTGCATCACCCTTTCCACTTCAAGGAAAACCAACGCAAGCTCAAGACGTAGCAATGGGTACTTGGTATGTCTTGACTTGACCGAAGACCTCCCCGGCAATTGCGCCAGAAATCCTTCTTGCTATGTCTTGAGCTTGGATTGGTTTTCCTTGAAGAGGAAAGGGTGATGCAGCAAAGTAGCGTAAGTATTTCCCTCAGATTTTTAGAACCAAGGTATCAATCCAGTAGGAGGCTCCTCAAAAGTCCCACACACCTACACAAAGAAACAAGAACCTCACAACCAACGCAATAAAGGGGTTGTCAATCCCTTCACGGCCACTTGCAAAAGTGAGATCTGATAGAGATAATATGATAAGATAAATATTTTTGGTATTTTTATGATATAGATTGGAAAATAAAATTTGCAAATAAAAGATAGATGGAAAACTTATATGATAAATAATAGACCCGGGGGCCATAGGTTTCACTAGTGGCTTCTCTCAAGATAGCATAAGTATTACGGTGGGTGAACTAATTACTGTCGAGCAATTGATAGAAAAGTGCATAAGGCATGATCATGTATATAGGTATCACGTCCGTGTCAAGTAGATCGAAACGATTCTGCGTCTACTACTATTACTCCACACATCGACCAACTCCTGCCTGCATCTAGAGTATTAAGTTCATGAAGAATAGAGTAACGCCTTAAGAAAGATGACATGATGTAGACGGATAAACTCATGCAATATGATATAAACCCCATCTTTTTATCCTCGATGGCAACAATACAATGCGTGCCTTGCTGCCCCTGCTGTCACTAGGAAAGGACGCCGCACAATTGAACCCAAAGCTAAGCACTTCTCCCATTGCAAGAAAGATCAATCTAGTATGCCAAACCAAACTGATAATTCGAAGAGACTTGCAAAGATAACTTAATCACACATAAAAGAATTCAGAGGAGATTCAAATATTTCTCATAGATAAACTTTATCATAAACCCACAATTCATCGGATCTCGACAAACACATCGTAAAAAGAGTTACATCGAATAGATCTCCAAGAAGATCGAGGGGAACTTTGTATTGAGATTCAAAGAGAGAGAAGAGGCATCTAGCTAATAACTATGGACCCGAAGGTCTATGGTAAACTACTCACAACTCATCGGAGAGGCCTTGGAGATGATGTAGAGGCACTCCGTGGTCGATCCCCCGTCCGACGGAGCACCGACGAAGGCTCCAAGATGGGATCTCGCGGTTATAGAAGGTTTTGGCGGTGGAAATAGTTTTTCGTGGTGCTCCTGGATGTTTTCAGGGTCAATGGATATATATAGGAGGAAGAAGTAGGTCGGTGGACGCTCGAGGGGCCCACGAGGGTGGAGGGCGCGTCGGGCACCCTCGTGGCCACCTCCTATGTTGCTTGACGTTCACTCCAAGTCCCCTGGATCACGTTTTTTCCAAAAAGATTGCTCCCGAAGGTTTCATTCCATTTGGACTCCGTTTGATATTCCTTTCCTTCGAAACACTGAAATAGGCAAAAAAACAGCAATTCGGGTTGGGCCTTCGGTTAGTAGGTTAGTCCCAAAAATGATATAGAAGTGTAGAGTAAAGCCCATAAACATCCAAAACAGGTAATACAATAGCATGGAACAGTCAAAAATTATAGATACGTTGGAGACGTATCAATGTTGAACTGCTTGGATGAGTCGCCAGGAACAAAATCAACTAACTTAGTATCATCTGCCGACTTAAAGTTCAACAGGGGATCATTCTCTGGAGTTGACTTCTTCAAAGGTATCATATCTGTCGGGTCAATGTTATCTTTATAAAAAATATACTCCTCTGTGGCACAAGACGACTCAGCATATGCGGCATCACCTTCTTCACAATCCAGAGCAATCTTCCTATCACCATGCACCATGATGGTGCCTTTATGACCCAGCATTTTAAGCTGCAAATAAACATAACAAGGTCGTGCCATAAATTTGGCATAAGCCAGCCGCCCGAACAAAGAGTGATACAGGATTTTGATCTTGACCACCTCAAAGGTCAATTTCTCAGCTCTCAAATCATGGTCATTTCCAAAGGCCACCTCCAGGGTTATCTTACCAACTAGATACACCGACTTACCAGGCACCACCCCATGGAAAACAGTAGAAGACGTCTTAAGATCTTCGTCGGTCAAATTCATACAACGAAAAGTATCATAGTAAAGGATATTGATACTACTGCCCCCATCCATGAGCACCTCTGTAAGCTTATATCCTCCTACCTGAGGAGCAACCACCAATGCCAACTGACCTGGATTGTCAACCCGGGGTGGGTGATCCTCACGGCTACATATGATAGGCTGCCCAGACCACCTAAGATATCGAGGCACCGCCGGCTCAACTGAGTTCACCGCCCGCTTATGGGTTTTCTGATTTCAATTGCACAGACTTGTGGTGAACACATGATAATTACCACTATTCAGCTGCTTTGGATTGCTCTGATAACCAGACTGCTGCTGCTGATTCCCTTGGCCAGATTGCTGATGAAAACCACCTTGATTGCCTTGGCCCTAAAAACCAAAGTTTGAACCGCCACCTCCAAAACCTGGTCCATGAGAGCCGAATCCTGAACCGCCATGCGGCATTAATTACTCTGGAGAAGTTAGAGTTTCTATACTCCCTCATGATGAAGCAATCCTTCCACAGATGACTAGCCGGCTTCTCCTGGGTGCCGTCCTTTGGACAAGGCTGATTCATCAAGGCCTCAAGGTTGAAGTTCGGCCCTCCAAACTGGGGCGCTGATGTTTTACCCTTACGATGCTGATTATTACTCTGCGTATTGGTGTTAGCCACAAAGTCTAAACCGCCGTCAGTCTTGCGCTTACCGTTGCCACCATGACTCGCTATATTATGCTATCCTTTTGTATTGCCACTCTTTTTCCCTTTACTAGCTTTCTCCTCATCAGACTCAGGGTCTTTAGTGCTATCAGAGTCGACATATTTGACGAGAGCCGCCATGAGCTCCCCCATATCATTGCAATTATGTTTAAGCCGCCCCAACTTCTGCTTAAGGGGAAGGAAATGACAATTCTTCTCCAATATCAGGACTGCTGAACCGGCGTTGATACTGTCCGATGAGTGTATAACAGCTGAGATCTGGCACACCCAATTGGTTGTTGACTCGCCCTCACGTGGGGCACAAGAGTGTAAATCCAGAATCGACATAGGTTGCTTGCATGTGTCTTTAAATTTTTGGATAAAACATGTTTTCAACTCCTCCCATCATCTAATGGAGTTAGCGGGCATCCCTTTCAACCAAGTATGTGCCGTCCCATCCAACATCATGGTGAAATACTTGGCACATGCAGCATCACTAACATCCAACATCTCCACAAGCATCTCATAGCTCTCGATCCAACCTCTCTATATAAGGAGAGGAGATGTATCAATCTAATCAAGCAAAGAAGCAATCATTATTTGCTCGGCTTCCCTTAGGGAGCTAGGAGACCTAACCCTAGTCGCCTCTTGCGCCGGTGCCGCCTCTCCCTCTCGCGCACGATGGCGACTTGCCGCCGGCGACCGCGATCTTCGCCACGTCCAGCCCCCTCCTTCCCCTACAACCTACGCCCTAGACCCGGTAGGGTCCCAGCTCCTACCATTGTGTATCAGGGGTTGATCCGCTGTGTAGTTAGGCACCTTATAGGGGCCCTTGAAATCCTTATGCAAGCGCTCGTTGCGTAAAGCCGACACTAACATGGCACACCCAAACATCTAGAGGTCACTCCTGCCTCCATAGACACTGACGGATAAACCGGAGATTGCTGTTGAGCCGACAACTGAGCCTCCAACTCAGGCTTGCATCACGCTCTGCCCTGGTCCACCAAAGCCTGAGCATCATTACCAGCACACGGCGGGTTAAGCCTACGAGGTTGGTTGTGGTGTCGCTCACTGCTCGACACTGTTAGCGAATCAATGTGCCTGCTAATACTCCGGCTTAGGTGTGGGGTTGAGTGAATCCGTTCACGACTGTATGAATAAGTCTCCTGTTGAGCCACAACCATCTGAAGGAGCTCTCTGGCTCGCCGTTTTTCCATCGCAGCTGGTGACTCATCTTGAATAGGGAGAGCCTCCAATCAAGTAGCCCTGGCTATCATGTCATCCAGAGGATTAGAATAATGACCCGGGGGTATCGGAACATGCTGGGGAGGGGTGAAGTTCAAACGTGGGGGGGTTGCAGCACGTGGCTGAACCGGTGCCCCAACGGCCGGCGCCTCAACGACCCGATCCACAATAGGTGGATTACTGGTTCCTGCCCCAGGCGTGTTGAAAAGGTTTCTCGCATCATAAACCGGGGGTAAACGACTTGCATGCCTTTTGTTAAAGACAACGTTTGATGCATCCTGGTTCAAGCTCAAGCAAAAAAATTCTGCTTGAATCCGCTCTGCTTCTCTCTCCAAGGCAGCTCGTTCCGTCGCCATCCGGGTGTTCTCAGCGTTAAGATCCTCCTTAGCTTGAGCTATCTCATCACATATCTTTGCAAAGTACGCATTATGTCGTGCTTGGTTCGTCCGGGTTACCTCCACCGTCAGCAACGTTGCTAGAGCCTCGAACAGTTCAGATAAAACATGAGTCGGCGGGCGCACGGGGCCTCCTACCCCTGCTGCCGTAGTGGTCGCTGAACCGGAGATCATTTCTACCACAGTTGAAGATCGTAACCCGGTTCGGCGGGTCATAGGGGTCCGGAATACTGTTGCCATCGGAACAACCCCCAAGCCTATCATCCTGCACTTGATACATGGAGTTAGACTCGCCGGTTGAGGACTCATCGCCTGAGTAGACGACAGTCTCTCCACTGGATCCTCCTTCCAGATCCACTCCTCGAGTAAAGCCAACAAAGACATGCTTCGGGGCGACTTGAACCTTGGCGGGTCGCGCGCTGTGAGATGTCTCAACGATGTCGGCGCAGGTGTCTGGCTCAGCTTCCGACTCACCAATCTTGTCGATGAAGACATGAATCCCACCAAAGGGGACCCGATACCCGTAATCGATTGAGCCAGCCTCAGGGCCCCAGCCCACGTTGTCGATGTACAGCTTGCCGCGATGACTTTTAGTCATCCGGCCCACAGCATATCCCTTGACCCCTGCGAAGTTGCCCTTCAAGAACTCGAAACCACTGTGTGCTGGCCCCATGGTGGGCGCCAACTGTCGTGGACTTAGGTGTGGAGCCATCGCCGCTAGGTTAGCTTGAAGGGGTTAAAACGGGACAAAGGACACATGGAGTTTTACCCAGGTTCTACCCCTCTCAACGAGGTAAAGGCCTACTCCTGCTTTAGGTTGTATTGCTTAGGGTTCAATTACCAGGGAGCGAATACGCTTGACCTTGTTCTCGACTTGTTGTTTTCTGCCCTAACCCGCCAACAGGACACCCCTTTATATACACAGGTTGATGCCCAACGGCTTACAGAGTCCTGGCCGACTCATGCACAATGAGTCCGTCTTGGTGACTAACTAAGCTTGCCTTACAATACAAGTTATACACATGTCGGTTTATCCTCGTGGGCCTCAAGTCGCCTCTGGTCTTGGGCCATCAATAGGCTTCCTTGATAACCCGCCATCTTCGTCCTTGAGTCACCAACAGTATGACTCGGCCCCTCCTAGGCGGGTCATACCTAATAGTTATATCCCCAACAGTGCATTTACGTGTCCGTTGTCAACACACAGTTTTGGCAGATTCTGACCTGTTTCATGGACAATTGCTCAGTGTTTTGGGGTCTCGAAGTGATTTCCATGATAGACGAACCCCGGGGTGCACTTACATGTCGGTCATCAACACTCACAATTTTGGTCGATTCTGGTCTGTATGGTGCACTATTACTCACCGTTTTGGGGTCTCAGAGTGATTTCCACGATTGACGAACCCCTGGGTGCGTTTACGTGTTGGTCATCAACACTCGCGGTTTTTGTCGATTCCGGTCTGTTTCATGGACTATTACTCACTATTTTGGGTTCCTGAAGCGATTTCCATGGTTGTCAAACCCCAAGGTGCGCTTACGTGTCGGTCATCAAGAATCGCTGTTTGGGCCGATTCTGGCCCGTTTCTTAGACTATTACTCAGTTTTGGGGTCCCGAGGTGATTTCCAAGATTAACGAACCCTGGGGTGCGTTTACGTGTCAGTCTTCAACACTCATAGTTTTGGCAGATTCTGGCCTGTTTCGTGGACTATTACTCACCATTTTCGGGTCCCAAAGCGATTTCCATGGTTGTCGAACACCGGTGTGCGCTTACGTGTTGGTCATCAACACTCATAGTTTTAGCTGATTCAGGCCCATTTCATGGACTATTCTCACTCTTTTGGGGTTCTGGAGTGATTTCCACGATTAACGAACCCCGAGGTGCGTTTAGGTGTCGGTCACCAATACTCACAGTCTTGGCCAATTCTGGCCCGTTTCATGGACTATTACTCACTGTTTTGGAGTCCTGGAGTGATTTCCACGATTAACGAACCCCCACAATGCATTTACAAGTCGGTCATCAACACTCACCATTTTGGGGTCAATTCTGGCTAGTTGGCTGGACTATTACTCATTGTTTTGGGGTCCCAGAGTGATTTCCACGATTAATGAACCACGTGGTGCGTTTACATGTCGGTTATCAACACTCACAGTTTTGGCCGATTATGGCCCGTTACGTGGACTATTACTAACTATTTTGGGGTCCCGGAGTGATTTACACGATTAACGAACCCCGGGGTGCGTTTACGTCTCTGTCATCAACACTCATGGTTTTGGCCGATTCTGGCCCGTTTCGTGGACTATTACTCACAATTTTGGGGCCCCGGAGTGATTTCCAGAGTTGTTGAACCCCAAGGTGTGTTTAATTGTTGGTCATCAACACTCACAGTTTTGGCCGATTCTGGCCTGTTTCATGGACACTCACTGTTTGGGGGTACCGGAGTGATTTCCAGGATTAACGAACCCCAGGGTGCGTTTATGTGTCGGTCATCAACACTCACAGTTTTGGATGATTCTGGCCCGTTACATGGACTATTACTCACTGTTTTAGGATACCGGAGTGAGTTCCACGCTTAACGAACCCCGGGGTGCGTTTACGTGTCGGCCATCAACACTCACAGTTTTGGCCGATTCTGGGCTGTTTCATTGTACTCACTTTTTTGGGGTCCCGGAGTGATTTCCACAATTAACGAACCCTGGGGTGCACGTACGTGTCAGTCATCAACACTCACAGTTTTGGCCGATTCTGGCCCGCTCATGGACTGTTACTCACTGTTTTGGGGTCCCGAAGTAATTTCCATGATTAACCAACCCCGGGGTGCATTTATATGTCGGTAATCAACACTCACAGTTTTGGCCGATTCTGGCCCGTTTCGGGGACTATTACTCATCGTTTTGGGGCCCCGGAGGGATTTCCACGATTAATGAACCCCGTCGTGCATTCACGTGTCGGTCATCAACACTCATGGTTTGGGTCGATTCTGGCCCGTTTGGTGGACTATTACACATTGTTTTGGGGTCCTGGAGTGATTTCCATGATTAATGAACCCCGGGGTTCGTTTACGTGTCGGTCATCAACACTCACAGTTTTTGTCGATTCTGACCCGTTTCATGGACTATTAGTCACTACTTTGTGGTCCCAAAGCGATTTCCATGGATGTCGAACCCCAAGGTTTGCTTACGTGTTGGTACAAGACTCGCAGTTTGTGCCGATTCTGGCCTGTTTCTTGGACTATACTTAGTGTTTTGGGGCCCCAGAGCGATTTCCACGATTGACGATTCTCAGGGTGCGTTTACGTGTCCCTCGTCAACGCTCATAGTTTTGGCTGATTCTGACCCGTTTCGTGGACTGTTACTTACCGTTTTGGGGTCCCAAAGCGATTTCCATGATAGATGAACCCCGGGGTGCGCTTACGTGTCAGTCATCAACACTCATAATTTTGGTGATTCTGGTCCGTTTGGTGAACTATTACTCATAGTTTTGGGGTCCGAGAGTGATTTCCACGATTGACAAACCCCGGGGTGCGTTTACATGTCGGTCATCAACACTCACGGTTTTTGTCGATTAGGGCCCATGTGGTGGACTATTACTCACCATTTTGGGTTCCTGAAGCGATTTCCATGGATGTCAAACCCCAAGGTGCGCTTACGTGTGGGTCATCAACAATCGCAATTTGGGCCGATTCTGGCCCGTTTCTTGGACTATTACTCAGTTTTTGGGTCCCACAGAGCTTTCCACGATTGACGATCCGCGGGGTGCCTTTACGTGTCCGTCGTGAACACTCATATTTTGGCCAATTCTGACCCGATTCGTGGACTATTACTCAAAGTTTGGGGTCCCGAAGCAATTTCCATAATTGTTAAACCCCAAGGTACGCTTACGCGGCGGTCATCAATACTCACAGTTGTGGCCGGTTCTGGCCCGTTTCATCGACTATTACTCACTGTTTTGGGCTCCCGCAGTGATTTCGACGATTAACGAACCCTGGGGTGCGTTTACGTGTCGGACATGAACACTCACAGTTTTGGCCGATTCTGGCCCGTTTCCTGGACTATTACTCACTGTTTTGGGGTTCCGGAGTCATTTCCACGATTAACGAACCCCGGGGTGCGTTTATGTGTCCGTCATCAACACTCATAGTTTTGGCCGACTCTGGCCCGTTCCATGGACTATTACTCACCGTTTTGGGGTCCCAAAGAGATTTCCATGGTTGTC
Source organism: Triticum dicoccoides (assembly GCF_002162155.2). NCBI lineage: Eukaryota > Viridiplantae > Streptophyta > Magnoliopsida > Poales > Poaceae > Triticum > Triticum dicoccoides. The sequence continues at coordinate 15,228,919 of NC_041387.1, forward strand.
GAACCCCAAGGTGCGCTTACATATCGGTCATCAACACTCATAGTTTTGGCCGATTTGTGGACTATTACTCACTGTTTTGGGGTCCCGGAGTGATTTCCACGATTAATGAACTCCGAGGTGCGTTTACGTGTCGGTCGTCAAGACTCACAGTTTTGGCCGATTCTGTCCCGTTTCGTGGACTATTACTCACTGTTTTGGGGTCCCGGAGTGATTTCTAGGATTAACGAACCCCGGGGTGCGTTTACGTGTCGGTTATCATCACTCACAGTTTTGGCTAATTCTGGCCCGTTTCGTGGACTATTACTCAACGTTTTGGGGTCTTAGAGTGATTTCCACGATTAACGGACGGCGAGATGTGTTTATGTATCGATCATCAACACACGCGGTTTTTATCGATTCTAGCCCGTTTCGTGGACTATTACTCACTGTTTTGGGGTCCCGGAGTGATTTCGATGATTAATGGACCCCGGGGTGCGTTTACCTGTCGGTCAGTAACACTCACAGTTTTGGCCGATTTTGGCCCATTTCGTGGACTATTACTCACTATTTTGGGGTCCCGGAGTGATTTCCAGAGTTGTTGAACCCCATGGTGTGTTTACGTATTGGTCATCAACACTCACAGTTTTGGCCGATTCTGGCACGTTTCGTGGATTATTCCTCACTGTATTGGCATCCCGGAGTGATTTCCACGATTAAGGAACCCCGGGATGCGTTTACGTGTTGGTCATCAACACTCACAGTTTTGGCCGGTTCTGGCCCGTTTCGTGGACTATTCCTCAGTGTTTTGGCGTCCCGGAGTGATTTCCACGATTAGTGAATTGTGGGGTGCGTTTACTTGTCGGTTGAGGGAGTCCTGGATTAGGGGGTATCCGGACGGCCGGACTATATACTTTGTCCGGACTGTTGGAGCGTGAAGATACAAGACTCAAGACTCCGTCCCGTGTCTGGATGGGACTCTCCTTTGCATGGAAGACAAGCTTGGCGATCCGGATATTATATTTACTTCTTTGTAACCAACTCCATGTAAACCCTAGCCCTCTTCGTTGTCTATATAAACCGGAGAGGTTGGTCCTTAGAGGGACGATCACAATCATAATCATCATAGGCTAGCTTCTAGGGTTTACCCTCTATGATCTCGTGGTAGATCAACTCTTGTACTACTCATATCATCAATATCAATCAAGCAGGAAGTAGGGTTTTACCTCCATCGAGAGGGCCCGAACCTGGGTAAACATTGTGTTCCTTGTCTCATGTTACCATTAGCCTAAGACGCACAGATCGGGACCCCCTACCCGAGATCCGCCGGTTTTGACACCGACATTGGTGCTTTCATTGAGAGTTCCTCTGTGTCGTCGCTGCAAGGCTTGATGGCTCCTTCAATCATCAACAACACGGTCCAGGGTGAGACTTTTCTCCCCAGACAAGATCTTCGTGTTCGGCGGCTTCGCACTGCGGGCCAATTCGCTTGGCCAACTGGAGCAGATCGACAGCTACGCCCCTAGCCACCAGGTCAGGTTCGGAAACCTGAACTAGACGGCAGATATCCACGGAGACTTGATCTTCAACGGATTCTGGCATGTGCCGGGAGCGCCGGACAGTCACGATGAGCACTGCCTAGACATGCTGTCGGGCAATGCTCGGGATATCACCCCTGCAGTAGCCCCGGACCTAAATCCGGAGCAGACTGCGTTGCCCAAGGACGGGTGGATGGACCCCGCCCCGCAGGTCGCACACTCATCGGCGGTATAGCCAAACACAGGCCCCACCCCTAAAGAAGCCTGTGACGCCGGACCCCCGGACTCGTATCCGGCTGTAGGTTCCAGTCCGCGTGCTTGGGCTCTGGTAATGGAGTTCACCGCTGCGGATATCTTCCAGCACTCGCCCCTTGGCAACGTGCTGAACTCGTTAATGTCTCTCTCTTTGTCAGGAGACTCATGGCCGAACTATGTCCGGCTCGAGTGGGAAGCAGGCGATGAAGGAATTCGTTGCCCACCCACCACCCACTTCATTGCCACGGTCGATGATTTAACCGACGTGCTTGACTTCGACTCCGAAGACATCGACGGTATGGACGACGATGCAGGAGAAGAATAGGAACCACCGCTCACGGGGCGGTGGACAACCACCTCCTCATATGATATATATATATATATATGGTGGACACTCCAAAGGAAACCAATGGCGATGAGGCAACGGAGGATAACCCCTCAGGGAAGAAAGCAAAGCATGGGTGTCACTAGCGCCGCTCCAAGCCCCGCCACAGCAATACCGGCACAGGAGACGAAAACAATCCGGATGGTGCCAAAGAGTAATACAACCCTGATCAACCTGCCTTCGAGCAGGCCAAGTAGGAAGACGGGCAGGTCAGCCCAGACGAACAAGCGACAGACGGATGTCTGGAGGAGGACAACTACATGCCCCCCTCCGAAGACGAGGTTAGCCTCGGCGACGACGAGTTCGGCGTGCCTGAGGACCCCGTGGAGCAGGAACACTTTAAGCGCTGGCTCATGGCCACTGCAAGGAGCCTGAAAAAGAAGCAGCGACAGCTCCAAACTGATCAAGACATGCTCACAGACAGATGGACTGAAGTCCTGGCAGCCGAGGAATATGGACTCGAGCGCCACACGGCTGACCGGCCACCTTGTGGCCGGGATAAAACGGCATATCAGCCCGAATACCAGCCCGCACCCCCACGCAAATACACTACGGCCCGGGGAAATAGGCAAGACCTGCAAGATATATTGGAAAACAAAGCAGGACAGCCAAGATCGATCTACGGATCGCGTGGGCGCGCCCCAACACGCGACGATGACTGTCACGCCGGATACACTATCAACAAGTCCGGCCGGGCCGAATACAGCCACCCAGACCCATTCGAACTTCGCAGCCACATAGCCCAGCACAGAGGCACCGCACACCCCCTCTGCTTCACTGACGAAGTGATGGATCATGAATTCCCAGAAGGGTTCAAACCCGTAAACGTCGAATCATATGATGGCACAACAGACCCCGCAGTATGGATCAAAGATTTCCTTCCCCACATTCACATGGCCGGCGGAGACGATCTACACGCCATCAAGTATCTCCCACTTAAGCTCAAAGGACCCGCCTGGCACTAGCTAAATAGCCTGCCCGCAAATTCCATTGGCAGTTGGGAAAACCTGGAAGACGCGTTCCTCGACAACTTCCAGGGCACATACGTGCGACCACCGGACGCCAATGACTTGAGCCACATCACTCAACAGCCCGGAGAGTCAGCCAGGAAATTCTGGACTCGGTTCCTAACTAAAAAGAACCAAATAGTCGACTATCCGGATGTCGAAGCCCTGGCGGCCTTTAAGCATAATATCCGTGACGAGTGGCTCGCCCGACACCTCGGCCAGGAAAAACCCAAGACCATGGCAGCACTCACGACATTAATGACCCACTTTTGCGCGGGCGAGCATAGCTGGTTGGCTCGCGGTAGCACCACGCCACATTCCGGCACCTTGGATGTCCGCGACAATAGCGGCAAGCCACGGGGCAATAGACATAAGCGACGGAACAACAGCGACAATGCTGAAGACATGGCTGTCAACGCCGGATTCAGCGGATCCAACACCGTTCAAAAGAATCAATTAGGGACCGTCCAGTCTGGACCGCATACTGGAACACTCGTGCCAAATTCATGGCACGCCGGACAAGCCAGCAAATCACACTAATAGAGACTGCTGGGTGTTCAAACAGGCCGGTAAAATAAATGCCGAAAACAAGGACAAGGGGCTGCACAGTGATGATGACGAGGAGCCCCGGCGTCCGAACACGGGGGGATAGAAGAAATTTCCTCCCCAGGTGAAAACGATCAACATGATCTACGCCACCCACATTCCCAAACAGGAACGGAAGTGAGCACTACGGGATGTCTATGCGATGGAGCCATTTGCCCCAAAATTCCACCCATGGTCAGCCTGTCCGATCACCTTTGATCGTAGGGATCACCCTACCAGCATCCGTCATGGCGGTTCAGCCGCATTGGTCCTAGACCCAATCATCAACAGATTCCACCTCACGCGGGTCCTTATTGACGGCGGCAGCAGCCTGAACCTGCTTTATCAGGACACAGTGTGCAAAATGGGCATCGACCCATCAAGGATCAAGCCCACCAAAACCACCTTCAAAGGTGTAGTTCCAGGAGTGGAGGCCCGTTGCACGGGCTCTACAACATTGGAAGTGGTCTTCTACGGATAACTTCCGAAGCGAAGAGTTAATCTTCGATATCGTCCCTTTCCGTAGTGGTTACCACGCACTGCTTGGATGAACCGCATTCACTAGATTCAATCCGGTACCATGCTATGCATACCTCAAGCTCAAGATGCGAGGACCGCGCGGGGTCATAACAGTCAACGGAAACATGGACCGCTCTCTCCATACAGAAGAACATACTGCAGCCCTCGCGGCGGAATTACAATGCGGCCTCCTCCGACAAACCACCAATCCGGCGATGAGAACCTCGAACACTGTGAAGCGAGTCCGGAGCACCCCGCAACAGGATCACCAGGCACGCCAAGAGCGCGACTAGCATCCCGACCTCCGCTCAAGCCCCATCAAAGCAGCATTCGTGCCACGCGTACACAATTACACACTCAAAATACCATGGGCATAGGCGGAGGCGCAACAGTGACTCAGTCAACAGTATTGTATAACCGCAAAATACCTTCGTAACCCTCCCTTTTTATCTTTCAGGACACTGCTTTAAGGCAGCCTCTTTAGAAGAGTCGGATTGTCGGACTTACAAAAGAGAGAAAACCAAGGAGGCAACAGGCTTTGCGCACAAAGGAAATACCCAGGTGGAATCTGTTCACGATTGTTATACCTGTTTTATATACCTACATGCAGCCTGCCCTTGGATAGAACATGTTAAATAGTCCTATTCACTTCTGCTTAAACGCACTCAATGTAAACATACGCTTAAACGCATTATTCATCAATGGGAGATAATATATAGTGTCAGCTTATTATTCCTATTTTGCGCACTTTTCTTATAAATTTTCATTTAATATCGCGTCCGTACACCTCGGTATGTTCAGTTTGCCAGGAGCTTCTTATGGCGCCCCATAGTACGTCAAGACAAGTCCGAACACTTTCAACAGTGCGTCACCCCAAACTTATAGCAGTATATGCATCAGCTCTGAATCATGTCTTGGGTCAATAGTTGGGTTTTCCCGGCTCCCTTGTTTTGGTACCTTACATTCCGTTATATCGGCTAAGGTAACGCAGCGAGAACTACTGCGATTGTGTGCCGGTTCTTCCGGACGAGCACCTTAGTAGAGAAAGCCGAAATCTGACCGGCATGATGCGGCGAGAGCTGGTTGCTGTTCAAGAGGTCTTAAAATCCTTAAAGATTTTTTCCGCTTCAGGCGAGGAATCGGCTTTGTCCGATTTAGGCATATATAGCGCCCCAATTCGGCTTTCCGAATTCTAGGGGCTTCACCGAAATTTAAAAGTGTAGACTTCTATGGCTAAGTGAAAGTCATAAAGCCGCATAGTCCGATTTCCTTGTTCACTGCGCCAGACACCTCCTTAAGGGACCAAACATTTGCATAAAGAGTGTCCAGGTTTTTCCAGGAACACCCCGGTAATAGTTACATGGGGGCGGAAGCCGACGACTGGCCTACTTTCAGAATCCTATAAACAGCCGCATAGAAGGTAATATTTTAAATCAAAAAGCGCTATATAGCGCAAGTAACTTCGTCTTTATACTACAACAACGACAGAAGTACATTTACTCAAGGATCGTGTCCTTCGTACATTCATCGGCCACGAGAAGAGCGCCTTTCATCACGCCATCATAATATTTTTTGGGACAGCGATGCGCCTTGCCCTCTCGCGGCCCGTCCTTCACCAGCTTCTCTGCATCCAGCTTGCCCCAATGCACCTTCGCACGGGCAAATGCCCGGCAGGCACCCTCAATGCAAACGGACCGCTTGATCACATCTAGCCGTGGATAGGCATTTACCATCCGCTTTATCAGGCCAAAGTAGCTGGCAAGCAAAGGCTCACCAGGCCACATCCGGACTATGAAATTTTTCATAGCCACTTCGGCCGCCCTATGGAGTTCCACCAACTGCTTCAGCTGGTCACTCAGAGGCGTCGGGTGTTTGGCTCCAGCATACTGGGACCAGAACAACTTCTCCGTTGCGCTCCCCTCCTCGGCATGGTAGAACTCCGTGGCATCAGAGACGCTGCGTGGCAGATCTGTGAATGCCCCTGGAGAGCTCGGAATTCGGATAAGTAAAAGAAATGTCTCCTCCACATGCTTGCTTTGCATAGAGAATGTCTTACCCGCCGTTATCTTCTTGGCCGCCCGGATTTCCTGATGTGCCTTCTCGGCTTCGGCCTTGGCATCTTTCACACTCGCAAGGGCCTTCGCAAGCTCAGTCTCTTTCATCTTAAGATCATGCTCCAAGGACTCGAACTTCTTGCCGAGCTCCTGGAGCTCTTGATGTACCTCGCCCACTCTAGCATCTTGCTTTTCGCGCTCCTTGCGCTCAAGGGCCGCCTTGTCTTCGGCCTCGGACAACACTTTCTTCAGACACGCCACTTGGTGGTGGCCCCTATTACAAAGTCACCACGCTTTGTCGTTAGAATAACCGATTTTGTCTATCCTTTATTATATGCGAACGGGGAATCACAAACCTTTGTTCTCTTCGAGCTGCCTCTTTGTGAGGCCGAGCTCTCCCTGCGCTTGCTCCAGGTCCCGTTTGAGTCCGGCGACCTCGGCCGTGCGTACAGCAGCGGCAAGCAGCACTGCCTGCTTATCCACAGGCACACCTACTATTAGACTCCTGCGGATTTTAATTGACCCTCCGTTTGGCTCTTCTTTCCGAACACCAAACAGAGTATGAGGGGCTACTACCTATCGGGTGATAATTTTACATATTTCTTACTTACTTCAAAACCTGTCAGGAGGCTGGTGCAGGCTTTGGTTAGTCCGCTCTTGGCGGACAGAACCTTCTGAATCACCGCACTCATAAGAGTACGGTGCTCTTCATCCATGGAAGTGCCGCGAAGCGCTTCCAGGCGAAAGTCATCAGCACGGACAACTCGCCCTCCCTGGCGAGGGGCCGCCTGCCCGAATCCAGAACCATTTGAGGTTCCGGCACAGTATCCGGCTGAGAGCCCGGCTTGCTGCAGCTCTCGTCGGCATGATCCACGGGGATCTTATACCCCGTGTGCCCGGCGTCTGGAATGCCGCCTTGGGGCGTCTCCAGAGTCACCTCCCCCTGCTTTGAGAGCCTTTGGGACAACACCTCTGTGTCATCCACAAGCCGAGGAGTAGTGGCCGTCGGGAGCGAGTTCATCACTGAATCACTCAAGGACCCATCCGAAGACGATACCTCGGGATGGACCCTGGCCGGACTGCATATATGTTTGGCGTTATAACAAGACTATGAAGCAAAGTTGCACTAAAGTACAATAGAGTGTGGATACTTACGATCTTACTAGGGGCTTCCCCCAGGGCAGCCACTCCTCCTCGCTATAGGTACTAGTGGCGGAGTAATCAGGAAGGGACGCCTTTCCCCTCTTGGGCGTCCTAGCCTCCCCCTCCGAGGCGGCCTTCCTCTTCTTCTCCTCCCCAGTGCGGGGAGGCAGAGTTTCTTCGTGTTTCCCCCCGCCTCCACGGGAGGAATCTGCCTCGTCGTCTTCGAACGACAAGGGTATAACGGCCTTGCACCGGGGCCCCTTCTCGGTCCCCTGGCCCGCCTTCTTAGGCCCCCCATCCCCTCCGGATGGGGCGTCCTCTTCCTCTTCTTCCTCCCCTTCGGGGGAGGAGTGTGCCTCGTCGTCTTCGGACGAGGCTTCCGGTACAACCTTACGCCGGAGACCCTCCCTGGTCCCCGGGGCCTTCTTTTCGGCCTTCTTCTCCAGCGCCTTGTAGGGCGCCGGGACCAGCATCTCCGTTAGGAGAGCATCTGCTGGGCCTTCTGGCAGTGGAGCCAGACAGTTAATCTGCTCCGCCGTATCCACGTACTCCTGATCAAATAGACACAATGACTTAAGATTCCCCCATGAGTACATTGGGAAGAACTGAATCCGGTGGTAGTCAGAAAACTCACCGGACGGGGGAGCCGCGCGGCGCGAAGTCCACAATCCTCGGATGTAGGAAGAGGTACTTCGGAGGCCTCGAACAACGCCTTCCAGGTGCCTTTGTGCGTCATGCCGTAGAGCTTTTGAAGCGTCTGGTGTTTGGCCGGGACGAACTCCCACATATTAAAAGCCCGTCTTTGGCACGGAAGAATCCGGCGGACAAGCATGACCTGGACCACATTGAAAAGCTTGATTTTCTTGTCCTTCATATTCTTGATGCAGTTCTGGAGTCCAGTCAGCTCTACAGGTTCGCCCCAGGCCAGGCTCTTCCTGTCCCAGGAGGTGAGCTGCATGGGGGTTCCGTATCGGAATTAGGGGGCCGCCGCCCAGTTGGTGTCGCGCGGCTCGGTGATGTCGAACCACCCCGATTGCCACCCTTTCACGGTCTCCGTGAAGGAGCCGTCAAGCCAGGTGACGTGGGGCATCTTGCCCACCATGGCGCCTCCGCACTCTGCCTGCTGGCCGCTCATGATCTTCGGCTTCACGCGGAAGATTTGTAGCCACAGGCCGAAGTGAGGCCTGATGCGGAGGAAGGCCTCGCACATGATGATAAACGCCGAGATGTTGAGGACGAAATTTGGGGCTAGATCATGGAAATCTAGCCCGTAGTAGAACATGAGCCCGTGGACGAAGGGATGAAGTGGAAATCCCAGTCCATGCATAAAGTGGGCGAGAAATATGACCCTCTCATGGGGTTCCGGAATTGGAGTGTCTGCCCTTTGTCCGGCAGAGGGTGCGTGATGTCTGCGGCCAAGTACCCGACCGCCCGGAGCTTCGCAATATGCTCCTCCTTCACGGTGGAGGCCACCCACTTGCCTCCTGCACCGGACATGTTTGGCTGTGCGGAGAAAACATGAACCAGGGCGCTGGAGCTCGAGGATGTGGGAATGGATAAGCAGAGGAGGAAGAAGGCATGGGTGAAAATGGGGAATCCTTATCCCTTTATAGAGGCGACGAGCGGTGCGCCTCCCCGCTTTCTCGTTGAGAATAGCTTATTTCCAGAACACCATGATTGATTGCACAGTTGGGTTACCCATACCCGTATTGATGGAAATCCCGTGATAAGGCGACATGATCTCTGCTGTGACAGGACGTGCCAAGGAAACCGCCTTGCAATATGCGCTATGGCTGGTTGTGGGAAAACGGTTCGAATAATGACCCGATCGTACTATCATGTCACTTTGTCTAAAGTTATCAGCAGGTTATATTTGTGAAATATCATTCTCTCTACGGTGGTGTATGAAGATCATCTTGCAGATCCGGACACAGTCTAAGTGTTCAATAATTATTTTGGAGTATTCGGAGATGGAACCCGCCTTGCAATGCCGAAGATAAAACTGCGCGCCGGACTCATCGTCATTGCAGCCTGGTTCAGGGGCTACTGAGGGAGTCCTGGATTAGGGGGTATCCGGACGGCCAGACTATATACTTTGTCTGGACTGTTGGAGCGTGAAGATACAAGACTCAAGACTCAGTCCCGTGTCCGGATGGGACTCTCCTTTGCGTGGAAGACAAGCTTGGCGATCCGGATATTATATTTGCTTCTTTGTAACCAACTCCATGTAAACCCTAGCCCTATCCGGTGTCTATATAAACCGGAGAGGTTGGTCCTTAGAGGGACGATCACAATCATAATCATCATAGGCTAGCTTCTAGGGTTTAGCCTCTACGATCTCATGCTAGATCAACTCTTGTACTACTCATATCATCAATATCAATCAAGCAGGAAGTAGGGTTTTACCTCCATTGAGAGGGCCCGAACCTGGGTAAACATTGTGTCCCTTGTCTCCTGTTACCATTAGCCTAAGACGCAAAGATCGGGACCCCCTACCCGAGATCCTCCGGTTTTGACACCGACATCGGTCATCAACACTCACAGTTTTTGCCGGTTCTGGCCCGTTTCGTGGACTATTACTCACTGTTTTGGGGTCCCGGAGGGATTTCCATAGTTGTTGAACCCCAAGGTGCGATTACGTGTCGGTCATCAACACTCATAATTTTGGCCGACTCCGGCCTGTTTCATGGACTATTACTCACTGTTTTGGGGCCCTGGAGTGATTTCCACAATTGACGAACCCCGGGGTGCGATTACGTGTCGGTCATCAACACTCACAGTTTTGGCCGATTCTGGCCCGTTTCATGGACTATTACTCACCGTTTTGTGGTCCCAAAGCAAATTCCATGGATGTGGAACCCCAAGGTGTGCTTACGTGTTGGTCGTCAAGACTCATAGTTTGGGCTGATTCTGGTCCGTTTCTTAGACTATTACTCAGCGTTTTGGGGTCCTAGAGCGATTTCCACGATTTAAGATCCCCAGGGTGCGTTTACGTGTCCGTCGTCAACACTCACAGTTTTGACCGATTTTGACCCGTTTTGTCGACTATTACTCACCATTTTGGGGTCCCAAAGTGATTTCCACGATAGACGAACCCCGGGTTGCACTTACGTGTCGGTCATCAACACTCACAATCTTGGTAGATTCTGGTATATTTGGTGCACTATTACTCACCGTTTTGGGGTCCCGGAGTGATTTCCAGAGTTGTTGAACCCCCAGGTGCGTTTACGTGTCGGTCATCAACACTCACAGTTTTGGCCGATTCTGGCCCGTTTCGTGGACTATTACTCACTGTTTTGGGGTCCCGGAGTGATTTCACCATTAGCGAACCCCGGGGTGCGTTCACGTGTCGGTCATCAACCCTCACAGTTTTGGCCGATTCTGGCCCGTTTTGTGGACAACTACTCACTATTTTGGGGTCCCGGAGTGATTTACAGAGTAGTTAAAGCCCAAGGTATGGTTACGTGTTGGTCATCAACACTCATAGTTTTGG
>NC_041387.1:15240289-15280128 GCF_002162155.2 Triticum dicoccoides
TTTCCACTATTAATGAACCCCGAGGTGCGTTTAAATGTCGGTAATCAACACTCACAGTTTTGGCCGATTCTGGCCCGTTTCGGAGACTATTACTCACTGTTTTGGGGTCCCGGAGTGATTTCCACGATTAACGAACCCCGTGTTGCATTTACGTATCGGTCATCAACACTCACGGTTTTGGCCGATTCTGGCCCGTTTCGTGGACTATTACTCACTGTGTTGGGGTCCTGGAGTGATTTCCACGATTAATGAACCCCAGGGTGCATTTACGTGTCATAGCCACCTGTTGTGCCACAGCCATCTGAAGGAGCTATCTGGCTTGCCGAATTTCCATCGTAGCTGGTGACTCATCCTTAATAGGGAGAGCCTCCAATCAAGTAGTCGTGGCTATCATGTTATCCAGAGGATTAGAATAATGACCCGGGGCGTCGAAACATGCTTGGGAGGGGTCAAGTTCAAATGTGGGGGGTTGCAGCACATGGTTGAACAGGTGCTGAAGGAGTCCTGGATTAGGGGGTCCTCGGACAGCCGAACTATATGCGTATGCCGGACTGTTGGACTATGAAGATACCAGATTGAAGACTTCGTCCCATGTCCGGGTGGCACTCTCCTTTGCGTGGAAGGCAAGCTTGGAAATTTGGATATGTAGATCCCCTTCTCTATAACCGACTCTGTGTAACCCTAGCCCCCTCTGGTGTCTATATAAACCAGAGGGTTTAGTCCGTAGGGAAACAACAATCATAATCATAGGCTAACTTCTAGGTTAGCCTCTATGATCTCGTGGTAGATCAACTCTTGTAATACTCATATCATCAAGATCAATCAAGAAGGAAGTTGGGTATTACCTCTATAGAGAGGGCCTGAACTTGGGTAAACATCGTGTCTCCCGCCTCCTGTTACCATTAGCCTTAGACGCACAGTTCGGGACCCCCTACCCGAGATCTGCCAGTTTTGACACCGACATTGGTGCTTTCATTGAGAGTTCCACTATATCGTCACCATAAGGCTGGATGGCTCCTTCAATCATCTACAACGATGCGGTCCAGGGTGAGGTTTTCCTCCTCGGACAGATCTTCGTATTCAGCGGCTTCGCACTGTGGGCCAACTCACTTGGCCATCTGGAGCAGATTGATAGCTACGCCCCTGACCATCAGGTCAGGTTTGGAAGCCTGAACTACACAGCCGACATCCGCGGAGATTTGATCTTCGACGGATTCGAGCCCATGATAGGTACACCCTACAGTCGCGATGAGCATGACCTAGATCCGACATCGGACGATGTTCGGAAGATCACACCTGCAGCTGCACTGGCTTTAAATCCAGTGCAGATCATGCCATCCGAGGACGGGAGGATGGACCCCACCGCGGAAGCCGCACACTCAGCGGCGATAGTGCCGAACACAGATTTCACTTCCAATGAGGTCTGTGTCATCAAATCCTCGAACTCGTTTCCGGCCATAGGCTCCGAACCGCGTGCATCCTTGCCCATCGGATCTAACTGGGTACTGATCATGGAGTTTAGCTCCGCAAATATCTTTTAGCACTCGCCCTTGGGCGACGTCTAGACTCATTAAAATCTCTCTCCTTGGGAGGAGACCCTTGGCCGAACTATGTCCGGCTTGAGTGGGAAGCAGACGACAAAGGAATTCATTACCCACCCACCACCCACTTAATAGCCACTGTTGACGACTTAACCGACATGCTTGATTTCGACTCCGAAGACATCGATAGTATGGACGACGATGTCGGAGAAGAACAGGAACCACCACCCACAGGGCGCTGGATAGCCACCTCATCATATGACATATACATGGTGCACACACCCAAAGAAAACAATAGCGAGGATCAAAAAGATGCAACAGAGAATAATCCTCCTAAAAAGTAGCCGAAGCGCCGACGTCAGCGGTGCCGCTCTAAACCCCGCCATAGCAAAAACAGCAATACCGGCACAAGAGACAATAGCACTCCGGATGATGCCGAAGACAAAAACAATCCCGCCCAGCCAAGATTCGAACAGGTCGGACAAGAGGATGGGCAAGCTATCCCTGATGAACAGGCAATGGATGAAGGCTCGGAGGATGACAATTACATGCCCCTCTCCGAAGACGAGGTGAGACTCAACGATGAAGAATTTACCGTGCCTGAGGATCCCGTCGAGCAGGAGAGCTTCAAGTGTCGGCTTATAGCCACTGCAAAGAGCCTGAAGAAAAAACAGCAGCAGCTTCAAGCTGATCAACATCTGCTAACTGATAGATGGACCGAGGTCCTGGCGGCCGAGGAATACGAACTCGAGCGCCCAACCAAAAGTTACCCGAGGCGCAGGTTGTTACCTCAATTCGAGGACGAGGCACTAGAGCCTATACTACCAGCACAGGATGCGGTTGATCGACCACCTCGTGGCCGAGATAAAGCGGCGTATCAGTTCGAACACCAGCCCGCACCCCGTCGCCAAGCAAATAAAAACACGAAGGCCCGGGGCTACACGCATGACCTGTGAGATGAATTGGAAAACAAAGCAGGATAGTCAAGATTGATGTACGGATCGCGGGGGCACGCCCCAACGCGTGACGATGACCGCCACGCCGGACATACTAAATACAAATCCATGTGGGCCGAATACAGTAGACCAAATTCATCCGAACTGCATCGCGATGTAGCCCGGCATAGAGGCGCCGCACACGCCCTATGCTTCACTGACGAAGTAATGGAGCATGAATTTCCAGAGGGGTTTAAACACATGAACATCGAACCCTATGGTGGGACAACAGACACCGTGGTATGGATTGAAGATTTCCTTCTCCACATTCACATGGCCCGCGGCAATGTCTACATGCCATCAAGTACCTCCCACTAAAACTCAAGGGACCAGCTCGGCACTGGCTGAATAGTCTGCCAGGAAACTCCATTGGTAGCTGGGAGAACCAGGAAGACGCGTTCCTTGACAACTTTCCGAGCACTTATGTGCGACCACCGGACGCTGATGACTTAAGTCACATAACCCAACAGCCCGGAGAGTCAGCCAGGAAATTCTGGACTCGGTTCTTAACTAAAATGAACCAAATCATCGATTGTCCAGATGCCGAAGCCCTAGCGGCCTTTAAGCATAACATCCGTGACGAGTGGCTCGCCCGACACCTCGGCCAAGAAAAGCCAAAGTCCATGGCAGCCCTTACGACATCATGACCCGCTTTTGTGTGGGCGAGGATAGCTGGTTGGCTCATAGCAACAACACATCAAGAAATCCTGGCACTTCAGACGCCAGAGACAGCAACGGGAAGCCCCGGCGCAACAGACACAAGCGTCGCAATAATGGCGATAATGCCGACGACATGGCCGTCAATGCCAGATTCAGTGGCTCCAAGTCTGGTCAATGGAAGAAGCCATTTAAAAGAAACAATCCGGGCCCGTCCAGTCTGAACCGCATACTCGATCGCTCATGTCAAATCCACGGCACCTCCGATAAACCAGCCAATCACACCAACAGAGAATGTTGGGTATTTAAACAGGCTGGCAAGCTAAATGCTGAAAACAAGGAAAAGGGGTCGCATAGTGATGACGACGAGGAGCCCCGGCCACCGAACACAGGGGGACAGAAGAAATTTCCTCCCCAAGTAAAAACGGTAAACATGATATACGCTACCCATATTCCCAAGCGGGAGCAGAAGCGCGCCCTAAGGGACGTCTACGCGTTGGAGCCAGTCGCCCCAAAGTTCAATCCATGGTCTTCCTGTCCGATCACCTTTGATCGCAGGGACCATCCGACCAGTATTTGTCATGGTGGCTCAGCCGCACTAGTCCTAGACCCTATCATTGACGGATTCAACCTCACACGAGTCCTCATGGACGGTGGCAGCAGCCTGAACCTGCTTTATCAGGATACAGTGCACAAATTGGGTATCGATCCCTCAAGGATCAAACCCACCAAAACCACCTTCAAAGGTTCATACAAGGTGTAGAGGCCTGTTGTACAGGCTCAATCACACTGGAAGTGGTCTTCGGATCCCCGGACAACTTCCGAAGCGAGGAGTTAATCTTTGATATCGTCCCCTTCCGCATGGTTATCATGCACTGCTAGGACGAACCGCATTCGCTCGATTCAATGTGGTGCCACACTATGCCTACCTCAAGCTCAAGATGCCCGGACCCCACGGTGTTATAACAGTCAATGGAAATGCAGAGCGCTCCCTCCGTACGGAGAAGCACACTGCGGCCCTTGCAGCAGAAGTACAGAGCAGCCTCCTTAGGTAGACCCTCAATTCGGCAATAAAGCCCTGGACACCGTCAAGCAAGTCCGAAGTACACTGCAACAAGATCATCCGTCCCGTCCATAGCTCGCCTAGCAATTCGGCCTCCGTCCTAGTCCCAGTCAAGCGGTGAAATTTGTGGCACGCGTACATAATTACGCACTTAAAATACCATGGGTATAGACGGAGGCACAGCTAGACTGTGGTCCACAATGCGGCTCAACCGCCCTAAGATCCGCATACCTTCACCTTTTTCTTTCTTTCAGGTCCCTCTCTTCTTGCGGCTCTTCCGATAACCAGATTATCGAACCCATCACGGGACAGAAACACCAAGGAGGCAAGGAGCTTTGATGTACAAGGGAATCCCTAGGTGGTCTCTGCTAATGATCGCTATACCTATTTTACATACCCACATGCAGCTCGCTCTTGGTTAGGGCATGTCAAATTGTCCTATTTGCTTATCGCACTACTTGTATACATATGCCTTGACGTATCATTCAAATAACAATGGAAAATAATTTACAGCGTCAGCTTATTACTTCATTTCTTTTTTCCTTGACTGTTTATTTATTACAAATCGCACCCGTACATTCTGGTACGTTCAGTTCGCCAGGGGCTTCAGTGTACCCCATAACGCGGCAAGGAAGTCCAAACACTTTCGACAATGCGGCACCCCGAACTTATAGAATTATATGCATCAGCTCTGAATCATGTCTTGGGTCAATAGTTGGGTTGCCCGGCTCCTGTGCTTGCTACCCTACGTTCCGGTATATCGGCTAGGGTAGTAAAGGGAGAACTACTGCGATTGTGTCCCGGTTCTTCCGGACGAGCACCTCAGTAGAGAAAGCCGAAAACTGACTGTCATGATGCGGCGAGAGTTGGTTGTTGTTCGAGAGGTTTCAAATCCTTAAAGATTTTTTCCGCTTTATGTGAGGAATCGGTCTTTGTCCGATTTAGGTGTCTATAGCGCCCCAAGTTCAGCCTTCCGAATACCAAGGGCTACGCCAAAATTTAAAATTATAGAACTTCTATGGCTAAGTGAGGGTGATAAAGCTGTATAGTCCGATTGCCTTGTTTGTTGCGCTAGAAACCTCCTTAAAGGACCAAAAACTTGGATAAGGAGTGTTTAGATTTATCCCAAACACCCCTATACTAGTTACATGGGGGCAGAAGCCGACGACTGGCCAACTCTCAGATTTTATAAACGGCCGCACATGAGGTAAAATTTTAAATCAACAAACATTCTATTGCGCAAATGAACTTGTTTCATATTACAGGATAAAATGAATGTATTCATTCAAAGATTACATCCTTGGTACATCGCTCCGCCACAAGGCGGGAGCCCTTCAGGACACTCTCATAATCATTTTCGGGTCGGCGGTGCTCCTTGCCCTTCGGTGGCCCCTCGGTCATCAGTGTCGTGGCGTCCATCTTCGCCCAATGCATCTTCGCACGGGCAAAGGCCATCCGAGCACCTTCAATGCATACCGGCCGCTTCATGACATCAAGTCATGGGCAGGCACTCACAAGCCGCTTCATGAGACCGAAGTAGCTACTGGTCATAAGCTCGGCAGGCCATAGCCAGACTATGAGGTCCTTCATGGCCAGTTCGGCTGCCTTGTGCAGCTCGACCAGTTGCTTCAGCTGGTCGCTCAAGGGCGTCGGATGTTCTATCCCAAGATATTGAGACCAGAATAACTTCTCTGTTGAGCTCCCTTCTTCGGCTCGGTAGAACTCTGCAGCATCTGATATGCTGCGCGGCAGATCCGCAAACGCTCCTGGAGAACTCCAAATTCGGGTAAGTAAAAGGAAAGTCTCCTTCACATGCTTGCTTTGCATAACAAATGCCTTATCCGCCGCAATCTTCTTGGCCGCCTGGATCTCCTGGAGGGCCTTCTGGGCTTCGTCTCTGCTGTCTTGTGCACTCTGGAGGGCCTTGGCAAGCTCGGACTCTTGAGCCTTAGAGTCACGCTCCAAGGACTCGTACTTCTGGATGAACTCCTGGAGTTCTTGCTAGACCTCGCTGACCCGGGCCTCTTGCTTCTCGCACGCGGCGCGTTCCTTGGCCGCTTTGTCTTTGGCCTCGGCCAACGTCTTCTTAAGGGCCGCCACT
Source organism: Triticum dicoccoides (assembly GCF_002162155.2). Classification (NCBI taxonomy): domain Eukaryota; kingdom Viridiplantae; phylum Streptophyta; class Magnoliopsida; order Poales; family Poaceae; genus Triticum; species Triticum dicoccoides. The sequence goes on from NC_041387.1 coordinate 15,246,647, forward strand.
TCGGTCGTGGCCCCTATCAAAGGTCATGACGCTTCTATCAACAGAAACCATTTATCCTTTATATATATAGGCAGGGAACTGTGTACCTTGACTTTCCTCCAGCTGCCTCTTCACGAGGATGAGCTCTCCCTCGGTCTGCTCCAGGTCCTCCTTTAGTCCAGAGACCTCCGTAGTACGAGCGGTAGCGGCCAGCAGTGACGCCTGCTTATTCACATAGACATCTTATGTTAGACTCCTGCGAACATTATTTGATCCTCTGTTCGGCTTTTCTTTCCGAACACCAAACAGAGCATCAGGGGCTACTGTCTACACTGTGATATTCTCTCACAATTTTATTACTTACCTCAAAGCCTGTTAGAAGGCTAGCGTAGGCTTCGGTCAATCCGCTTTTGGCGGACCGGACCTTCTCAATCACCGTACTCATAAGAGTACGGTGTTCTTCATCAATGGAAGCGCCGCGAAGCACTTCCAGCAAACTGTCCGGTGCCTCTAGATGGGCAGAGGTCATTGGTATAGGCGGCTCGCCCTACTTAGGGAGAGGCTGCCTGCCTGAATCTGGAACCACTTGGGTTTCTGGACCTCTCTTTGGCTGGGGGCCAAACTGGCTGCAGCCCCCATTATCGGAGTTCGTGGGGGTCTTTCCCCCATGTGTCCGGCGACTGGGGTTTCGCCTGAAGGCGTCTCCAGAACTGTCTCCCCTTGGCCTGGTATCCTTCGAGACAACACCTCGGTGTCGTCCGCGGCCTTGGGGGAGGAGGTTGTCGGAAGAGACTCGATATTCATCACCAACGAGTCCAACGATCACTCAAAAGAGGAGGATATCTCGATGTTGGATTTGGCCGGACTGCAGGTGCACGTCTGGCTCATTAGGAAGCGATAAAGCAAACATACCGGAAATACTGTTGTGTCTGGATAATTACGACTTAGCTAGGGGCTTGACCCTGGGTTCCCACTCCTCGCCGCTGTTGGTGGTTGCGATGGAATTGTCCGGAAGGAAGGTTTTTCCCTTCTTGGACACTTCGGCCTCCCCATGCGGGGCGACCTTCCTCTTCTTTTTTCCCCCAGTTGGGGGGGGAGATGGATTTCCTCCTCGTCGTCGTCTTTGGTGGAGGAGTGCGTCTTGGTGTCTTCGGACGTCATGCCAGGTGCAACCTTGCGCCGGAGACCATCTCTTATCCCCGCGGCCATCTTGTAGGCCTTCTTCTCCGGCACCTCATAGGGCGCCGGAAACAACATCTTCGTTAGAAGAGGTGATTCTGGATCTTCGGGTAGCGGAGCCGGACAGTCAATCTGCTCTGCTATCGCTACCCAGGCCTCTAAGATTGGCATGGATGCTTAGATTCCTCCCCTGGATGTGCTAGTAAAAGGCATATCTTGCAAATATGAAAACTTACCTGATTAGCTCGGTGTTTTGCACTGAGCCCGCGATCTTCGGTTGTGGGCGGTAGTACCTCGTTGGCCTTGAAGAGCACCTTCCAGGCGTCTTCGTGCGTCATGCCGAAGAGCTCTCACAGCGTATGGTGTTTGGCCGGGTCGAACTCCCACATATTGCAAATCCGTCTCTGACACGAAAGGATCCGGCGGAGGAGCATAACTTGGACCACGTTAACGAGCTTGATTTTCTTGCTTATCATATTTTGGACGCATGTCTGAAGTCCGGTCAGTTCTTCAGTTGAGCCCTAGGCTACGCCCTTCTCTTTCCAGGAGGTGAGCCGCATGGGGACGCCAAATCGAAATTCGGGGGTCGCCGCCTAGTTTGCATCGCGCGGCTCGGTGATGTAGAACCACCCCGATTGCCACCCCTTCACAGTCTCCACAAAGGAGCCTTCGGGCCAGGTGACATTGGGCATCTTGCCCACCATGGCACCTCCGCACTCCGCATGTTGGCTGCTCACCACCTTGGGCTTCACGTTGAAGGTCTTCAGTCATAGGCCGAAGTGGGGTGTGATGCGGAGGAAGACCTCGCACACGACGATAAACGCCGAGATGTTGAGGATGGAGTTGGGGGCCAAATCATGGAAGTCCAGTCCGTAGTAGAACATTAGTTCACAGATGAACGGGTGGAGGGGGAATCCCAGCCCGCGGACAAAGTGAGAGAGGAATACTACCCTTTCATGGGGTTTCGGGGTAGGGAGAAGCCGATGCGCAATGTCTGTAGACAAGTATCCGGCCTCCCGAAACTTCTTGATTTCCTCCTTCGTAACGGAGGAGGCCATCCACTTGCCTCCCGCTCCGGACATGTTCGAAATCTTTTTGTGGAGAAGGTGAAAGCTTGGGCGTTGGAGCTCGAGAGTGGATGAGCAAAAGAAGAAGAAGGCATGGGTGAGAAAAGGGGAATCCTTGTCTCCTTATAAAGGCAGAAGGGGTCATGCCCCTCCCCACTTGCCCTAGAAACTCGCTTATTGCCTAAGCGCCATGCTAATGGCGCGGTTGGGTTACCCACATCCTTATTGATGAGAATCTCATGATAAGGGGACACGATCTCTGCTTCGACAAGACGTGCCAATAAAACCACCTCGCAAGATGTGTAGTAGCAGGTTGAAAAAACAGTTCGAATAAAGACCGGGCCACGGCGTGATGTCACGCTATGGAAAAGTTGTCAGTAGATTAGACTCGTGGAATATTGTACTCTCTACGGTGGAATGTGGAATTTGTTTTGCAGAGCCAGACACGATTCTTGTGTTCAAGATCTACTTTGCAGTATTCGGAGAAGGAACCCGCCTTGCAATGTCGAAGACAAACTGCGCGCCAGACTCATCGTCATTGAAGCCTGGTTCAGGGGCTACTGAGGGAGTCCTGGATTAGGGGGTGCTCGAACAGCCGGACTATATGTGTATGGCGGACTGTTGGACTATGAAGATACAAGATTGAAGACTTCGTCCCGTGTCCGGGTGGGACTCTACTTTGCGTGGAAGGCAAGTGAAGGTGTCCTGGACTAGGGGGTACTCACCACGTCATCTCCCGATCTGTTAGATTGGGCCGAGGACCCCCATGGCCGTATACTCATGGGCCAGTCCGGACAGTTGCTGCATACATGGAAGATTCCACAAGACCTGGCGATCAAGACAGGGACTCCTCCCCCACCGGCGTATTCGGCTAGGACTCTTGTTATCATAGGCCTCTGGTGCATTATATAAACCAGTGCCAGGCTAGTCGACAGATATACAATATACAACAACAATCATACCATAGGCTAGCTTCTAGGGTTTAGCCTCCTTGATATCGTGGTAGATCTACTCTTGTAATACCCACATCATCAATATCAATCAAGCAGGACGTAGGGTTTTACCTACATCAAGAGGGCCCGAACCTGGGTAAAACATCGTGTCCCTTGTCTCCTGTTACCATTGATCCTAAGACGCACAGTTCGGGACCCCCTACCCGAGATCCGCCGGTTTTTACACCGACATTGGTGCTTTCATTGAGAGTTTCTCTGTGTGTTCGGCAAAAGGTCGATGGCTCACCCGCAGATCAACTGCAACTTCGGCATATTCGTCACCAGCTCGACTGGTCACCTTGGTTCCACCAAGGACTGCGCCCTATCTCCGATCGTCATGTTCGGATAAGGGCCTTCATCAACATCAGCTCCGATCTCTATCAAGATCATGGAGGAATCATCCAGTGAGCCCGGGGGCTCAACGTCAACAATGCCCTCGGGCGATCGTACTGTATTTCTGGACAGCGGACTTGCGTCCACCACCACCGCCTCCTCAGGTGTCGTTTTAACGATTGCTTCGGTGGAATTGTGCGGAATTGAGTCTACAACAACCCTGGAAAATTTCGTCGAGTTTTGGAGGAATCTCTGGCAATCTCCGGTATACCGGAGCCGCATTGAATCTGGACGAGAATCCGGACGAGTTTAGGGCGTGGTGTCCAGCTTCTAGCTCGGACTTCCTTTGGAAGATCCAACCGTTGATCGGCTGCGGAATTCCTATATCTACCACCCCTCAAAATTTCAGCTCGATCCGACCGTCCAAACTCCGGGAACCTTCCGATCAGTGCATCACTTTTCGGATCTGTTTTCTGCGCGAAAACGAATCCGACCCGAGTTCGTCTTTTTTATGAACGGGATTTCGGACATCCTTTCTGAACGAAGTTTTGTATGGGGTATTGTGTTTTGTTTCCGAACACATCCCACTAACTTTAAGATCTTTTGAACATGCTCTTCAACATCATGCTGGTGTCAAACCAGTCCGGCAATATTGCTCCACGGTTGCCGACCTGTGCTAGACGCGTCGTCACTTTGTTAAGCCGAGCTCAACTTCTTCGGATCATCATCTCGGCAAGCCGAACAAGAGTCCGGCATCGCGAAGGATAAATCATCGCCAACATTGCCGCCCCACAGATTACATGGAGCGGGCATACCGGCATCGCCGCACGATCGCTTCATCAAGCCGGCATCGACCACGTCATGACCTGCATCGGCAGGGCCGCACTATTGCTTCTTCAAGCTTGTGTCCATCACGCCGACCTACTTCGACATCTCGGCTGGACCGGGGGCTTCGCCGTCTCTTCATCAGCCTACTCCGGACACTTCGGCGTCACTAGCCGACCAGGCAATGGGTGCGCGGATCCAGTCCCAATTTTGGGAATCACCTTCCTTCGAATTGCTACTACAAATAAACCAGGTGCTATTAATCCTAGTATTTCTTTTTGCTTGTTTGGGTTAATTTTTCCCAAGGAATTATTACTCTGGTTTGTCCATCATATGTACGCAGGTCTATCAAACGGTGGCCGCATTAACGACGGTTGCATGGTGGTTCGGTCAGTTTCCGTACATAGTCTGGCGAACGCCGGATCCGGAATTCGAACCAACCTATGAATTCAGGCCTTGCCATGCCTTTACCGCATCACGCCGCCGCCCTGCATCGACATTGACTTCGGCGCCAGGCCATATTTCTTTTATTACTCACTTTGCATAAATTATTTATTATGTAACGATTTTTTTTATTACTATTATCTCTGGTTTGCACTATTTTTTGTGCACAGGAAAATGATCCAGCCGGACTATATCCTTTGACGTCACCTCGGCTGGACGGGGGGCTTCGTCAACACTTCATTACCCCATGCCAGGTGCTTCGGCATCACTCTGACGTCCTGCATTGACCGTGCTATGTCAACACTTCGGAGTGCCGAGCTCTTTGCTCCGCCACCTCGGGACCGGCTTGGGGGATGGAACCTTGTCCCGCTTCAAGCTCGGACCGCGTCATCAATACTGAACACATTAACCAGCTAAGTTGCCTTCATGCTCAAAGTTTTAAATTTCTAACTTGTGTTCGGTTCGACCAAGCATTATACTTTTTTCGAAAAAAAAAGTTGCTTGTAAAAATTTTCCTTGTCCAAACTTTGTTTGCACATACTTGATGTGTTATCCGCGCTCATCATACCTGGGGGCTTCTTTAACAGAAGCTTATTAATACGGGCTTTATGCCCAACACATGTGTCACACTTCCGCATGTACCTTTTATTCACCATTATATTCATCGATATGACTTAAGTTTTGGCCAAGCTGGGTTGCCTGGCTCCTATGCTTACCCCTACGTTCCCGATTGTTCGGCTAGGTGGTAAAGGGAGCACCTCTGCGATTGTTACTGTCGGGTCAGCCGGATGTGTACCTCAGACTGGGTGAAGCCGAAAGCTAGCGTTCTTAAGGGAATACTCGGTCGGTGAACTAAAAGATGATTTCTTACCCATTTATTTACCTGCCCCCAGATGTTTTTTTGCTTTTTTCGCAGTCCGGACATGCACTTTAGGGCATGCCTCCTAGGGAAAGGAACCCCTAACGGAACTATTCTCCCTGGAAGATGTTTCTTACTAACCATGTAATATAACATAACTAGTTGGGCACTTGTCTAATAAAGCACTAATGACCCCTATGCCTGGTCTCCACGCATGCCCTGGTTTTTGTAACCGCGAGGGTATTCGGACACACTCCGGACTATTGGGTCCAGAGGTTGAAGCGAAAAGGTTCGATACGACAAACGATCTACAATCCGGCTAGAAGGCATTCTACATGTCACCTTACATTATATAGTCAACTTTTACCCAAGTCGCTTGGGGGCTCTTATGTTTATTTGAGCCATTTCATACTAAGTGTTTTTCTTCTTAGTCGTTGCAAAGTTTTTATTATTTATCACTCCTCTTCTCGACACGAGTGTGCGGTCACTAGCCGGGGAGCCTAATTTCTCTCTCAAAACCGCTAGTGTTTAGTTTTCTAAACTGGCGTAATGATAAGTACTCCGCCTTCGGGATGGGAGACTGAAGCCGTAGGCTGACCCGCTTGAAGTCTTGAGATAGGATGTGTCATGTTAAAGCACGGCAGAAGCACTTTTTTTTTCTAAAGTCCAATTTTCGGATTGGCATCAAACACTTGATCTTGTTCGGACATCATGTTTATACTGACGTTCTTTGGCTTTCCAAGCTTTTGGCACTTTTAAACTATTTGTGTGTTTTCAGCACATGTCTCGCAGTGCAACGCCGGACACCTTTAGAGATTCGGCAAAAACATTCTCGGATATTGCTATATATGCATCGGTTTTGAATTGTGTCTTCGGTCAATAGTTGGGTTGCCCGGCTCCTGCGCTTGCCTCCTATGTTCCGCTTTGTTCGGCTAGGTGTGCAAAAGGAGAACCACTGCGATTGTGCTTCCAGCTCACATGGTTAAGCACCTTAGTGGAGAAAGCCGAAAACTGACTGTCACAATAAGCGTAAACTGGTCGGCGATCCGATGACGGCGTTAAACGACGGGCCATTCATAACAATGGCCGAAGTGTTTACGGCTTGACCTCGACTGTCGCCGAACACTACCGGGGGCTATTAACTGGCCTCCCAAACTAAATCCTCGGTATTTTGCTCTTACATTGGAGCTGAGGTTTCATGATCATGCTTAGCATGACAACCCAAAGAAAGGAACCGATAGCGGGACTATTTTCTTTGGAAGACATTTCTTCTGTTAAACAGTAATATAACATGTCTCTCCGCGTACCTTTGTTTATAAAACCGTATGGCCAGATTGCCTTGTTTATTGTAAATCTTTGCCCTCATAAAGACTTTATAAAGTAGGACAAACACTCCTCAGCTATTGGCCGAGGAGGTGGAAGCCGATGGTCGGTCAACAAAGTTTTGTACAATGCGGATCCGAGCATTAATGACGTAAAGTACTTGGATACATAGAGTCATTACACATAATTTGTGATTTTACTATGGATATCGATCCTTATTCGGCCTCCGGTGCCCGCATTAAGGCTCGGGGGCTACTAGGCTTCGGGCTTCTTATTTACAAATATTAAAGGGGCACATCGATCCCCTGATCTGGTGTTGCCACCCGACCAGTGTCTCGGGGGCTACTGCATTACCTATTCTATGCAGAAAATTTTAAGTACAATACAGTTTCCGAGGAGATTTTGATCCTCAGGTTGGTCGGTCGCACCCAACCTGAGTCTCGAGGACTGAGCACGCCGCTTTTTGTGTCCCGAAGTATTCTGCCGAGCTAGGACTTGATCCTCAGACTGATTTTGCAAATCAACCCGAGTCTCAGCGGCTACGGGGATCAGCGGTCTTATGTCATCTTCATGTGCATCTTGGGTTTTCGAACGATACACACCTTGAGGGCTACTGGCTATATATCTCGTCAGAGAATAAATTGCATCAATAAAAAATATTGACAAAAATCGGCCCACATTCGGGGTGGTGCACCACCTCAGAAGCAGTCCGGCATAAAGCTCGGGCGCTAGTGGCTGGCTCCATAGAGGGCATTTCTGGCATTAAGCTCGGCTAAACTCCTTCAAACTTCTTTGAACCAAGGTGATTTACGACACCTTGGATACAGTCTGGCGTTGGAGCTCGGATACACAGTCCGGCGTTGGAGCTCGGATACATAGTCCGGCGTTGGAGCTCGGATACATAGTCCGGTGTTGGAGCTCGGATACATTCCGGCGTTAGAGCCGGGAAGCAGTCCGGCATTGGTGCTCGGCTGCAAGAGATACCTTGAATGTAGTCCGGCATTAGAGCTCGGACGCAAGAGGACACTGCCTCCCGGGAACAACTCCGAACCCGAGGTGTGGCATAAAAATAACAAGGCATTGATAAAGGCCGGAAACTTAAAGGGGCTCCTCGGATACCCGACGTGTAAGCTCGTCGAATGCATTTTGGCGATCCTCAAGATAGAAGATGAGAAGATTTGTTGAACCAGTTTTCAAGACCGGCAACCGAAGATGAAGAATAGTTCGGAAGAATCGAGGAGCGTCCCTAAACTTGAAGACCGGTTCAGGGGGCTACTAACTGTGTCCTGGACTAGGGGGTACTCACCACGTCATCTCCCGATCTGTTAGATTGGGCTGAGGACCCCCATGGCCGTATACTCATGGGCCAGTCCCGACAGTTGCCGCATACAAGGAAGATTCCACAAGACTTGGCGATCAAGACAAGGACTCCTCCCCCACCGGCGTATTCGGCTAGGACTCTTGTTATCCTAGGCCTCTTGTGCAATATATAAACCAGGGCCAGGCTAGTTGACAGATATACAATATACAACAACAATCATACCATAGGCTAGCTTCTAGGGTTTAGCCTCCTTGATCTCGTGGTAGATCTACTCTTGTAATACCCACATCATCAATATCAATCAAGCAGGACGTAGGGTTTTACCTCCATCAAGAGGGCCCGAACCTGGGTAAAACATCGTGTCCCTTGTCTCCTGTTACCATTGATCCTAAGACGCACAGTTCGGGACCCCCTACCCGAGATCCGCCGGTTTTGACACCGACAGCAAGCTTGGCAATTCGGATATGTAGATTCCCTTCTCTATAACCGACTCTGTGTAACACTAGCCCCCTCCGGTGTCTATATAAACCGGAGGGTTTAGTCCGTAGGGCAACAACAATCATAATCATAGGCTAGCTTCTAGGGTGAGCCTCTACGATCTCGTGGTAGATCAACTCTTGTAATCATCATATCATCAAGATCAATCAGGCAGGAAGTAGGGTATTACCTCCATAGAGAGGGCCCGAACCTGGGTAAACATCGTATCCCCCGCCTCCTATTACCATTAGCCTTAGACGCACAGTTCAGGACCCCCTACCCGAGATCCGCTAGTTTTGACACCAACAGCTGCCCCGGCGGCCGGCGCCTCAACGGCCCAATCCACAACAGGCGGATTACTGGTTCCTGCCCTAGGCGTGTTGAAAAGGTTTCTCGCATCGTAAACTGGGGGTAAACGACTTGCATGCCTTCTGTTAAAGACAGTGTTTGATGCGTTCTGGTCCAAGCTCAAGCGAAAATTTTCTGCTTGAATCCACTCTGCTTCTCTCTCTAAGGCAGCTCGTTCCATCTCCATCCGGGTGTTCTCAGTGTTAAGATCCTCCTTATCTTGAGCTATCTCATCATGTAACTTTGCAAAGTCTGCATTATGCCGTGCTTGGTTCATCGGGGTTACCTCCACCGTCAGCAACGTTGCTAGAGCCTCCAACAGTTCAGATAAAACATGAGTCGGTGGGTGCACAGGGCCTCCTGCCCCTACTGTTGTAGTGGTCACTGAGTCGGAGATCATTTGTGTCGCAGTTGAAAAATTCTGCCCTGGCTGCGTACCGGCCATGAAGATCACAACCCGGTTCGGCGGGTCACAGGGGTTCAGAATACTGTTGCCATCGGAACTACCCCAAGCCTATCATCCTGTACTTGATACATGGGGTTGGACTCGCCAGTTCAAGACTCATCGCCTGAGTAGACGACAGTCTCTCCACTGGACACAGATCCTCCTTCCAGATCCACTCCTTGAGTAAAGCCAACAAAGACATGCTTCGGGGCGACTTGAACCTTGGCGGGTCGCGCACTGTGAGATGTCTCGACGATGTCGGCGCAGGTGTACGGCTCAGCTTCCGACTCACCAATCTTGTCGATGAAGACATGAATCCCACCAAAGGGGACCTGATGCTCGTAATCGATTGCGCCAGCCTCGGGGCCCCAGCCCGCGTCGTTGATGTAGAGCTTGCCGCGATGAATCTTAGTCATTAGGCCCACGGCATATCCCTTGATCCCTGCGAAGTTGCCCTTCAAGAACTCGAAACCACCATGCTCTAGCCCCATGGTGGGCTCCAACTATCGTGGACTTAATATGGCGGATGCCCTAGCAAGAGAACTTAGGTGTGGAGCCATCGCCGCTTGGTTAGCTTGAAGGGGTTAAAACGGGATAAAGGACACAGGGAGTTTTACCCAGGTTCCACCCCTCTCAACAAGGTAAAGGTCTACTCCTGCTTTAGGTTGTATTGCTTAGGGTTCGATTACCAGGGAGTGAATACGCTTGACCTTGTCCTCGACTTGTTGTTTTCTGCCCTAACCCGCCGACAGGACACCCCTTTATATACACAGGTTGATGCCCGACAGCGTACAGAGTCCTCACCGGCTCATACACAATGGGTCCGGCTTGGTAACTAACTAAGCTAGCCTTACAATGCAACTTACACATATGGCGGTTTATCCTCTTGGGCCTCAAGTCGCCTTTGGTCTTGGGCCGTCAATAGGCTTGCTTCATAACCCGCCATCTTCGTCCTTGAGTCGCCAACAGTATGACCCGGCCCCTCCTGGGCGGGTCATACACAATAGTTATAGCCCCAATAGTGCATTTACGTGTCCGTCGTCAACACTCACAATTTTGGCCGATTCTGACCCATTTCGTGGACTATTGCTCACCGTTTTGGGGTCCCGAAGCGATTTCCATGATAGACGAACCCCGGGGTGCACTTACGTGTCGGTCATTAACACTCACAATTTTGGTCGATTATGGTTTGTATGGTGCACTATTACTCACCGTTTTGGGGTCCCAGAGTGATTTCCATGATTGACGAACCCCAGGGTGCGTTTACGTGTTGGTCATCAACACTCGCGGTTTTTGTCGATTCTGGCCCGTTTCATGGACTATTCTTACCATTTTGGGTTCCTGAAGCGATTTCCATGGTTGGCAAACTCCAAGGTGCGCTTATGTGTCGGTCATCAAGAATGGCAGTTTGGGCCAATTCTGGCCCATTTCTTGGACTATTACTCGGTTTTGGGGTCCCGAAGTAATTTCCAAGATTGACGAACCCCGAGGTGCGTTTACGTGTCGGTCATCAACACTCATAGTTTTGGCCGATTCTAGCCCGTTTCGTGGACTCACTACTAGGAAAAGGCTAATTAGTGGCGCACCTAATTTGGCCATTAATGGTGCATTACAGGTGCGCCACTATCATCACGCCACTAGTAACTAGTACTAATGGCGCACCCCTGGTGTGCCATTAGTATACCAGACAATAGTGGCGCACATGGAAGTGCGCCATTAGTATGTCAAATGGTGCGCCATTACTATGCCTCTCAGGGGGCCATATTTACCTTGTGCTATGGGCTACTAATGCCGCACATCTAGTTAATGCGCACTAGTGTGTTTACTGCAGTGCACCACTAAAGTGCGGTATGATGCACCACTAGTATGAATATTAGGATTTTTTTTCCTTTTCTGATATTTGCACAGGTTACAAAATATATTACTGCACAGAATATAGACAGCACAACATATAAACAGCAGATTTATCGAATACAATAGAAGATTAGTCTCCGAATACAATTCATCATATTAGTCTCCGAATTCAAAATACCGAACAAAGTTAGAACATTACAAGTCTCGAGACCGCGAGTAGCAAGTTTGTCTTCATGTTACAAGTCGATATCGATCATCTAAACTACCATCACATAGAAGAGAGCTGCGGTCATCACGATGAGCATCATCGTGATGAAATTGGTCTTCATCCGGTTCCTCCAACGCTCCCTCCTTTCTCCCGCTAGATAGCGCGCGTATCTAGCTTCTGCCTCCGCCCTAGTGGTGTACCCTTTTGTAACTGTTATTGTTGAAATGGTGAACCTGTCTCCGACACTCCTCCCAGTCGTCGTAGACTCCGGGAACCTTACCCTCGTACACGACATACGACGGCATCTCTATGCACTAGACAAACAAAACATTAGTAGCAATTCACAGACAATACATAAGCGATATATAAGTATGCAACAAAACGATCAAAAGAGAAAAGCAACACATTAATAGCACGATTCATGGTCCTACTAATAAATAGCATCGATTACATATAAGTTGTACGACTGTCCAAACTAAAGAGACATGCAAGTTCATTAAAGTTTAATTACAACATGAGCTAATCGATATTTCAGAACTACATAACATCACTACTTTCGACTCGACTCGGGGACCGGAGCGTGGATGAGGCCGCCGTCTATCGTGATGGTCATGAAATCGCGGTCGTTGTCAGCCTGCATTTGTAGTGTTGTTTCTATCTCAGTGTTGGACGGTTGATATCTGAGGTACAACTGCCTCGAGGTACGAAGGACATCTTGATGGATGATTTTCGCGAACTCCGACTGGATGCGAAAGAATTCTTGTCTAATGCCTGCGTCCTGGATTGCCGACAAGCATGCGGCCCAATCTTTGAGATTATTTGGTAGCAGAAGGTGATTATGCTCCCGTACGATCGCCCGCATGTGATGGAGGGCATAGTAGGCATCCTTCTGACCGCCAGGCAGCTGCTTTACGTAGGGAAACGTCGTATTGTTGGTGAACACGTGCTTGCCATACCTACGAATTGGCCTGCTGAAGGTGCCTCCAGATCTGGCGTAGCCGGGGAGAGCTTCATCAAGAACTTTCTTGATATTTGTGTAGTCTTTCTTCGACTGATGGTCCGAGTCGAAATACGTGGCCATGGAATATTTCGGGCTTAAGAGGATGAGTGTGCAATGTGTGTCACTGCACAAAACATGGAATGTTAGAAAAAAAAGAATGATCGAAATCTAAGAAATCATATGTTACGGGGCGGTGAGGGGATGACTTACTCGGGAAGGTAAGGCACGAGGAAGTTATCCTTATCTGGGTTTGCCAGAATGACGCCTTCGAGGTATGAACTCGCGACTTGCCGGTCGCCAGCGCTGCCCAAGATCTTGGCACGCATGTAGAAGGGGTCGACTATCATGATGTCCGGGGTCTTGTCTCTAATAATCCACATCTCCATACTCAGCGAAAATAGCCGAATGAAGGTGTAGTGCAGCGGTTGAAGGTTAAACATAGCGAAGATTTCATCAAACCGTGGGACGATCATACCCCTGATGGTGCTATCGACAAAGCCCTTGCCCTCTGGCACCTTGGCCACGAAAACTGGGTATGCCACATCATTCTCGGAGAGACATCGCTTCTCCAAAGAAAGAACATTGTCATGCAGACTCCGCATAGCACCGGTTGCACCATTGAGCAGATTAGTCGGTAGCATCAGCCTATCCGCCACATGCACCCTCCTCGAGATATCCTTAGGTGACGGTGGCCCGTCCTGAGCAGGGATCATACTCGGTGCCGGCAGGCTCGCACCCTTGTTAGTCTTTCTTTTCCGTCCTTTCTTCTTCTGCTGTAATGGGATCGAGTTCTGCTCAGAGACCGCCTTCTTGAGTGTGTTGGGGCTGATAATATTTCACACCTCGGCTATCTGAGGCTCGGTGAAGGCGGCAACTGGAGGAGTCTCCTGAGAACTGAACGCCAGACGATGCCTATTGCAAGTGGGTTTCTCCACGGTACCAGCTAGATCGCGGTCGTCTTTTGCAGGGTTGGGTTCTTGAGAAGGAAGCCCCAAGAATTCTTCACCGTACCCATGTTCGTTGAAGTACTTATCAATGTTGGTAAATGTACCGTCGTCGTCGTCGTCATCTGGATCCTGTGCCATATGCATGTACGGATCCAGTGCCATATGCATGTCCGGCATGTCCGGTAGGGCTGCGGCGGTCTTGCCATGGCTTGGCGCCGGCATGAGTGGCGGTGTTGTCTGTGGGGTGGTGTCCCCCGCCCCCAAACGAATCTGGCTCTTCGGCCAAAGCAGGGGCCAGCTTAAGCAAGCGTTGAGGGTCATCACATCATCTTCGTCGGCCCCGGCAGGTCGAAACAGAGGTAACAAATCATCGCAGCCTAGCAGCACCCGAACCAGTTGAACCCTATACACGGTGGGTGGCATCGGATTACCATGGAACACGGGGCTGCTCGGTTGAATTATTCTGCCCTTGGCGACATCGATCAACTGGCCACCCACGAAGTGCAGGAGAGTGCATGGAACGTTGGCGGTGCCCTGCAAAGACATGTAGGGCGTCAGGGATGCCCAGTCAAAGGCAAGGAGATGAAGTCATCGGTCGAGAGGCTTAGTTACCGTGATAGCGTCGAGCTCAGCTAATGTCGAGGCACCCCCAACGGCGGGCGTTCAAGTGACGGAGGGGCCGCTTGCTGTGGAGGTGCCGGCCGGCATATTCTTCGCACAACCGGGTGCATTAAGCTCCAATGCCCGCGCCGGCGCCGGAGACACCAATACCGCCTCCGCCGGAGACACCAATGGCGTTGCATGTGCGTTGTGCGAGTTGCTGGCCATGAAGCTGGGAACCGGGGGCGGCCCCTATTGGCCGCCCGCAATCCACGCCTGCAGCCCCTCAATCAAGGTAGGCACAATGGCGGTGATCGTCGCTCCTAGTTGGTCTCGCACCTGCTCTTGGACCATCTCCGGAATCCGCGCCACTTGTGCCTTGAGTTCTTGAACCTCGGGCGACTGGATTTCCGAGCTGGTCTTTCTCTCCTTTCTCCCACCAGCGTTATAGTATTCCAACCATTTCGTGGACAAGCCTTTGTCAGCCACACGACCAGCTGACGACGGCTTACTGAACTTATCCTTGTTTTTCATTACGTTCAACGCCCTATTTAAAGTGCTCTCCCAAGGGGAGCTCTGAGATGACCCCGCGCTACTGCTTTCAGTGTCATGCGGAGGGAATGTGAACCATTTAGAAATTTGGCTTCATTAATTAGAATGCAACCATATGGAGCTAATTATGCGGGAGTGTATTCCTTACAAGAACAAGCTCAAGCGCCTTGGTCTTCGAATCCGTGGTAAGCTCCTTTGTTACTGGGTCCACCTTGTACCGGGCCCTGACATAGTTCCTGGTCTGCTTGTCACGGTATTTATCGAAGAGGGGCGGTAGGCCTTGCTCGGCACACTCCGCGTCCTTCTTGTCCCATATAGGTTCCGCCACTCTGTAACCGCCGGGACCGAGTTTGTGGACCCCTAAGTTCAAGTCCCACATATGTTTCCCCCACTGACTTGATTCCGTGGTTGCGTTGCTCTCGCACTTGATCTTGAACTCCTTGTAGTCATCTTCGTTGATCGAAGGATTTGGCTCCTTGATCTTCTCATAACTATCACCTCTTAGAATCCTTCTCCTCACTGCAGCTTGCTACCTCTTGAGCACTGCGTTGGATTTCCCCGAAGAGGAGAGGATGATGCAGCAAAGTAGCGTAAGTATTTCCCTCAGTTTTTGAGAACCAAGGTATCAATCAAGTAGGAGACCACGCACAAGTCCCTCGTACCTGCACAAAACGATAGCTACTCGCAACCAATGCGATTAGGGGTTGTCAATCCCTTCACGGTCACTTACGAGGGTGAGATCTGATAGAGATGATAAATAATATTTTTGGTATTTTTGATAGATAGATGCAAAGTGAAAAGTAAAAGGCAAAGTAAAAACAAAGCAAGTAAATAAAGTGATAGAGATTGATATGATGAGAATAGACCCGAGGGCCATAGGTTTCACTAGTGGCTTCTCTCAAGAGCATAGATATTCTACGGTGGGTGAACAAATTACTGTTGAGCAATTGACAAAATTGAGCATAGTTATGAGCATATCTAGGTAATGATCATGTATATAGGCATCACGTCCGAGACAAGTAGATCGAAACGATTCTGCATCTACTACTATTACTCCACTCATCGACCGCCAGCATGCATCTAGAGTATTAAGTTAAAAACAGAGTAATGCCTTAAGCAATATGACATGATGTAGGGGGATACATTCACGCAATATGATAAAAAAACCATCTTGTTATCCTCGATAGCAACAATACAATACGTGCCTTGCTGCCCCTGCTGTCACTGGGAAAGGACACCGCAAGATTGAACCCAAAGCTAAGCACTTCTCCCATTGCAAGAACTACCAATCTAGTTGGCCAAACCAAAAACGATAATTCGAAGAGACTTGCAAAGATAACTCAATCATACATAAAAGAATTCAGAGAAGATTCAAATATTTTCCATAGATAATACTGGATCATAAACCCACAATTCATCGGTCTCAACAAACACACCGCAAAAAGAAGATTACATCGAATAGATCTCCACAAGAGACGGGGAGAACATTGTATTGAGATCCAAAAAGAGAGAAGAAGCCATCTAGCTACTAGCTATGGACCCGAAGGTCCGAAGTAAACTACTCACACTTCATCCAAAGGGCTATGGTGTTGATGTACAAGCCCTCCGTGGTGGATGCCCCCTCCGGTGGAGCTCCGGAACAGGCCCCAAGATGGGATCTCGTGGATACAGAAGGTTGCGGTGGTGGAATTAGGTTTTTTGGCTCCTCATCTGATCGTTTGGGGATACGTAGGTATATATAGGAGGAAGGAGTACGTCGGTGGAGCAACAGGGGGCCCACGAGGTAGGGGGGCGCGCCCTCCACCCTCGTGACCGCCTCTGGCACTTCTTGGAGTAGGGTCCAAGTCTCCTGGATCACGTTCGATGACAAAATCACGTTCCCGAAGGTTTCATTCCGTTTGGACTCCGTTTGATATTCCGTTTCTTCGAAACACTGAAATAGGCAAAAAAATAGCAATTCTGGGCTAGGCCTCCGGTTAATAGGTTAGTCCCAAAAATAATATAAAAGTGGAAAATAAAGCCCAATAAAGTCCAAAACAGTAGATAAAGTAGCATGGAGCAATCAAAAATTATAGATACGTTGGAGACGTATCAGGCATGCCCAAGCTTAATTCCTGCTCGTCCTCGAGTAGGTAAATGATAAAAAAGATTTTTTGATGCGGAGTGATACTTTGGCATAATTTCAATGTAAATCTTCTTCATTGTGATATGAATATTCAGATCCGAAAGATTCAAGACAAAAGTTCATATTGACATAAAAAATAATAATACTTCAAGCATACTAATCAAAGCAATCATGTCTTCTCAAAATAACATGGCCAAAGAAAGTTATCCCTACAAAATCATATAGTCTGGCTATGCTCCATCTTCCCCACATAAATTTAAATCATGCACAGCCCCGATGACAAGCCAAGCAATTGTTTCATACTTATGACATTCTCAAAAAAAATTCAATCTTCACACGATACATGAGCGTGAGCCATGTATATAGCACTATGTGGAATAGAATGGTGGTTGTGGAGAAGACAAAAAGAGGGAAGATAGTCTCACATCAAGTAGGCGTATCAATGGGCTATGGAGATGCCCATCAATAGATATCAATGTGAGTGAGTAGGGATTGCCATGCAACGGATTCACTAGAGCTATAAGTATATGAAAGCTCTACAAAGGAAAGTAAGTGAGTGTGCATCCAACTCGCTTGCTCACGAAGACCTAGGGCATGTTGAGGAGGCCCATCATTGGAATATACAAGCCAAGTTCTATAATGAAAAATTCCCACTAGTATATTAAAGTGACAAAATGAGAGACTCTCTTATCATGAAGATCTTGGTGCTCTTTGAAGCACAAGTGTGGTAAAAGGATAGTAGCATTGTCCCTTCTCTCTTTTTCTCTCATTTTTTTGGGCATTTCTCCTTTTTTTGTTTGGCCTCTTTTTTTTCATCCGGAGTCTCATCCCGACTTATGGGGGAATCATAGTCTCCATCATCCTTTCCTCACTTGGGACAATGCTCTAATAATGATGATCATCATACTTTTATTTTTCTTACAACTCAACAATTACAACTCGATACTTAGAACAAAGTATGACTCTATATGAATGCCTCCGGCGGTGTACCGGGATATGCAATGAATCATGAGTGACATGTATGAAAGAATTATGAACGGTGGCCTTGCCACAAATACGATGTCGACTACATGATCATGCTAGCAATATGACAATGATGAAGCATGTCATAATAAACGGAACGGTGGAAAGTTG
Organism: Triticum dicoccoides; assembly: GCF_002162155.2. NCBI lineage: Eukaryota > Viridiplantae > Streptophyta > Magnoliopsida > Poales > Poaceae > Triticum > Triticum dicoccoides. The sequence goes on from NC_041387.1 coordinate 15,264,659, forward strand.
CATGGCAATATATCTCGGAATGGCTATGGAAATGCCATGATAGGTAGGTATGGTGGCTGTTTTGAGGAAGGTATATGGTGGGTGTATGATACCGGTGAAAAGTTCGTGGTATTAGAGAGGCTAGCAAAGGTGGAAGGATGGGAAAAAGTGTGTATAATCCATGGACTCAACATTAGTCATAAAGAACTCATATACTTGTTGCAAAAATCTAGAAGTTACCAAAGCAAAGTATTACGCGCATGCTCCTAGGGGGATAGGTTGGTAGGAAAAGACCATCGCTCGTCCCCGACCGCCACTCATAAGGAAGACAATCAATAAATAAATCATGCTCCGAGTTCATCACATAACGGTTCACCATACGTGCATGCTACGGGGATCACAAACTTCAACACAAGTATTCTTTGAATTCACAACTACTTAACTAGCATGACTCTAATATCACTATCTTCATATCTCAAAACAATTATCAAGCATCAAACTTATCTTAGTATTCAACGCACTCAAAAGAAAGTTTCACATATCTTGAACACCAAGTATATTAACATTAAGCGAATTACCATGCTATTAACGACTCTCAAAATAATCTAAGTGAATCATGAGAGATCAATAGTTTCTTTCAAACAAATCCACCACCGTTCTCTAAAAGATATAAGTGAAGCACTAGAGCAAAAATTATCATGCTCAAAAGATATAAGTGAAGCACTATGAGCAAAACTATCAAGCTCAAAAGATATAAGTGAAGCACATAGAGTATTCTAACAAATTCCAATTCATGTATGGCTCTCTCAAAAGGTGTGTACATCAAGGATGATTGTGGTAAACTAACAAGCAAAGACGCAGATAATACAAGACGCTCCAAGCAAAACACATATCATGTGGTTAATAAAAATATAGCTCCAACTAAATTACCGATGGAAGTGGACGAAAGAGGGGATGCCTTCCGGGGCATCCCCGAGCTTTGAATTTTTGGTGTCCTTGGATTATCTTAGGGGTGCCATGGGCATCACCAAGCTTAGGCTCTTGCCACTCCTTGTTCCATAATCCATCAAAAAAATTCACCCAAGACTTGAAAACTTCACAACACAAAACTCAACAGAAATCTCGTGAGCTCCGTTAGAGAAAGAAAATAAAGAACTACTTAAGGTACTGTAATGAACTAATTCTTTATTTATATTGGTGTTAAACCTACTGTATTCCAACTTTTTTATGGATTATAAACTATTTTACTAGCCGTAAATTCATCAAAATAAGCAAACAACACCCGTAAAACAGAATCTGTCAAAAATAGAACAGTCTGAAGCAATCTGTAACTAACGCAAACTTCTGGAACTCTAAAAATCCTACCAAAATAGGAAGTCCTGGAAACTTTGTTTATTGAACAGAATAAAAAATAATCAACGCAAAATCACGTTCCTGTGATTTAACAAAATTATATTCGTGCGTGCAAAGTTTCTGTTTTTCAGCAGAATCAAATCAACTATCATCGTAGGTTATCCTATAGGTTCCACTTGGCACAAACACTAATTAAAAGATAAAACCACATCCAAGCAGAGGCTAGATGGATTATTTATTCCTAAACAGAAGCAAAAACAAAAAACAAAAATAAAATTGGGTTGCCTCCCAACAAGCGCTATCGTTTAACGCCCCTAGCTAGGCATAAAAGCAAGGATAGATCTAGGTATTGCCATCTTTGGTAGGCAATCCATAAGTGGCTCTCATGATAGATTCATATGGTAATTTTATTTCCTTTCTAGGGAAGTGTTCCATGCCCTTCTTTAAGGGAAATTGGAATCTAATATTCCCTTCCTTCATATCAATAATTGCACCAATCGTTCTAAGGAAAGGTCTACCAAGAATAATAGGACATGAAGGATTGCAATCTATATCAAGAAATATAAAATCTACAGGCACATAATTCCTATTTGCAACAATAAGGACATCGTTAATTATTCCCATAGGCTTTTTAATAGTGGAATCCGCAAGATGCAAGTTTAGAGAGCAATCATCAAAATCACAGAAATCTAGCAAATCACATAAAGTTTTGGGAATAGTAGAGACACTAGCACCCAAATCACACAAAGCATGAAACTCATAATCTTTAATTTCAATTTTAATAGTAGGTTCCCACTCATCCTAGAGTTTTCTAGGGATAGAAACTTTTAACTCAAGTTTTTCTTCATAAGATTGCATCAAGGCATCAACAATGTGTTCGGTAAAGGCCTTATTTTGACTATAAGCATGAGGAGAATCTAGCACGGATTGCAAGAAGGAAATACAACCAATTAAAGAGCAATTTTCATAATTAAATTCCTTGAGATCCAAAATAGTGGGTTTAGCAACATCTAGGTTTTTATTTCTTTCAATCCCACTTTCATCAAATTCATCTTTAAGATCTAGAAACTCCGAATTCTTAGAACGCCTTCTAGGTAAAGGAAGATCATATTCAGTTTCATCAAGATTCATATTGCAAAACAAAGATTTGATAGGGGACACATCAATAACTTTTAGATCTTCATCTTGATTTTCATAGGAATTGGAAGAAGACGCTTTAATAAAGGCATCTAAAAGATTCTCAAATCCACTCATCAATGGAAATTCTCATGGATTTGAGAGACTCATTGATATCATGCTTAGGAGGAATAGATCTAAGCTTTAAAGAATCAATTTCAAGAGAAATTCTATCAACGTTCCTAGCCAAATCATCAACTTTGAGCAATTTCTCTTCAAGCAAAGCATTAAAGTTCTTTTGTGAATTCATAAACTCTTTAACACTACTCTCAAATTCAAAGCGCATCTTATTAAAATTTCCATAAGAGTTGTTGTAGGAATTTCCATAATTATTAGAAGGATTGCTAGGATAAGGCCTAGGATTAAAATTCCATCTATACGTGTTGTTTCCAAAACTATTCCTACCAACAAAATTCACATCCATAGATTCATTATTATTCTCAAGCAAAGTAGATAAAGGCATATCATTGGGATCAAGAGGAGTATTTTTAGGAGCAAACATCTTCATAAGGTCATCCATCTTTTCACTCAAAACATTGATTTCTTCTATAGCATGCACTTTTTTACTAGAAGATCTTTTGGTGTGCCATTGAGAATAATTAGCCATAATATTATCAAGCAATTTGGTAGCATCTCCTAATGTAATTTCCATAAACGTGCCTCCCGCGGCCGAATCTAAAAGATTTCTAGAAGCAAAATTCAATCCGGCATAAAATTTTTGTATGATCATCCATAAATTCAAACCATGAGTAGGGCAATTGCGAAGCATCAGTTTCATTCTTTCCCAATATTGGGCAGCATGCTCATGATCAAGTTGTTTAAAATTCATGATATCGTTCCTAAGAGTGATGATCTTAGCGGGAGGAAAATAGTTAGAGATAAAAGCATCTTTGCACTTGTTCCAACAATCAATACTATTTTTAGGTAAAGACGAAAACCAAACTTTAGCACGATCTCTAAGCGAAAACGGAAACAACTTTAATTTGACAATATTGTTATCCGTATCTTTCTTCTTTTGCGTATCACACAAATCAACAAAATTGTTTAGATGAGTAGCGGCATCTTCACTAGGAAGGTCGGCGAATTGATCTTTCATAACAAGATTTAGCAAAGCGGTATTGATTTCACAAGACTCATCATTATTAAGAGGAGCAATCGGAGTACTAAGGAAATCATTATTATTGGTATTCGAGAAGTCACATAATTTGGTATTATCTTGCGCCATGGAAACAAGTAATCCAACACACAAACAAACAGAAAGGCAACGAGAAAAGGCAAACGGGAAAGAGAGGAGGAGATTGGGAAAGAGAGGGCGAATAAAACGGCAAGGGTGAAGTGGGGGGAGGAAAACGAGAGGCAAATGGCAAATAATGTAATGCGAGAGATAGGAATTGTGATGGGTACTTGGTATAGTTGACTTGCTTGCGTGAGCCTCCCCGGCAACGGCGCCAGAAATTCTTCGTGCTACCTCTTGAGCACTGCGTTGGATTTTCCCCGAAGAGGAGAGGATGATGCAGCAAAGTAGCGTAAGTATTTCCCTCAGTTTTTGAGAACCAAGGTATCAATCCAGTAGGAGACCACGCACAAGTCCCTCGTACCTGCACAAAATGATAGCTATTCGCAACCAATGCGATTAGGGGTTGTCAATCCCTTCACAGTCACTTACGAGGGTGAGATCTGATAGAGATGATAAATAATATTTTTGATATTTTTGATAGATAGATGCAAAGTGAAAAGTAAAAGTCAAAGTAAAAACAAAGCAAGTAAATAAAGTGATAGAGATTGATATGATGAGAATAGACCCGGGGGCCATAGGTTTCACTAGTGGCTTCTCTCAAGAGCATAGATATTCTACGGTGGGTGAACAAATTACTGTTGAGCAATTGATAGAATTGAGCATAGTTATGAGCATATCTAGGTAATGATCATGTATATAGGCATCACGTCCGAGACAAGTAGATCGAAACGATTCTGCATCTACTACTATTACTCCACTCATTGACCGCTATTCAGCATGCATCTAGAGTATCAAGTTAAAAATAGAGTAACGCCTTACGCAAGATGACATGATGTAGAGGGATAAATTCATGCAATATGATAAAAAAAACCATCTTGTTATCCTCGATGACAACAATACAATACGTGCCTTGCTGCCCCTGCTGTCACTGGGAAAGGACACTGCAAGATTGAACCCAAAGCTAAGCACTTCTCCCATTGCAAGAACTACCAATCTAGTTGGCCAAACCAAAAAGGATAATTCGAAGAGACTTGCAAAGATAACTCAATCGTACATAAAAGAATTCAGAGAAGATTCAAATATTTTCCATAGATAATACTAGATCATAAACCCACAATTCATCGGTCTCAATAAACACACCGCAAAAAGAAGATTACATCAAATAGATCTCCACAAGAGAGGGGTAGAACATTGTATTGAGATCCAAAAAGAGAGAAGAAGCCATCTAGCTACTAGCTATGGACCCGAAGGTCTGAAGTAAACTACTCACACTTCATCGGAGGGGCTATGGTGTTGATGTAGAAGCCCTCCGTGGTGGATGCCCCCTCCGGCGGAGCTCCGAAACAGGCCCCAAGATGGGATCTCGTGGATATAGAAGGTTGCGGCGGTGGAACTAGGTTTTTTGGCTCCTCATCTGATCATTTGGAGATACGTAGGTATATATAGGAGGAAGGAGTACGTCGGTGGAGCAACAGGGGGCCCACGAGGTAGGGGGCGCACCCAGGGGGCGCGCCCTCCACCCTCATGACCGCCTCTGGCACTTCTTGGAGTAGGGTCCAAGTCTCCTGGATCACGTTTGGTGACAAAATCATGTTCCCGAAGGTTTCATTCCGTTTGGACTCCATTTGATATTCCGTTTCTTCGAAACACTGAAATAGGCAAAAAAACAACAATTCTGGGATGGGCCTCCGGTTAATAGGTTAGTCCCAAAAATAATATAGAAGTGGAAAATAAAGTCCAAAATAGTAGATAAAGTAGCATGGAGCAATCAAAAATTATAGATACATTGGAGACGTATCACAGCTCTCCAAGTAGCCAGGGTCATGCTCATCTTCGTGAGGGCGGCACTGTTCACTTTATTCCCTGAGAGGCGTGTGTTGGCGATGTCACCGGGGAACTTGTATCGTTCGTGCAGCTTCGTGAAGAGGAGGTTGCGCAAATTCCCTCGGTCATGATGCCTTAGGTTCTCGGTGTTGATCGAGACGGTGCTCCGGAGATTGCACCCGAGTTGTCCCGAGTACCCACTGACTAATTCTTTGGGCGCCGTTCGATGCCCACTGGAGGACACTTCGGTAAATTCCTGCTTGACGGTGCCGAGCATGTTCGAGCGCCGGTCCTTCCGTTGCCTCTTCGCTTGGCTGCCATCTGTGCGTGCGCTGCCATCATCAGTGGTGGCATCCTCGGCGGCACCATTGGTGGTGTCATCCCCGACGCCACTAGGGGTTGTGTAGTCGGGATCGGTGTCTTTCGCGGCGTCCTCAGCGGTGAGGTTCTTCCTCCATCTCCTGGGACAGCTCCCAGAATTGCTTGCCCGAACCGCCGGCCTCATTGTTGCGGGCCATGTTCGCTCTAAATAGGAAAAAAGTTGGTTATTCTCAAGGAACAAGATCTCTAAGTTGACCAAATAACCTAATTCTCGAGGAATGTCGCCAAAAAGTTAGTTATTGTCAAGGAACAATTGGGAGATGTTTGTGATTTTGCCTAGGTGTTTTGGGATGGAACCTGTTAGTGTGTTGTTGCTAAGGTCCAAGTCCCTTCCTAACCCCCTTCTTCTTGTCTCCTCTCACTATCCCTCTCACACACATGGCAAGCAAGGGTGTCTGAGTGTGTGAAAAAATACTAAACTAGTCCAAGGGCTGAAAATTGATCATCTGTTTCAGATTGCAGTTTTCTTTCTTGGGGCTTCGGTGTGCGATTTAAAACTGAATTTTGGAAATCTACAGAATGAACAAGCTAAGGGCTACAAATGCCCGCAAGGCTTCAAGGGTGACGGCATAATGGCTCAGTGTTATTTAAGGGTTGGTCTATGAGGAATTATCATGGTCTCATCATTTAGGGTTTGTCGACACCGAGGCATCCTAAAAGCTAAGCTTTTATCATTTAGGGTTTGTCGACGCCGAGGCACCCTAAAAGCCTAAGCTTTCATCATTCTGGTTTTTATCGACACCGAGGCACCCTAAAAGCCAAGGTTTTATCATTTAGGGTTTGTCGACGCTGAGGCACCCTAAATGCTAAGTTAAGTTTTCATCATTTAGGGTTTATTGATGCCGAGGCACCCTAGGTTGACTGATATATATGGGTATCTTCTAATAGTATACCCTATCAAGTATGGCGCAATAGTTAAAAAGATAGCCAACAGTGACATACAAGTGCTGACAGAAAAGGGAAGGAGAATTCTAAGTTGGGACTAATCACTTGGCTCTATTGCCACCGATGGCAGTTGCATATTAGTTGTGCAAAAAAATTTAAGAGCGGGCAGTAATGAATAATATTTAATGGGATACCTCAAAAAGATAATCTAGTATCTCCATTTAATAGTTTTCAACTAGAAAGTGCACAAAGTGCAACAAACAGATTATTTCAACCCCCCAAACAATAATGATAACATTCTTTTCCTGAACTATAAACGACTCATGGTTTCGTCTGTCCACACATGAATTCAGCATATGTGTTTAATGCAGCAAGAATAAAGGGATACCACATGTCAAAAATCTCGCATCCAAAATTTCACAATTGAGCCTAACGTGACAGTGCATATATAACCAGGCTTATGGTGCATTCTACTTTCTACCTATCCAAACTGTATTTGTCAGACTTAACTAAGTTAACTATTATCTGCACACCCTAATCTTTTTATCTGATTAACACAAAATAGACATCTCAACACTTGCATTTGCAAATATAACACCATGAGACACTTCAACTAGGTACTTTTTGAAGGACAAACACGAAGAGACAGTAAACATATCAGCCGTTGATAGAAGATTCAGAACTAGTCCTTAGCTTGAGCTTGTGAACTAGTACTAGCAAACCTAGAATAATGGCTCAAATGCTGAACTGTTTGAGCTTCTGAACTAGTACTGGCAAACCTAGAAAAATGGCTCAAATGTTGAACCTAGAATAGATTATACCATTAGTAATAACTATGCATTGCTCATGTAGTAAAAAGGCACAGAAAGAGAGCAACTGACATTAGTAATAACTATGAGTTGATATCACACTTCTATATGTATAACACAAGAGGCAGTTGATCCTACTTAATTAAGTACTAAGATACCCCGGCCCATGCATTAGTCGCAAGTACCCCATATGTCCTATTTTTAGCAAAGTCATGCTAAAATTCACGGAAAATTTCAGCATGACCTTTGCTGAAAATAGGACATATGGAGTACACGAATTTTCCGGAACGAAAGTTAATCGACATTCTGGCAAACTCAAGGGCCTCTTGAGGTACCTGCAAAATCATTATCCCACCCCCGCCCCGCTGCAACCCCACAACACCCCACAATATCATCACGACACGATAAACCCCCCCAATATCATCACAACACGATGGTCGGAGACAAAACCCATCAATATATCTTCTATCCATGAAACCCTACCCTGATTCTCCTTTCTTCCTCTTTTTTCACTTAAACCTGCAAACATGTAGGGAAAGCAATTAATACAAGGCACAAAAATGGCACGCTATGTAGCCTTAATGCTACAGAACATATGATATAAATTGACTTAGTTTGCTGGCTTTGGCATGGCAGAAAGCAAACTGAATAAAAATACTTAGTATGCTGGCTTTGGCATAGCAGAAAGCAAACTGAATAAAAATGACTTAGTATGCTAGCTTTGGAAATAGCAGAAAGCAAACTTAATAAAAATGGTAGTTACTATGCATATTCATACTAAACCACTAGCAGCCCTGAATCGCCAATCCGGGAAGTCCTGCTGCACTATCATTTGAACCTAATTAGGTTCAAAACTCACTAAGCTTGTGGGTACAGTAAGTTAGTGTTCTAAGTATGCACTGAATAGTCCTGCTGCACTAGTGGTTAACTGAACTGCAATAGTTCAGCAAAATGGCTACTCTTTTCTGTCTTTGTGAATGAATTTTCCTTCCTGATCTGTTGGGTATAAAATAATTCCTATCAAGAATTGCAATACTATACCAGCTGTTAAGACCATATGGATAAGAAAGATTTTACATTCAAATTTCTTAACAATGGCATAACAGTGTAAAGCATTCGACTTCAACCATTTGTATTGCTCAGAAATGTAGTGGAGTGTTACTTATGCCTAGCAATCAAGCATACACTCATATTAAAATGAAATTGAGTTAGGAACCACTTTCAATACTAGTTTCTAAAACTGGAAATAATATTATTTGACCAATTGAAATAAGTTATATGGAAAATTGCTACAAGAAATCATGTACTCCAGTCGGGCTTGGGCTGAGCATTTGATTATGGTTAATAGTTTACTGCTAAATAAATCAACAAACTTAGACATCCGTGTTAAACACTAAAGTGAGTGCAATGATAGCCAAGAAAATCCTGGTATGAGAGTAGATGGTTACAAGAGCACTAGAAATAACAAAATTTCATGATGTGGCTCTAGTGAAAATGGCAGATCACTTTTGTTATATGCTATAAACAATCATGCTATTGGGATTTGGCAATCTAAGGGCGCACACCAGCAAGAGCAAAGAAGTTGCATATCACTGGTGTAATGGAAGTTTATGGCCTAATGCCTTGCAACCAGACACATTTCCATAACTAGCAGCCCCAGCATATAATCAGTAAGATGCCCTACAACAGACACATTTCCCTAACTAGCAGCCACAGCATGATGCAACCCTGTGGCCTAATGCCTTCATTTTGTTTGGGAAGTTATTGGCTAATGGCAGTTCTAGCAGTTTAGTTGCACAAATTAACCTAGCATCCCAATCTAGGAGCTCTGTGGATGTGCCTATTACCTAACTGGCCAAGTGCAAGCGGGGTTCGCATCCCGGTGAAGGCATGATGCAGATCGGAACTGATCTCAAACTCATCACCACAAGTCACGGACTGCAAAACCTAGCAAAAGAGAGAAGAAGAGGGCATGGCCGGGAGGGAGGAGAGGAGGAAGAGAGGAGAAGAGAGGCAGAGGGAGGAGGGCAATGAAGATTACCTGACCACGATGAGGTGGTGGCCGGAGCGGAGACGACGGAGGGCGGAGACGGTGAGCTTGGGGGAGACGGCGAGTTTGACGGAAGGCGGAGACGGCGAGCTTGGGGAGACGGTGCTCGGGCCTCCTCTCCTGGTGGACGCGGGGCTCCTCCTCCTAGTGCTCCGGCGGTGACTCCGGCTGCGGCGGGGCGGGGGCGGCAGCGCACGTAGGGGCGGCGGCGCAGTGGGTCGAGGCAGCGGCGCGCAGTGGGTCGGGGAGAGAGATGTGAGATTGGGGATCGGGGATTGGGGATTTTAGTGGGGCAGGGTTAGCAATGGTGCACCTCCTAGCGGTGCTCCATTAGTAACTTTTTTTTTGGATAGCAATGGCGCACCTCCTAGAGGTGCCCCATTAGTAACTTTTTTTTTGATAGCAATGGCGCACCCTCCCCTGGTGCGCCATTACTAACAGTTTTTTTGGATTTTTAGTTGTATCTAATAATTTTTTAGAAAATGATGATCAAATTTGAAAACATTTATGACTGTGGAAAGATATCATCAAATTTGTTATTTGAAAATATTTATGAATATGAAAAAATATCATCAAATTTGTTATTTGAAAATATCATCAAATTTGTTTTTTTGGATTTTTAATTGCATTCATTTGTGAATTGGTAAAACATTTATGAATATGAAAAAATATCATCAAATTTGAAAAAATATTCAGGAATTCAAAACGTGCCCATGAAATTTAAAAATATTCATGAGTTCAAAATATATCATCAAATAAAAATTGGTATACTAGAATAAACATAAATACCAGAATAAACATAAATAAATATTCATGAGGACTAGAACAGAAGAAATATCATTTCAATATGTCGAAATACAATCGAGAAATGAAGACTACAATTTAAATATAGTCGATCTTAGCTAGCTATTTTTTCACAATCTTCTTGCCCTTCTTTTTCGCAAATGGAGTTCTTCTCTTGAACGGACGTCCTTTAGGTAGGCTGGTCATGCTTCTTCTTGTGGTGTATGGCACTTCATCGTCGTCGTCATGTTCCATCTTCGGGTCGCCGTACTTGTCGAAGTCTTGCTCATTGGCGACTCCATCCATTCCGATTATCTTCCTTTTGCCTCTCCTCACGACAACATGACTGGGCTTTGACGGGTCGATAATGAAGAAGCATTGGTCCACTTGGGAAGCCAGTACCCATGGCTCATTTTTGGCGGTGACGTTTATGCCCGCGGTCTTGGATTTGGCTTCGGGTATAACCATGGTGGTGAAATACTGGTCTTCTTTTAGGACACTCTTGGCCCATCTGACAAGGAACATCAGAACCTTCTCTCCAATATAGCTCAGCTCCCAGATCTCCTCGATCCTTCCGTAGTCTGTCCTTGTTGTTATCGGTGTAGGGTTCCATCATTACCCCAGAGTTCTCATAACCATTGCTCTTCATGTCCTTTCCCTCGGTGTAGAATGTGTAGCCGTTGATGTCGTACGCCTCATACGTCATCAGGTTGTGCTCGATGCCCTATGACAAGGCGAATATGAGTTGTTCTTCCGCAGAAGAATCCTCGTGTAAAGGGTATGACAGAAGCTTCTCATTGAACCAACAGATGAAACATGAGTTGTGCTCTTTGATTATATCTCCTTCCATCCTCTATTGGCCTCGGTCATTGTATGTCTTCTCAATAAAGGTTTTGTGCTCTACCACCCAAGGATCGACCATGTCTATGTGTTGTAGCGCGACTAGGTTTTCTCTTTCAAAGTCGACGAGTCGACCCTCGAAGTCTACATGCATTTCGCGGCGACCCTCACGGTGACCCCATCTAGTGAGCCTGCCGAGGTGCCTGTTGACGGGCAGACCAACAGGGTTCTCGATGCCTAGATAATTCATGCAGTAGGAGATGCACTCTGCGGTTAAAAAGCCCCTGGCTATACTTCCCTCTGGACGTGACATGTTGCGAACGTATCCTTTGATGACACCATTCATCCTTTCGAACGGCATCATGCTGTGCAGGAACGTCGGCCTGAGTTGGATGGTATCCTCCATGATATGGACCAGTAGATGCACCATAACGCCGAAGAATGCGGGCGAGAAGTACATCTCAAGCTCGCATAGTATCACCACGATCTCTTCCTGTAGCCTTCTGAGTTGCCTCACGCCAACCGACTTCCGAGAGATGACGTTGAAAAAGTTGCATAGGCCAAAATGCGTTTCATGGACGTCCGCGTCCATGATCCCACGGATTGCAACTGGAAGTATCTGCGTCATCAGCACGAGACAGTCGTGAGACTTCATCCCGCTGAACTTCTGCTTCGCTGAGTCTAGGTATCTGCTTATCTTCCCCGAGTAACTGTACGGAAGTTTTACTCCTACGAGGCAGGTGAAAAGCTTCTCAATCTCCTCCTGACTTAGAGTGAAGCACGCGGGAGGGAAGTCATTTCCGATCTTCTTGGCCTTTTTGCCTTTGCGACGACTTTCCGTGTCCTTCGCTTCATCATCATCATCATTATTCGCGTGAAGCTGCTCCCTGATGCCCATTGATTTCAAGTCTGCCCTTGCTTTCGGCCCATCTTTGGTCCTCTCTGGCATGTTGAGTAGGGTACCAAGCAGACTCTCGCACATGTTCTTCGTGATATGCATGACATCCAGGCTGTGAGGCACACGGAGGATCTTCCAGTACGGCAAGTCCCAGAAAACAGACCTCGTTTTCCATACCTTCAGCAGCGGCCCTGGCGCCTTTCGCTTCTTTCCCGGCTCCGAGCACTCTTTCCAATTTTTCAACAGCTTGTCTATTTCCTCGCCGCTCCTCGTACGCGGGCATCTTTGGGATTAGGTTTCACCATCGAACAGATCCTTGCATTTTCTCCATGAGTCATCGTCGTGAAGCCACCTTCGATGTCCCATGAACACAGTTTTCGAAGACCCAGGATCTCTATCTAGCTGGCGATACGTTGTGTCATCCATGCACCTGATGCATCCAGAAAATTCATGGACCACCTGCCCCGCGACATATTCGTAACCGAGATAGTCGTGCACCGTCGTGAGCAGTGCGGCTCTCATAGGGAAATATTCTTTCTCTATGGTGTCCCATGTATTGGCTGGCGTTTTCCACAGCGTGTCTAGCTCCTCTTTCAGCAGCCCCAGATACAGATTGATGTCGTTCCCTGGTTGTTTCAGCCCTTCAATTACCATACTCATGTAAATGTACTTCCTCTTCATGCACAACCAGGGGGAAGGTTGTACATCCACACAAACACAAGCCAGGTGCTATGTGTGCTTCTCTGGCTGCTAAACGGATTGACTCCATCGGTGCTCGTGCCCAGCATGATGTTCCTTGGATCGTCCCCAAATTTTGGGTGTTCGAAGTTCAACGCTTGCCACTCGCTTGCATCCTTAGGGTCACTCGGCATCTTGTCTTTTTTATTTATCTCCAGATCATTTCTGTCATCTTCTCGCATCTTCTCCTCCCTATCCGCATGCCAACACAGGAGCTTTGCTACATTAGGGTCCGCAAAATACCGCTGTAGATGAGGAGTGATCAGAAAGTACGACACCACTTTTCGAGGAGCTTTCTTCCTCTTCTTGTATCGAGTGACGCCGCACACCAGACATATGGTAGACTCCGTGTGCTCGCCCCGATAAATGATGCAATCGTTCATGCACACATGGTACTTCATGTGCAGTAAATCCAGAGGACACACGATTTTCTTCGCCTCCTCGAAACTGGTCGGGCACTTGTTCCCCTTGGGAAGACGTTCATGCCAGAATGACATGTTCTCGTCGAAGCATGCGTCAGTCATTTTGTGTTTTACCTTCATCTCCAGAGCCATGAGCGTTACTTTCAGGCTGGTATCCTCGGGCCTGCATCCTTCATACAATGGAGTAACCACGTCTATCTCCAGTTGATACAGCTTGGCTTTCTCTCGGGCGGCAGCTCTTGCGTTATCCGCCGGCTTGAGAAGCAGCTCTTGAATATGAGGGTCCTGCACCCAGCCCATCGATGGTCCATCGTCGTCTGCTCCAACATCTTCATCTTCATGATCATGCCCTTCGTCTGCTCCGGCATCTTCCTCGTCATCATGCCCGGCATCTTCTACATGATGACTGTGTATTGTATCTACTTCGTGATCATGTCCTGGAGATTCTTCGCCTTCTCGCCCGCCCTCCCCGCGGTTGTCTTGCTGCTCATCCTCATTTCTTACCCGGCCGTCATGGACGACTTCATAATCATCTTCATCACCTTTCCACCGATAGTAATCCATGAAACAACGCAAGAGCGGGTGGTCCTACACCAGTATGGAATCCGGGTCCATAAGGCTCTTCAGCTTGCATCTTCGACACGAACATCTTATCTCCGTCTCGTTCTTTTGAAGCAGCTCGGCCTTCGCAGAGCTCAAAAACCTATTCACGATGCCTTCGGTCATCGTGCGGACCATGGTCGCTTGCAGGGTAGAGCAAAACGATATTTTAGAACCAAGAAAAAATTTGGCATGACTTTGCCTAAAAATAGGACCAAAAAGAATGCATAGCGCCAAATTCTCGCCGAAACGGAAATGAATCAACATTCCGGCAAAATATTGGCAACTATCGCATTTCAAATACCGGTACCTGCAAACACAAACATATGCAACACCACAAACATACGTAGATCTAGGCCATAAAAAGTGCATGTGCACGTTCTTGGAGGGAGAAAAAATTAGATCTACAACATAAAGAAGCTTTCCCCTTACTTACCTATCAAACAAAGAAAATTTAACCACTTAATTTGGGTGAATCTATGGTGCAAATGAGGTGAGGAGGAGGAGGCAGCCGAGACAAGCTTGGAGGAGGAGGTGGAGAGAATGAAGTGGGGAAAGTGAGTGTGGTAGGTGGCTGTCCAAAATATCTAGCTGCCCTCAGGTTACTAATGGTGCACCACCTAATAAAGCGCCATTAGTAACCCTGGTTACTAATGGCGCACCTGTTACGTGGTGCGCCATTACTAGTTTTGAAAAAAAAATGGTTAGTAGTGGCGCACCGTGGTTGTGGTGCGCCATTACTAGTTTGAACTAGTAATGGCGCACCACAACCACGGTACGCCATTACAAGTTTTGAAAAAAAAGTAAAAAAATTTGTTAGTAGTGGCGCACGGGGTGTGTGGTGCGCAACTAGTAATGGCGCACTATGCCCTGGTGCGCCATTACTAGTTTTGGAAAAATAAAAAAAGAATTTGTTAGTAGTGGCGCACCGTGGGTGTGGTGCGCCATTAGTGTGATGGACACTAATGGCGTACCTACACATGGTGCGCCATTGCTATATAGAAGTGACTATTAATGTGGTGCGCCATTAATGTCCATATTAGCTATAGCCCTTTACCTAGTAGTGACTATTACTCACCATTTTGGGGTCCCAAAGCGATTTCCATGGTTGTCGAATGCCGGTGTGCGCTTACGTGTCGGTCATCAACACTCATAGTTTTAGTCGATTCTGGCCCATTTCATGGACTATTACTCACTCTTTTGGGGTTCTGGAGTGATTTCCACGATTAACAAACCCCGGGGTGCGTTTACGTGTCGGTCATCAACACTCACAGTTTTGGCTGATTATGGCCCGTTTCATGGACTATTACTCACTGTTTTGGAGTCCCGGAGTGATTTCCATGATTGACGATCCCCGGGGTGCATTTACGTCTCGGTCATCAACACTCACAGTTTTGGCCAATTCTGGTCTGTTTCGTGGACTATTACTCACTATTTTGGGGTCCGAGAGTGATTTCCACGATTAACGAACCCCGCGGTGCGTTTACATGTCGGT
>NC_041387.1:15280561-15330637 GCF_002162155.2 Triticum dicoccoides
GAACCCCAGGGTGCGTTTATGTGTCGGCCATCAACACTCACAGTTTTGGATGATTCTGGCACGTTTCATGGACTATTACTCACTATTTTAGGATCCCGGAGTGATTTCCACAATCAACAAACCCCGGGATGCGTTTACGTGTCGGTCATCAACACTCACAGTTTTGGCCGATTCTCGCCCGTTTCGTTGTACTCACTGTTTTGGGGTCCCGAAGAGATTTCGACAATTAACGAACCCCGGGGTGCGTTTTCGTGTCGGTCATCAAGACTCATAGAATTGGCCAATTCTGGCCCGCTCGTGGACTATTACTCACTGTTTTGGGGTCCCGAAGTGATTTCCACGATTAACGAACCCCGCGGTGCGTTTACATGTCGGTAATCAACACTCACAGTTTTGGCTGATTCTGACCCGTTTTGTGGACTATTACTCGCCATTTTGTGGTCCCGAAGCAATTTCCATGATAGACGAACCCCGGGGTGCGCTTACGTGTTGGTCATCAACACTCACAATTCTGGTCGATTCTGGTCCGTTTTGTGCACTATTACTCACTGTTTTGGGGTCCAAGAGGGATTTCCACGATTGACAAACCCCGGGGTGTGTTTACGTGTTGGTCATCAACACTCGCGGTTTTTGTCGCTTAGGGCCCATTTGGTGGACGAATACTCACCATTTTGGGTTCCCTAAGCGATTTCCATGGATGTCAAACCCCAAGGTGTGCTTACGTGTCGGTCGTCAACAATCGCAGATTGGGCCGATTCTGGCCGTTTCTTGGACTATTACTCAATTTTTGGGTCACAGAGCGATTTCCACGATGGACGATCCCCGGGGTGCCTTTACGTGTCCGTCGTCAAAACTCACAGTATTGGCCAATTCTGACCCGATTCATGGACTATTACCCACAGTTTTGGGGTCCCAAAGCAATTCCTATAATTGTTGAACCCAAGGTGTGCTTACACGGCGGTCATCAATACTCATAGTTTTGGCTGATTTTGGCCCGTTCAATCGACTATTACTCACTGTTTTGCGGTCTCAGAGTGATTTCGATGATTGATGAACCCTGGGGTGCGTTTACGTGTCGGTCATCAACACTCACAGTTTTGGCCGATTCTAGCTTGTTTCGTGGACTATTACTCACTGTTTTGGGGTCCCAGAGTCATTTCCATGACTAGCGAACCCCGGGGTGCGTATATGTGTCTGTCATCAACACTCATAGTTTTGGCCGACTCTGGCCCGTTCCGTGGACTATTACTCACCGTTTTGGGGTCCCAAAGCGATTTCCATGGTTGTCGAACCCCAATGTGCGCTTACATCTCGGTCATCAACACTCATAGTTTTGGCCGACATTTGCCTGTTTTGTGGACTATTACTCACTGTTTGGGGGTCCTAGAGTGATCTCCACGATTAATGAACCCCGGGGTGCGTTTATGTGTCGGTCATCAACACTCATAGTTTTGGCCGATTCTGGCCCATTTCGTGGTCTATTAGTCACTATTTTTTGGTCCCGGAATGATTTCCAGAGTTGTTGAACCCCATGGTGCGCTTACGTGTCGGTCATCAACACACACAGTTTTGGACGATTCTGGCCCGTTTCATGGACTACTCACTGTTTTGGGGTCCGGAAGTGATTCCTAGGATTAACGAACCCCGGGGTGTGTTTATGTGTCGGTTATCAACACTCACAGTTTTGGCCGATTCTGGCCCGTTTCATGGACTATTACTCACTGTTTTGGGGTCCCGGAGTGATTTCCACGAATAACGAACGTCGGGGTGTGTTTACGTATCGGTCATCAACACTCGCGGTTTTTATCGATTCTGACCCGTTTCATGGACTATTACTCATTGTTTTGGGGTCCCGAAGAGATTTCCACAATAGATGAGCCCCGAGGTGCGCTTACGTGTCGGTCATCAACACTCACAATTTTGGCTGATTCTGGTCCGTTTCGTGCACTATTACTCACCATTCTGGGGCCCCAAAGCGATTTCCATAGTTATTGAACCCAAAGGTGCGCTTACGTGTTGGTCATCAACAATCATAGTTTTGGTCGATTCTAGCCCATTTCGTGGATTATTCCTCACTGTTTTGGCGTCCCGGAGTGATTTCCACGATTAACGAACCTCGTGGTGCATTTACGTGTTGGTCATCAACACTCACAGTTTTGGCCGGTTCTGACCCGTTTCGTGGACTATTACTCACGGTTTTGGGGTCCTAGAGTGATTTCCATAGTTGTTGAACCCCAGGGTGCGATTACGTGTCGGTCATCATCACTCATAGTTTTGGCCGATCCGGCCCGTTTCGTGGACTATTACTCACTGTTTTGGGGTCCTGGAGTGATTTCCATGATTAGCGAACCCGGGGTGCGTTTACGTGTCGGTCATCAATACTCACAGTTTTCGCCGATTCTGGCCCGTTTCATGGACTATTACTCACCGTTTTGTGGTCCCAAAGCGAATTCCATGGATGTGGAACCCCAAGGTGTGCTTACTTGTTGGTCATCAAGACTCACAGTTTGGGCCGATTCTGGCCCGTTTCTTGGACTATTACTCAATGTTTTGGGGTCCTAGAGCGATTTCCATGATTGACGATCCCCAGGGTGCGTTTACGTGTCCATCGTCAACACTCATAGTTTTGGCTGATTCTGACCCATTTTGTGGACTATTACTCACCATTTTGGGGTCCCAAAGCGATTTCCACGATAGACGAACCCCGGGGTGCACTTACGTGTCGGTCAACAACACTCACAATTTTGGTCGATTCTGGTCTTTTTGGTGCACTATTACTCACCATTTTGGGTCCCAGAGTGATTTCGAGAGTTGTTGAACCGCAAGGTGCGTTTACGTGTCGGTTGATACGTCTCCAATGTATCTACTTTTCCAAACACTTTTGCCCTTGTTTTGGACTCTAATTTGTGAATGAAACTAACCCGGACTGACGCTGTTTTCAGCAGAACTGCCTTGGTGTTGTTTACTATGTAGAAAACAAAAGTTCTCGAAATGACCTGAAAATCCACGGAGATAACTTTTGGAAAATATAAAAAATACTGGCAAAAGAATTAAGGCCAGGGGCCCACACCCTGTCCACGAGGGTGGGGGCGCGCCCTCTCCTCCTGGGCGCGCCACCCTGTCTCGTGGGCCCCATGATGCTCCACCGACCTCAACTCCAACTCCATATATTCCATTTCGCGGAGAAATAAATCAGAGAGAAAGTTTCATTGTGTTTTACGATACGGAGCCGCCACCAAGCCCTAATCTCCCTCGAGAGGGCAAATCTGGAGTCCATTCGGGGCTCCGGAGAGGGGGATTCGTCGCCGTCGTCATCATCAACCATCCTCCATACCTTCCTATATGCGGTATTTACCTGCCATTCCAAGTAAATTTGTATGTGCCAAACTCCAAACCTTCAAATGAAATTCTGTTTTGTATGCTCGAGCAGCTCATGTATCAACTAGGGTTATCTGTATCTTCCATGCTAGGTGGGTTATTCTCAAGGGGAGTGGACTCCGCTCCTCATTCACAAGAAAATGGCTGATAACTGGGATGCTCAGTCCTATGATCAAAAAGATCAAAGCAAATCAAAATAATTAAACAAAACTCCCTCAGGATTGTTGCTAGTTGGAGGCACCCGTTGTTTCGGGCAAGCCATGGATTGATGCTTGTTGGTGGTGGGGGAGTATAAACTTTACCATTCTGTTTGGGAACTGCCTATAATGTATGTAGCATGGAAGATATCGAGATCTCATAGTTGTTGCATTGACAGTGAAAGTATACCGCTCAAAATGTTATTCATCTCTATTTTAAAATCGAGCTCTGGCACCTCTACAAATCCATGCTTACTTGCGAAGGGCCTATCTATTTACTTTTATGTTGAGTCATCACCCTCTTATTAAAAAGCACCAGCTGGAGAGCACCGCTGTCATTTGCATGCATTACTATTAGTTTATATTGGGTATGACTTGACTGGATCTCTTTTACCATGAATTACAATGTTTAGTCAGTCCTTGATCTTTAAAGGTGCTCTGAATTTATGTTTTGCGGTCTCAGAAAGGGCTAGCGAGATACCATCTTGTTATATCATATTATGATAGTTTTGAGGAAGTGTTGTCATCCGAGATTTATTATTATTGATCGCTAGTTGATTATGCCATTGATATGAGTAAACATGAAACCTAAGTGTTATTGTGAATATGGTTAGTTCATAATCTTTGCTGAAAACTTGAATGCTGGTTTTACATATTTATAACAACAAGCGCAAACAGTGTTTGTAAAAGTTTTTCTTTATCACTTTCAGTTTATCAACTGAATTGCTTGAGGACAAGCAAAGGTTTAAGCTTGGGGGAGTTGATACGTCTCCGTCGTATCTACTTTTCCAAACACTTTTGCCCTTGTTTTGGACTCTAACTTGCATGATTTGAATGGAACTAACCCAGACTGGCACTATTTTCAGCAGAACTGCCATGGTGTTATTTTTGTGCAGAAATAAAAGTTCTCGGAATGAACTGAAAATCCACGGAGGAACTTTTCAGAAAACATAAAAAATACTAGCGAAAGAATCAAGGCCAGGGGGCCCATACCATGTCCATGAGGGTGGGGGGGCGCCCCCTCCCTTGGGGCGCACCCCCCTGCCTCGTGGGCCCCCTGGATGTCCACCGACCTCAACTCCAACTCCATATATTCTCTTTTGCGGAGAAAAAATCAGAGAGAAAGTTTCATCACGTTTTACGATATGGAGCTGCCTCCAAGCCCTAATCTCTCTCGGGAGGGCTGATCTCGAGTCCGTTCGGGGCTCCGGAGAGGGGGATTCGTCGCCATCATCATCATCAACCATCCTCCATCCCCAATTTCATGATGCTCACCGCCGTGCGTGAGTAATTCCATCGTAGGCTTGCTGGATGGTGATGGGTTGGATGAGATTTACCATGTAATCAAGTTAGTTTTGTTAGGGTTTGATCCCTAGTATCCACTATGTTCTGAGATTGATGTTGCTATGACTTTTCTATGCTTAATGCTTGTCACTAGCGCCCGAGTGCCATGATTCATATCTGAATCTATTATGTTTTCATGAATATATGTGAGTTATTGATCCTATCTTGCAAGTCTATAGTCACCTATTATGTGTTATGATCCGACAACCCCGAAGTGACAATAATCGGGATACTTCTCGGTTATGACCGTAGTTTGAGGAGTTCATGTATTCACCATGTGTTAATGCTTTGGTCCGGTTCTCTATTAAAAGGAGGCCTTAATATCCCTTAGTTTCCACTAGGACCCCGCTGCAACGGGAGGGTAGGACAAAAGATGTCATGCAAGTTCTGTGTCACCCTATGTTATAGCTATTACATGAGGAATCGCATCCAACATAATTATACATCACTGATCCAATGCCTACGAGCTATTCACATATTGTGCTTCGCTTATTTACTTTTCCGTTGCTACTGTTACAACTACTACAAAACTGCTATCTTTACTTTTGCCATTGTTACCATTACTATCATATACTACTTTGCTACTAAATACTTTGCTGCAGATACTAAGTTATCCAGGTGTGGTTGAATTGACAACTCAACTGCTAATACTTAAGAATATTCTTTGGCTCCCCTTGTGTCGAATCAACAAATTTGGGTTGAATACTCTACCCTCGAAAGTTGTTGCGATCCCCTACACTTGTGGGTTATCAAGACTAATTTCTGGCGCCGTTGCCGGGGAGCATAGTTCTATTCTTTGAGTCACTTGGGATTTATATCTGTTGATCACTATGAGGAACTTGAAAGACGAAAGAACTAAGATTTTTCCCTCAACTATGAGGGGAGGTAAAGAACTGCCATCTAGCTCTGCACTAGATTCTCCTTCTGTTTTGAGTAAGCTTGCGACACCTAAACCTGCTACTGCTATGAATTCCGATATGTCGCATGTTATTGATGATGCCACTTCTGCTATGCATGATACTTATGATGAAACTACTTCTGTGCGTGATACTACTTTGCCATTAGGTGAATTTCTTGATAAACAACTTGCTAGGGTTAGAGAGAATGAAATTATTGAAGATAGTAATGATGAAAGTTCTCCCCCTGATTATGAATTGCCTGTTGTTCCTGAGGGTTATGTTATGGATGAAGAAGCTGCTAGAGCTATTTTTGCTTGCAAAGATAGATATGATCTTAAGAAGTTATTAGCTAAATGGAAGCAGCAATCTCGTATTTTCCTTGTTCTTCTTTTGTTTGTTGGGATCTTTCCCGTGTAAATAGTTTTATTTTCTCTTCTTTCCTTTGGGGGTCTAGCTTCTTGGGTTTAGCCTCTCTGATCTCATGGTAGATCAACTCTTGTAATACTCATATCATCAAGATCAATCAAGCAGGAAGTAGGGATCTTTTAGAAAGAATTAAACGCAACTCTGAAGATTGGGAACTCGATGAAGGTAGAGAGTCAGGTATTGAACCCAAGTTTGATTGTGTTAAATCTTTTATGAATACTGATGCTTTTCAAAAGTTTAGCACTAGATATGGACGTGAATGAGATAGTAGCTTCCTTTTGTGAATCTTTTGCTACTTGCTACCTCTTGAGCTTGAGTTGGTTTTTCCCTTGAAGAGGAAAGGGTGATGCAGCAAAGTAGCGTAAGTATTTCCCTTAGTTTTGAGAACCACGGTATCAATCCAGTAGGAGACAACGCACAAGTCACCGAATACTAGCACAAACAATCAACAACTTGCACCCAACGCGATAAAGGGGTTGTCAATCCCTTCACGGTCACTTGCAAAAGTGAGATCTGATAGAGATAGATAAACGACAAAGTAAATATTTTTGGTATTTTTGGTTTATAGATCGGAAAGAAAAAGATTGCAAAATAGTAGATCGGAAACTAGCAAGATGTAAAATAGGTTCAATATAATGGAAAAGAGACCCGAGGGCCATAGGTTTCACTAGTGTCTTCTCTCAAGATAGCAAATATTATGGTGGGTGAACAAATTACTGCCGAGTAATTGATAGAAAAGTGCATAGTTATGACAACATCAAAGCAATGATCATGAACATAGGCATCACGTCCGTGTCAAGTAGACCAAAACGACTCCGCATCTACTACTATTACTCCACACATCGACCGATATCTAGCATGCATCAAGAGTATTAAGTTCATAAAGAATGGAGTAACGCATTAAGTAAGATGACATGATGTAGAGGAATTAACTCAAGCAATATGATGAAAACCACATCTTTTTATCCTCGATGGCAACTATACAATATGTGCCTTGCGGTCCCTACTGTCATTGGGAAAGGACACCACAAGATTGAAACCAAAGCTAAGCACTTCTCCCATTGCAAGAAAGATCAATCTAATAGGCCAAACTAAACCAATAATTCGAAGAGACTTACAAAGATATAAAATCATGCATATAAGAATTCAAAGAAGAACCAAATAATATTCATAGATAATCTGATCATAAATCCACAATTCATCGGATCTCGGCAAACACACCGCAAAAGAATATTACATCGACTAGATCTCCAAGAACATCGAGGAGAACATGGTATTGAGAATCAAAGAGAGAGAAGAAGCCATCTAGCTACTAGCTATGGACCCGTAGGTCTGTGGTAAACTACTCACGCATCATCGGAGAGGCAATGGTGTTGATGAAGAAGACCTGCTTGATCGAATCCCCCTCTGGCAGGACGCCGGAAAAGGCCCCTAGATGGGATCTCACGGGTACAGAAGGTTGCGGTGGTGGAAAAGTGGTTTCGTGACTTTCCTGGATGTTTTCAGGGTATAAGAGTAGACATAGGCGAAGGACCTAGGTCAGAGAAGCTACGAGGGGCCCACAAGGTAGGGCGCCCCCTCCTGCCTCATGGCCGCTTCATTGCGTCTCCGACTTCATCTTCAAGTCTTCTGGTTTCCTTCTGGTCCAAGAAAGATCATCACGAAAGTTTCACTCCGTTTGGACTCCGTTTGGTATTCCTTTTCTGCGAAACTCTAAAATAGGCCAAAAAACAGAAATTGGCACTAGGCTCTCGGTTAATAGGTTAGTCCCAAAAATAATATAAAATAGCATACAAATGCCTATTAAACATCCAAAACAGATAATACAATAGCAGGGAACAATCAAAAATTATAGATACATTGGAGACGTATCACTACTCATGTTGATATCCCTAAGGAGAAGTGGTTTAAATACCACCCACCTATTAAAGAAGAAATTAAAGAACCGGTAAAAGCTAAAGAAGAAACTATCATTTACAATGTTGATCCAGTTGTTCACACTGCTTATATTGAAAAACCACCTTTCCCTGTTAGGATGAAGGAACATGCTAAAGTTTCAACTGTGGTTAACAGAAGTTATACTAGAACACCCAAACCAGCTGAACAAATCAGAGTTGAACCTAGTGTTGCTATGGTTAAAGATCTCTTGGTCGATAATATTGATAGGCATGTTATTTACTTCTCTGATGAAGCTTCTAGAATTGCCAAACCCGTTGAAAAGGATAAACATAGACCAGTTGTTGGCATGCATGTTATCTCAGTCAAGATAGGAGATCACTGTTATCATGGTTTATGTGATATAGGTGCTAGTGTGAGTGCTATCCTTTTTTTCCTTATATGAAGAAATTAAGAATGAAATAGCACCTACTAAAATAGAAGACATAGATGTTACTATTAAACTTGCCAATAGAGATACTATATCACCAATTGGGATCCTTAGAGATGTTGAAGTCTTGTGTGGGAAAGTAAAATACCCTACTGATTTTATTGTTCTTGGTTCCCCACAAGATGACTTTTGTCCTATTATCTTTGGTAGACCTTTCTTGAACACCGTCAATGCTGGAATAGATTTTAAGAAACAAACTGTCGGTGTTAGCTTTCGTGATGAATCTCATGAATTTAATTTTTCCAAGTTTAGTAGAAAACCTCATAAGAAAGATTTACCTAGTAAGGATGAAATTATTGGTCTTGCTTCTATTGCTGTACCCCCTACTGATCCCTTAGAACAATATTTGCTAGACCATGAAAACGATTTGCATATGTGTGAAAGAAATGAAATAGATAGAACCTTTTTCGAACAACAACCTCTGCTTAAACACAATCTGCCTATTGAAACTCTAGGAGGTCCTCCTCCACCCAAAGGTGATCCTGTGTTTGAATTAAAACAATTGCCAGACACTTTAAAATATGCTTATCTAGATGAGAAAAATATATATCCTATTATTATTAGTGCTAACCTTTCAGAACATGAAGAAGAAAGACTATTGAAAGTTCTAAGGAAGCACCGAGCTGCTATTGGAAATACTCTTGATGATCTTAAGGGCATTAGTCCACTCTATGTCAGCACAAGATTAATATGGAACCTGGTGTTAAACCCGTTGTTGATCACCAACGTCGGTTAAATCCGAAGATGAAAGTAGTGGTAAGAATGGAAATATTGAAACTTCTAGAAGCAGGTATAATCTATCCTATAACTAATAGTAGATGGGTAAGTCATGTTCATTGTGTCCCTGTGAAGGGAGGTATTACTGTTGTTCCTAATGATAAGAATGAGCTTATTCCACAAAGAATTATCACGGGCTATAGGATGGTAATTGATTATAGAAAATTAAACAAAGCAACTAGAAAAGATCATTACCCTTCTCCTTTTATTGATCAAATGCTAGAAAGACGGTCTAAGCACACACATTTTTGCTTCCTTGATGGATATTCTGGTTTTTCACAAATACCTGTTTCACAACCTGATCAAGAAAAGACCACTTTTACTTGTCCTTTTGGAACTTATGCTTATAGACGTATGCCTTTTGGTTTATGCAATGAACCTACTACCTTTCAAAGATGTATAACTACTATATTCTCTGATTTTTGTGAAAAGATTGTTGAGGTTTTCATGGATGACTTTTCTGTTTATGAGAAGTCTTTTGATGATTGTTTAAGCAATCTTGATCGAGTTTTGCAGAGATGTGAACAAAAAAATCTTGTCTTGAATTGGGAGAAGTGCCACTTTATGGTTAATGAAGGTATCATTCTAGGCCAAAAAATTTCAGAAAGAGGCATTGAGGTGGACAAAGCCAAGGTTGATGCAATTGAGAAAATGCCATGTCCTAAAGATATCAAAGGTATTCGTAGTTTCCTTGGTCATGCTGGTTTCTATAGGAGTTTTATCAAAGACTCCTCTAAAATTTCTAGGCCTCTTACAAATCTTTTCCAAAAGGATATTCCTTTTGTGTTTGATGATGATTGTTTGGAAGCCTTCAAAACATCAAAGAAAGCCTTAATTACTGCACCTGTTGTTCAACCACCTGGTTGGAACTTGCCTTTTGAGATTATGTGTGATGCTAGTGATTATGCTGTTGGTGTTGTTCTAGGACAAAGAGTTGATAAGAAATTAAATGTTATCCATTATGCAAGTAAAACTCTGGACAATGCTCAATGAAATTATGCTACTACTAAAAAAGAATTCTTAGCAGTGGTGTTTGCTTGTAATAAATTAAGATCCAATATTGTTGATCTAAAGTGATTGTTCACACCGACCATGCTGCTATAAAATATCTTATGGAAAAGAAAGATGCTAAACCTAGACTCATTAGGTGGGCTCTTCTGCTGCAAGAATTTGATTTGCATATCACTGATAGGAAAGGAGCAGAGAACCCCGTAGCTGATAACTTGTCTAGGCTTGAAAATATTCTTGATGACCCACAACCTATTAATGATAGCTTTCCTGATGAACAGTTAGCTGCAATAAATGTTTCTAACAGTACACCTTGGTATGCTGACTATGATAATTATATTGTTGCTAAATACATACCACCTAGATTCACATACCAACAAAAGAAAAAATTATTCTATGACTTAAGACATTACTTTTAGGATGACACACATATTTATAAAGAAGGAGTAGATGGTATTATTAGAAGTTGTGTACCCGAGCATGAATAGGAACAAATCCTGCGGAGATGTCACTCTAAGGCTTACGGAGGACATCACGCGGGAGACAGAACCACTCATAAGGTATCGCAATCTAGTTTTTATTGGCCTACTCTCTTCAAGGATGCTCGTAAGTTCGTCTTGGCTTGTGATGAATGTCAAAGAATAGGTAATATCGATAAGCATCAAGAAATGCCTATGAATTATTCACTTGTTGTTGAACCATTTGATGTTTGGGGATTTGATTTCATGGGATCTTTTCCTTCCTCTAATGGGTATACTCATATTTTGGTTGCTGTTGATTATATTACTAAGTGGGTAGAAGCTATTCTAACTAGTAGTGCTGATCACAACACCTCTATTAAAATGCTTATGTTATTTTCCCAAGGTTTGGAGACCCTAGATATCTAATGACTGATGGTGGTTCACACTCTATTCATGGTGCTTTCCATAAAATTCTTGCTAAGTATGATGTTAACCATAGAATTGCATCACCTTATCATCCTCAGTCTAGTGGTCAAGTTGAACATAGTAATAGAGAAATAAAACTAATCTTACAAAAGGCTGTCAATAGGTCCCGGAAGAATTGGTCTAAGAAACTAGATGATGCACTTTGGGCTTATAGAACAACATATAAAAACTACTATGGCTATGTCTCCTTATAAAATGGTTTATGGAAAAGCTTGTCATTTGCCCCTTGAGTTAGAACATAAAGCATATTGGGCAATCAAATACCTAAATTATGATTTCAAACTTGCTGGTGAAAAGAGGTTATTTGATATTAGCTCATTAGATGAATGGAGAACCCCAAGTGATTTCTACTACACAACCTTCTTCTTGTAGAAGTTGTTGGGCCTCCAAGTGTAGAGGTTTGTAGGAAAGTAGCAAATTTCCCTCAAGTGGATGACCTAAGGTTTAGCAATCCGTGGGAGGCGTAGGATGAAGATGGTCTCTCTCAAGCAACCCTGCAACCAAATAACAAAGAGTGTCTTGTGTCCCCAACACACCCAATACCATGGTAAATTGTATAGGTGCACTAGTTCGGCGAAGAGATGGTGATACAAGTGCAATATGGATGGTAGATATAGGTTTTTTTAATTTGAAAATAAAAAACAGCAAGGTAACTAATGATAAAAGTGAGCGTAAACGGTATTTGAATGGTAGGAAACAAGGCCTAGGGTTCATACTTTCACTAGTGCAAGTTCTCTCAACAATAATAACATAACTGGATCATATAACTATCCCTCAACATGCAACAAAGATTCACTCCAAAGTCACTAATAGCGGAGAACAAACTAAGAGATTATTGTAGGGTACGAAACCACCTCAAAGTTATCCTTTCTGATCGATCTATTCAAGAGTCCGTAGTAAAATAACACAAAGCTATTCTTTCCGTTCGATCTATCATAGAGTTCGTATTAGAATAACATCTTAAGACACAAATCAACCAAAACCCTAATGTCACCTAGATACTCCAATGTCACCTCAAGTATCCGTGGGTATGATTATACGATATGCATCACACAATCTCAGATTCATCTAGTCAACCAACACAAAGTACTTCAAAGAGTGCCCCAAAGTTTCTATCGGAGAGTCAAGATGAAAACGTGTGCCAACCCCTATGCATAAGTTCACAAGGTCACTAAACCCGCAAGTTGATCACCAAAACATACGTCAAGTAGATCACGTGAATATCCCATTGTCACCACAGATAAGCACGGCAAGACATACATCAAGTGTTCTCAAATCCTTAAAGACTCAATCCGACAAGATAACTTCAAGGGGAAAACTCAATTCATCACAAGAGAGTAGAGGGGGAGAAACATCATAAGATCCAACTATAATAGCAAAGCTCGCGATACATCAAGATCGTATCACCTCAAGAACATGAGAGAGAGAGAGAGAGATCAAACACATAGCTACTGGTACATACCCTCAGCCCCGAGGGTGAACTACTCCCTCCTCGTCATGGAGAGCGTCGGGATGATGAAGATGGCCACCGGTGAGGGATCCCCCCCCCTCCGGGAGGGCGCTGGAACAGGGTCCCGATTGGTTTTTGGTGGCTACAGAGGCTTGCGGCGACGGAACTCCCGATCTATTGTGTTACTGGATGTTTTTGGGGTATATGGATATATATACGCAAAAGAAGTCGGTCAGGGGAGCCACGAGGGGCCCACAAGGGTGGGGAGCGAGCCCAGGGGGGTAGGGCGCGCCCTGGACCCTTGTGGCTTCCTCGAAGCTTCCCTGACGTCTACTCCAAGTCTCCTAGATTGTGTTTCTTCCAAAAATAACTCCCCCGAAGGTTTCATTCTGTTTGGACTCCGTTTGATATTCCTTTTCCTCGAAACACTAAAATAGGCAAAAAAATAGCAATTTGGGTTGGGCCTCCGGTTAGTAGGTTAGTCCCGAAAATGATATAAAAGTGTATAGTAAAGCCCATAAACATCCACAACGGGTAATATAATAGCATGGAACAATCAAAAATTATAGATACGTTGGAGACGTATCAAGCATCCCAAGCTTAATTCCTGCACGTCCTCGAGTTGGTAAATGATAAAAACAGAATTTTTGATGTGGAATGCTACCTAGCATATTTCTCAATGTAATTTTCTTTATTGTGGCATGAATGTTCAGATCCATAAGATTCAAGACAAAAGTTTAATACTGACATAAAAATAATAATACTTCAAGCATACTAACAAAGCAAATATGTCTTCTCAAAATAGCATGGCCAAAGAAAGTTCATCCCTACAAAATCATATAGTTTGGCTATGCTCCATGTTCGTCACACAAAATATCCAAATCATGCACAACCCCGGTTTCAGCCAAGCAATTTGCTTTAGCCTTTTCAAACCTTTTCAACTTTCACGCAATACATGAGCGTGAGCCATGGATATAGCACTATGGGTAGAATTGAGTATGATAATGGAGGTTGTGTGGAGAAGACAAAAAATAAGAAAGTCTCACATTGACGCGGCTAATCAACGGGCCATGGAGCTGCCCATCAATTGATGTCAATGCGAGGAGTAGGGATTGCCATGCAAAGGATGCACTAGAGCTATAAATGTATGAAAGCTCAAAAAGGAACTAAGTGGGTGTGCATCCAACTTGCTTGCTCACGAAGACCTAGGGCACTTTGAGGAAGCCCATCATCAAAATATACAAGCTAAGTTCTATAATGAAAAATTCCCACTAGTATATGAACGTGACAAAATAGGAGACTCTCTATCATAAAGGTCATGGTGCTACTTTGAAGCACAAGTGTGGAAAAGGATAGTAACATTACCCCCCCCCCCCTTTTTTTGGGCCTTCCTTTTTTTATTTGGCCTTCCTCTCTCTTTTTTTCTCTTTTTTGGCCTTTCTTTTCATGGGACAATGCTCTAATAATGATGATCGTCACACTTCTATTTAATTACAACTCATGGATTACTACATGATACTAGAACAAAATATGACTCTATATGAATGCCTCTGACGGTGTACCGGGATGAGAAATGAATCAAGAGTGACATGTATGAAAAATTATGCATGGTGGTTTTGCCACAAATACGATGTCAACTACATGATCATGCAAGGCAATATGACAATGATGAAATGTGTCATAATAAATGAAACGGTGGAAAGTTGCATGGCAATATATCTCGGAATGGCTATGGAAATGCCATAATAGGTAGGTATGGTGGCTGTTTTGAGGAAGATATAAGGAGGTTTATGTGTGATAGAGCGTATTGTATCACGGGGTTTGGATGCACCAGCGAAGTTTTCACCAATTCTCAAGGTGAGAAAGGGCAATGCACGGTACCGTAGATGCTAGCAATGATGGAAGGGTAAGAGTGTGTATAATCCATGGACTCACATTAGTCATAAAGAACTCATATACTTATTGCAAAAATCTACAAGTCATCAAAACCAAGCACTACACACATGCTCCTTGGGGAAGGGTTGGTAGGAGTTAACCATCGCGCGATCCCGACCTCCACACAAAGGATGACAATCAATGAAATACCTCATGCTTCAAATTTGTTACACAATGGTTACCATACGAGCATGCTACGGGACTTGCAAACTCCAACACAAGTATTTCTCAAATTCACAATTACTAACTAGCATGACTCTAATGTCACCATCCTCATGTCTCAAAACAATCATAAAGAATCAAACTTCTCATAGTATTCAATGCACTTTCTATGATAGTTTTTATTATACCCAACTTGGATGCCCGTCATTCTAGGACCAATTTTATAACCATAGCAAATACCATGCTATTCTAAAAGACTCTCAAAATAATATCAGTGAAGCATGAGAGATCAATAATTTCTACAAAATAAAACCACTGTCGTGCTCCAAAAAGATATAAGTGAAGCACTAGACAAATGACAAACTACTCCGAAAGATATAAGTGAAGATCAATGAGTAATCGAATAATTATGCAACTATGTGAAGACTCTCTAACATTTAAGAATTTCATATCTTGGTATTTTATTCAAACATCAAGCAAAACAAAATAAAACAAAATGACGCTCCAAGCAAAACACATATCATGTGGTGAATAAAAATATAGCTCCAAGTAAAGTAACCGATGAACGAAGACGAAAGAGGGGATGCCTTCCGGGGCATCCCCAAGCTTAGGCTCTTGGTTGTCCTTGAATATTACCTTTGGGTGCCTTGGGCATCCCCAATATTTGGCTCTTTCCACTCCTTATTCCATAGTCCATCGAATCTTTACCCAAAACTTGAAAACTTCACAACACAAAACTCAACAGAAAACTCCTAAGATCCGTTAGTATAAGAAAATAAATCACCACTTAGGTACTATTATGAACTCATTATAAATTCATATTGGTGTAATATATACTGTATTACAACTTCTCAATGGTTCATACCATCCGATACTACTCACAGATTCATCAAAATAAGCAAACAACACATAGAAAACAGAATATGTCCAAAACTGAACAGTCTGTAGTAATCTGTATCATTCGAGTACTTATGTAACTCCAAACATCCTACAAAATTAGGAAAACCTGACACATTTGTGTACCAATCCATAGCAAAAAGAATCAGATCAAAAGCATGTTCCTGTGAATTATCAAAACTAATTTACTGGGCGCAAAAGTTTCAGATTTTCAGCAGGATCAACACAACTATCACCGTAAGCTATCCTAAAGGTCTTACTTGGCAATTTATTGAAACAAAAGCTACAAAAAATGATCACTACATTAGCATAATCATGTGGACACACAAAAACAGTAAGGGTAAATATTCGTTTGTCTCCCAACAAGCGCTTTTCTTTAATGCCTTTCTAGCTAGGCATGATGACAATGATGCTCACATAAAAGATAAGAATTGAAACATAACGGGAGCATCATGAAGCATATGAATAGCACATTTAAGCCTAACCCACTTCCTTTGCATAGGGATTTTGTGAGCAAACAACTTATGGGAACAAGAATCAACTAGTATAGTAAGGTAAAACAAGCATAGCTTCAAGATTTTCAACACATAGAGAGGAAACTTGATATTATTGCAATATGTAGAAGCATATGATCCTCTCTCATAATAATTTTCAGCAGCATCATGAATGAATTCAACAATATAACCATCACATAAAGCATTCTTTTCATGATCTACAAGCATAGAAATTTTATTACTCTCCACATAAGCAAAATTCTTCTCATGAATAGTAGTGGGAGCAAACTCAACAAAATAACTATCATGTGAGGCATAATCCAATTGAAAACTAAAATCATGATGACAAGTTTCATGGTTATAATTATTCTTAATAGCATACAAGTCATCACAATAATCATCATAGATATCAACTTTGTTCTCATAATTAATTGGAACCTCTTCCGAAATAGTGGATTCATCACTAAATAAAGTCATGACCTCTCCAAATCCACTTTCATAATTATCACAATAATATTCAACATCCTCCAAAATAGTGGGATCATTACTTCCTAAAGTTGACACTCTTCCAAACCCACTTTCATCAATATAATCATCATAAATATGAGGCATGCTTTCATCATAATAAATATTCTCATCAAAACTTGGGGGATAAAAAATATCATCTTCATCAAACATAGCTTCCTCAAGCTTGTGGCTTTGCATATCATTAGCATCATGCATATTCAAGGAATTCATACTAACAACATTGCAATCATGCTCATCATTCAAATATTTAGTGCCAAACATTCTAATGCATTCTTCCTCTAGCAATTGAGCACAATTATCGGAATCCTTATTTTCACGGAAGGCATTAAAAAGATGAATCATAAGAGGCGCCCTCAATTCCATTTTTTTGTAATTTTCTTTTATAGATTAAACTAGTGACAAAACAAGAAACTAAAAGATTTGATTGCAAGATCTAAAGATATACCTTCAAGCACTAACCTCCCTAGCAACGGCGCCAGAAAAGAGCTTGATGTCTACTACACAACCTTCTTCTTGTAGACGTTGTTGGGCCTCCAAGTGCAGAGGTTTGTAGGACAGTAGCAAATTTCCCTCAAGTGGATGACCTAAGGTTTATCAATCCGTGGGAGGCGTAGGATGAAGATGGTCTCTCTCAAGCAACCCTACAACCAAATAACAAAGAGTGTCTTGTGTCCCCAACACACCCAATACCATGGTAAATTGTATAGGTGCACTAGTTCGGCGAAGAGATGGTGATACAAGTGCAATATGGATGGTAGATATAGGTCTTTTTAATCTGAAAATAAAAAACAGCAAGGTAACTAATGATAAAAGTGAGCGTAAACGGTATTTGAATGGTAGGAAACAAGGCCTAGGGTTCATACTTTCACTAGTGCAAGTTCTCTCAACAATAATAACATAACTGGATCATATAACTATCCCTCATCATGCAACAAAGATTCACTTCAAAGTCACTAATAGCGGAGAACAAACGAAGAGATTATTGTAGGGTACGAAACCACCTCAAAGTTATCCTTTCTGATAGATCTATTCAAGAGTCCGTAGTAAAATAACACGAAGCTATTCTTTCTGTTCGATCTATCATAGAGTTCGTATTAGAATAACACCTTAAGACACAAATCAACCAAAACCCTAATGTCACCTATATACTCCAATGTCACCTCAAGTATCCGTGGGTATGATTATACGATATGCATCACACAATCTCAGATTCATCTAGTCAACCAACACAAAGTACTTCAAAGAGTGCCCCAAAGTTTCTATCGGAGAGTCAAGACGAAAACGTGTGCCAACCCCTATGCATAAGTTCACAAGGTCACTAAACCCGCAAGTTGATCACCAAAACATACATCAAGTAGATCACGTGAATATCCCATTGTCACCACAGATAAGCACGGCAAGACATACATCAAGTGTTCTCAAATCCTTAAAGACTCAATCCGACAAGATAACTTCAAGGGGAAAACTCAATTCATCACAAGAGAGTAGAGGGGGAGAAACATCATAAGATCCAACTATAATAGCAAAGCTCGCGATACATCAAGATCGTATCACCTCAAGAACATGAGAGAGAGAGAGAGATCAAACACATAGCTACTGGTACATACCCTCAGCCCCGAGGGTGAACTACTCCCTCCTCGTCATGGAGAGCGTCGGGATGATGAAGATGGCCACCGGTGAGGGATCCCCCCCCCTCCGGGAGGGTGCTGGAATAGGGTCCCGATTGGTTTTTGGTGGCTACAGAGGCTTGCGGCGGCGGAACTCCCGGTCTATTGTGTTACTGGATGTTTTTGGGGTATATGGATATATATACGCGAAAGAAGTCGGTCAGGGGAGCCACGAGGGGCCCACAAGGGTGGGGAGCGAGCCCAGGGGGGTAGGGTGCGCCCTGGACCCTTGTGGCTTCCTCGAAGCTTCCCTGACGTCTACTCCAAGTCTCCTAGATTGTGTTTCTTCCAAAAATAACTCCCCCGAAGGTTTCATTCCGTTTGGACTCCGTTTGATATTCCTTTTCTTCGAAACACTGAAATAGGCAAAAAAACAGCATTTGGGATGGGCCTCCGGTTAGTAGGTTAGTCCCAAAAATGATATAAAAGTGTATAGTAAAGCCCATAAACATCCACAACATGTAATATAATAGCATGAAACAATCAAAAATTATAGATACGTTGGAGACGTATCACCAAGCTTATGAAAATGCAAAGTTATTCAAAGAAAAAGTGAAAATATGGCATGACAAAAGAATCCAAAAGCGTGAGTTCACGGTTGGAGAATATGTTCTTTTGTACAACTCTCGTTTCAGATTCTTTCCAGGAAAACTCCTCTCCAAATGGGAAGGACCCTATGTTATCGAAGAAGTTTATCGATCTGGAGCTATCAAAATAAATAATGTTGAAGGTACTAACTCGAAGGTTGTTAATGGGCAACAAATAAATATTATATCTTACGTACACCCATCAATGTTGAAAGCAATATTATCCAAACTATGTCACCGGAAGAACACATAAAAGAAACCTTCCGGAACACTCCAGAATCGTGAAAAAATGGAGGTGCATGATATGGTAAGTAAACGGACTCCGAAAAATCCGAAAATATTTTTCATCAGTTTAGGAATATTTAAAAAATTAGGAAAATAAGAAACTACCAGGAAAGTGACCCTGGTGGGCACGATACACTAGGGCGCGCCTGGCCCACCACGGGTACTTTTCGGACTCCGTTTTTCTTCCGTTCTGCTTGTTCTCCACGATTAAAAATCTTTATATACCCCCCGAACTTGTTGACCTCCCTATCATGGAGAAATCTCGTGTTTTCTTTTCTTGCTATTTTCTGTCAGATCTGTTGAGCCAGGCATCATGTCTTCTTCTTCCTCTAACCATATGGAAGAGGATGCTTGGTTGATGAAGATCGAGCTGAAGAGGGAAGATCCCGTTGGAGTAGCTAAGGAGGACAAGAGTAAGGAGGCCACCAGATATCAAGTGTCGATGGTCGAGCAAGCCTTGCATGTCGATGAGGAAGAGGAAGATATCGTTAAACCTTACTATGCGCATCTTACCCCCACTGGGATTGCAGCCTTCATGATCACTGAAACGGTTCGTGTGCAAAATAAGTATCTCACTCGCGAAAATATTCTGCATATGGAGGACATCGCCTCCCTCTGAAGGGTCATTCAAAGATTGGGGAGTCTCTTGGCCCTTAAGGACCGGGCCGCTTCTACCTCATCACCACCACCTCCTTCTTCATCACCAAAAGAAAATTGAGTATCGGGTATGGGCACTCCCCTTGGCTTTCGCCAAGCTTGTGGGAGGTTCCCCGGTATCGTATCATCTCCACTATCTTTTGCCTTTACTTTTTTTGTTAGATCCATGGTTATCTTTTGCTTTAGATGAATAAAAGTTGAGTTTGATCCTTTCTTTTCGAGAGTTTGCTTGGTGATCTATCTTTGTAATCGTGTGCGAGATATATAATAAAGTTTAGTTTGAGTTTTGCTTTCTTTACTTTCTTGTTTCAATAAAAAGAAAGGAAATAAATGAAAAAGATCATATGTTAATCTTATGGTAAATAAAGACATTACACAAGGAAAAGTATAAGTAGAAAATTTTATTGTAGATTGACAAACATAGCATTGGTCAATGATGCAACTCATGAAAGAATTAATAAGGGAATAGAAGATTCACATGCAAATACACTATCCTAGAAATCTTTTGTGATTGTGAGCACCCATCAAAATATTATATGCCAAAATTGTTGACGTTGGACAAGGAAGACAACGTAATGATTTATGTTTGTTCATATTCACATAGAAGTTATATTGTCATAGATCCTTCAATATGTGGTGCTTGCCCCTATCTTTGCTAGCCAAAAATTCCGCACAAAGTAGAGATACTACTTGTGCATCCAAAACCCTTAAACCCAAATCTTGTTTGAGAGTCCACCATACCTACCTATGGATTGAGTAAGATCCTTCAAGTAAGTTGTCATCAGTGCAAAAAGGGCAATAAAATTGCTTCTAAAAGTCTAAGATCATTTGGTGTAAGGGAAAATTGAGCGTTGTACAAACTTGTGATGGCAAAGAATAAAAGCGACAGACTGCATAATAAAGGTTGCCATCATAAGGGACAATATAATGTGACATTCTCTTGCACTAAGGGGTTGAGCATACAAACAAAAAGCGCATGGCAACCTCTTCTTCCCTCTGCAAAGGGCCTATCTTTCAATTTCATGTATTTACTTTCATGCAAGTGTCAAAGTTCTTCTCTCTATTCCTTTTTATTTTTCTCCTTTGGCAAGCATCATGTGGTGAGGAAAGATCTAGGCACATATATCCAGTTGAATATGGGTAGCATGAGTTATTATTGTTGACATCACCCTTGAGGTGAATGCGTTGGGAGGCGAAACTATAAGCCCCTATATTTCTGTGTGTCCGGTTGAAACGTTTTGCTCATGTGTACGCGGTGAGTGTTAGCAATCATAGAAGACTAAATGATGGTTGAGTATGTGGACTTGCCTAAAGGCTCCGATACGTGACCCTTCCTGAAAAGATTATGAATTGTAGTTGCAAAGTTGACCGAGAACATAGTTTGTTGGTTTCCAATAGAGTTTATGCTTTATACTTCGATGTTGTGATGAATTGTCACTTGTTCATGAGAAGTCTATCATAAAAATTATATTATGAAAGTTTTATGTTAAAGTTTGTTGCTGTTATAATAAGTTACATGATGCTGCTTTGTCTGTATTTTTGTTTTTACCGACACCTCTCTCTCTCTCTCTCTAAGCATGTGGACATGTTTTTCGATTTCGGTTTTTGCTTCAGGACAAGCGAAGTCTAAGCTTGGGGGAGTTGATACGTCCATTTTGCATCATGTTTACCTACTATTATTTATGTTGTCTTATCATATAGTAATGCTTTTTGGAGTAATTCTAATGCCTTTTCTCCTATAATATGCAAGGTATACACAAAGGGGGAGAATTCTGGCAGCTTGAAATCTGGACCTGGAAAAGCTACGTCAGGCTACCTATTCTGCACAACTCCAAATGAGTTGAAACTTTACTAGGATTTTTTATGGAATATTTGAGGAATATTGGATCAAATAAGTACCAGACGGGGCCCACTAGGGGGGCACAAGCCACCTGGGCACGCCAGGGAGCCCAGGCGCGCCCTGGTGTGTTGTGCTCACCCAGGCCCACCTCCGGTGCCCCTCTTCTGGTATATAAGTTATTTTGACCTTGAAAAAATAAGGAGAGGACTTTCGGGGAGAACCGCCACCGTCTCAAGGAGGAACCTGGGCAGGAGCACTTTTGCCCTCCGCCAGAGCGATTCCGCCGGGGGAACTTCCCTCCTGGAGGGGGAAATCATCGTCATCATCATCACCAACAAATCTCCCATCTTGGGAAGGGCTATCTTCATCAACATCTTCAACAGCACCAACTCCTCTCAAACCCTAGTTCATCTCTTGTGTTCAATCTTTGTACCGGAACTATAGATTGGTGCTTGTGGGTGACTAGTAGTGTTGATTACATCTTGTAGTTGATCACTATATGATTTATTTGGTGGAAGATTATATTTTCAGATCCATTACGCTATTTAATACCCCTCTGATTTTGAGCATGATTATCATTTGTGAGTAGTTACTTTTGTTCTTGAGGTCACGGGAGAAATCATGTTGCAAGTAATCATGTGAACTTGATATGTGTTCGATATTTTGATGATATGTCTGTTGTGATTCCCTTAGTGGTGTCATGTGAACGTCGAGTACATGACACTTCACCATATTTGGTCCTAAGGGAATACATTGTGGAGTAGTTATTATATGATGGGTTGCGAGAGTGACAGAAGCTTAAACCCTAGTTTATGCGCTATTCCGTAAGGGGCCGATTGGATCCAAAAGTTTAATGCTATGATTAGAATTTATTCTTAATACTTTTATCCTAGTTGCGGATGCTTGCGAGGGGGTTAATCATAAGTAGTAGGTTTATTCAAGTAAGAACAGCACCTAAGCACCGGTCCACCCACATACCAAATT
Source organism: Triticum dicoccoides (assembly GCF_002162155.2). Taxonomy (NCBI): domain Eukaryota; kingdom Viridiplantae; phylum Streptophyta; class Magnoliopsida; order Poales; family Poaceae; genus Triticum; species Triticum dicoccoides. Next base: position 15,303,410 of record NC_041387.1, read on the forward strand.
ATCAAAGTAGCAACACGAATTAAGCCAACATGATGAAAGTGACTAGATGAAATTCTCGTGTACCCTCAAGAACACGTTGCTTATCATAAGAGACCGTTTTGGCCTGTCCTTTGCCTCAAAAGGATTTGGCTACCTTGCTGCACTTTTGTTACTACTATCATTACTTTCTCGTTACAAATTATCTTTCTATCAAACTACTCTGCTAGTTACAATATTAGGACTTGCAGACATTAACTTGTTGAAAACCACTTGTCATTTCCTTCTGCTCCGCATTGGGTTCGACACTCTACTTATCGAAGAGGCTACAATTGACCCCATATACTTGTGGGCCATCACACACACACACACACACACACCAAAAAGGGAAGATAGATTTTGTAAGAAGCATAAATATTTAGAAACAAAAAGGTTGCAAGAGAGGCTAGATGATTGTGCTGAGAGATTTGATTTTTTTTGCCATCCTTGTGAACTTTGTAATGAATGTGGTCATTTAAATCTCCAATGCTATTTGTTTCATGATCAAATCGTGTCCAGAAATTGTGATAACTTGATTACCCTTGAGCATCATAAAGAGCTTAGTCTTCTTTTGGGGTATGAAGAAATGAAACGTATAACTAAGGGATTCCAAATTTTGATCTCAATAGGTTTCTTGATTTTGATCTGGAGGAAATTTATATGTTTTGTGTGGTAAATTTCATTGAGAATCCTTATATTGCCAACTATCTAAAGACAAGAAAACAAATAGAATATGAAGATAGTACTAATGAAAAGGAAAATATTTCCCAATACCCTCTACTGTTTCTTATGATGAATCAGGTAACGAGGAGGAGCTTCCTATCCAATCAATCTCTTCAACAAGAAGCTCAAAAAAATTGATTAAACCCACACGTGAGGTGGTGAAGAAGAAAAAGTAGAGTAAAAAGGTAACTCTCCCAAGTAATATTGCTCCTATCACCATTGTGCCTCATGAAAGTGAATTAAATAAGTTGATGGAGGATGATGATATTGAGTATGATTTTTTGATGCCTACTTCTTATTGTGATGATTATGATTGGGAAGACAATGATGTCCCTTATGATCTTGAAAATCTTTTTGGCACTTGCTTGGGAGAATATGATAATAATGTTTACTATACTATTGGTGCCATTCATGCTATTAATAAGAATGATTATGAAGATATGCAAAACCACAAGCTTGGGGATGCAATGTTTGATTAGTATGAAATGTTTGAAGATTTATTTGCTGAAAATAATGCTTGTCCTAAGCTTGGGGATGCTTTTCATAATGAATATGATCCTTTGATCCCTTCTCTTTCAATAAGAAAATTTAATATGGTGATAGCATGCCTCCTATTTATGATGATTACAATGATTAAAGTGGATTTGGATAGGTCATGACTTTATTTAGTGATACATGCACTATTTTGGAAGAGGTTACAATTGACTATGACAATAATGTTGCTATCTATGCTGATTATTATGATGACATGTATGCCATAAAGAGTAATAAATTTTATATGCTTTTGGATCATGAAAAGAATGCTTTATGTGATGGTTATATTGATGAATCTATTCATGATGCTACTGAAAATTATTATGAGAGAGGAACTTATGATTCATGATGCTCTTATTATGTTCAAATCCTTATCTTTTATGCACGCATCATTGAACTTATCATGCCGAGCTAAAAGGCTTTAAAGAAAAGCGCTTGTTGGGAGGTAACCCAACATTTACCCCTACTGTTTTGTGTCTTCACATGATTATGCTACTGTAGTAATCAGGTTTTATTTCTTTTGTTTCAATAAAGTGCCAAGTAAAGCCTTTGGGATAGTGTGGATGATAGTTGACTTAATTCTATGAAAAACAGAAACTTTTGTGCTCACAAAAATAATTCCCTTTTTAACAAAAGAGTGCTTTTGAGTTGATTATTTTTTCAGAAGATTAATAAACAAATTGCTCACATTGTCCTAATTTTTCAGAATTTTTGGAGTAGCAGAAGTGTGATTGGAGTATAGATTACTACAGACTATTCTGCTTTTGACAGATTCTGTTCTCAATGCTTAGTTTTATTGTTTCCTAGTTTCTATGGCTTATATTGCTCAATATAAATTGTGGAAATGATATGCTACAGTAGGCATTGTGTGGAAACAATTATATGTTGGTGAACGCAGAAATTTCAAAAAAAAATTCTACGATCACGCAAGATCTATCTAGGAGATGCATAGCAACGAGAGGGGAGAGTGTGTCCATGTACCCTCGTAGAACAAAAGTGGAAGCGTTTAGTAACGCGGTTGATGTAGTCGAACGTCTTCGCAATCCAACCGATCCAAGTACTGAACATATGGTACCTCCGCGTTCAGCACACGTTCAGCTTGATCGTCCCTCGTGCTCTTGATCCAGTTGAGGACGAGGGTGAGTTCCATCAGCATGACCGCGTGGCGACGGTGGTGATGTTACCGGCGTAGGGCTTCGCCTAAATACTACGGCGATATGATCGATGTGTGTAACTGAGGAAGGGGGGCACTGCACATGGCTAAGACAAAACTTGGTGTGTTCTAGGGTGCCCCCTGCCCCCGTATATAAAGGAGGGAGGGGGAGGCCGGCCGGCCAGGCTAGGCGCGCCGGGAGAAGGGGAATCCTACCAGGACTCCAAGTCCTAGTAGGTTTCCACCTAAAGAAGAAGGGGGGAGGAAGGGAGAGTAGGACTGCGCCCCCAACCCCTTGTCCAATTTAGACTGGGCTTGGGGGGCGTGCGCCACCTCCTGGCCGCTGCCTCTCCTTCCCACTAAGGCCCACTAAGGCCCATCAACTCTCCGGGGGGTTCCGGTAACCTCCCGATACTCCAGAAAATACCCGAACTTCTCCAGAACCATTCCGATGTCCGAATATAGCCTTCCAATATATCCATCTTTATGTCCCGACCATTTCGAGACTCCCCGTCACGTCCGTGATCTCATCCGGGACTCCGAACAAACTTCGATCATCAAAACACATAACTCATAATACAAATTGTCATTGAAAGTTAAGCGTGCGGACCCTACGGGTTCGAGAACTATGTAGACATGACCGAGACACATCTCCGATCAATAACCAATAGGGGAACCTATATGCTCATATTGGCTCCTACATATTCTACGAAGATCTTTATTGGTCAAACCGCATAACAACATACGTTGTTCCCTTTGTCATTGGTATGTTACTTGCTCGAGATTCGATCGTCGGTATCATCATACCTAGTTCAATCTCATTACCAGCAAGTTTCTTTACTCATTCTGTAATGCTTCATCCTGCAACTAACTCATTACTCACATTGCTTGCAAGGATTATAGTGATGAGCATTACCGAGAGGGCCCAGAGATACCTCTCTGATACACGGAGTGACAAATCCTAATCTCGATCTATGGCAACCCAACAAACACCTTCGGAGACACCTGTAGAGCATCTTTATAATCATCCAATGATGTTGTGATGTTTGATAGCACACCAGGTGTTCCTCTGGTATTCGGGAGTTGCATAATCTCATAGTCTGAGGAACATGTATAAGTGATGAAGAAAGCAGTAGCAACAAAACTGTAACGATCATAATGCTAAGCTAATGGATGGGTCTTGTCCATCACATCATTCTCCTAATGATGTGATCTCGTTTATCAAATGGCAACACATGTCTATGGTTAGGAAACATAACCATCTTTGATTAACGAGCTAGTCAAGTAGAGGCATACTAGGGACACTATGTTTTGTCTATGTATTCACACTTGTACTAAGTTTCCGGTTAGTACAATTCTAGCATGAATAATAAACATTTATCATGAAATAAGGAAATAAATAATAACTTTATTACTGCCTCTAGGGCATATTCCTTTCAGTCTCCCACTTGCACTAGAGTCAATAGTCTAGATTACACAGTAATGATTCTAACACCCATGGAGTCTTGGTGCTGATCATGTTTTGCTCGTGGAAGAGGCTTAGTCAACGGGTCTGCAACATTCAGATCTGTATGTATTTTGCAAATATCTATATCTCCCTCCGCGACATGATGCCAGATGGAATTGAAGCGTCTCTTGATGTATTTGGTTCCCTTGTGAAATCTGGATTCCTTTGCCAAGGCAATTGCACCAGTATTGTCACAAAAGATTTTCATTGGACCCGATGCACTAGGTATGACACCTAGATCGGATATGAACTCCTTCATCCAGACTCCTTCTTTTGCTGCTTCCGAAGCAGCTATATACTCTGCTTCACACGTAGATCCTACCACGACATTCTTCTTGGAACTGAACCAACTGACAGCTCCACCATTCAATAAAAATACGTATCCGGATTGCGACTTAGAGTCATCCAGATCAGTGTCAAAGCTTACATCGACATAACCATTTACGATGAGCTCTTTGTCACCCCCATAAATGAGAAACATATCCTTAGTCCTTTTCAGGTATTTCAGGATGTTCTTGACCGCTGTCCAGTGCTCCACTCCTGGATTACTTTGGTACATCCCTCCTATACTTATAGCAAGGCACACATCAGGTCTGGTACATAGCATTGCATACATGATTGAACCTATGGCTGAAGCATAGGGAATGACTTTCATTTTCTCTCTATCATCTGTAGTGGTCGGGCATTGAATCTGACTCAACTTCACACCTTGTAACATAGGCAAGAACCCTTTCTTTGACTGATCCATTTTGAACTTCTTCAAAACTTTATCAAGGTATGTGCTTTGTGAAAGTCCAATTAAGCGTCTTGATCTATCTCTATAGATCTTGATATGTAAGCAGCTTCACCGAGGTCTTTCATTGAAAAACTCTTATTCAAGTATCCCTTTATGCTATCCAGAAATTCTTTATCATTTCCAATCAACAATATGTCATCCACATATAATATTAGAGATGCTACAGAGCTCCCACTCACTTTCTTGTAAATACAGGCTTCTCCAAAAGTTTGTATAAAACCATATGCTTTGATCACACTATCAAAGCATTTATTCCAACTCCGAGAGGCTTGCACCAGTCCATAAATGGATCGCTGGAGCTTGCACACTTTGTTAGCACCCTTTGGATCAACAAAACCTTCTGGTTGCATCATATATAACTCTTCTTCCAGAAATCCATTCAGGAATGCAGTTTTGACATCCATCTTCCAAATTTCATAATCATAAAATGCAGCAATTGCTAACATGATTCGGACAGACTTAAGCATCACTACATGAGAAAGTCTCATCGTAGTCAACTCCTTGAACTTGTCGAAAACCTTTCGCAACAAATCGAGCTTTGTAGACAATAACATTACCATCAACGTCAGTCTTTTTCTTGAAGATCCATTTATTTTCTATGGCTTGCCGATCATCGGGCAAATCCACCAAAGTCCACACTTTGTTCTCATACATGGATCCCATCTCTGATTTCATGGCATCAAGCCATTTTGCGGAATCTGGGCTCATCATCACTTCCTCATAGTTTGTAGGTTCATCATGGTCTAGTAACATGACTTCTAGAATAGGATTACCGTACCACTCTGGTGCGTACCGTACTCTGGAGGACCTACGAGGTTCGGTAGTAACTTGATTTGAAGTTTCATGATCATCATCGTTAGCTTCCCCACTAATTGGTGTAGGAATCACTGGAACTAATTTCTGTGATGAACTACTTTTCAATTCAGGAGAAAGTACAATTACCTCATAAAGCTCAACTTTCCTCCCACTCACTTCTTTCAAGAGAAATCCTTCTCTAGGAAGGATCCATTCTTAGCAACGAATATCTTGCCTTCGAATCTGTGATGGAAAGTGTACCCAACAATTTCCTTTGGGTATCCTATGAAGACGCACTTCTCCGATTTGGGTTTGAGATTATCAGGTTAAAGCTTTTTCACATAAGCATCATAGCCCCAGACTTTGAGAAACGACAACTTTGGTTTCTTGCCAAACCACAGTTCATGAGGCGTCATCTCAACGAATTTTGATGGTGCCCTATTTAAAGTGAATGCCGTTGTCTCTAAAGCATAACCCCAAAATGATAGCAGTAAATCAGTAAGAGACATCATAGATCTCACCATATCCAATAAAGTGCGGTTACGACGTTCGGACACACCATTACGATGTGGTGTTACAGGTGGCATGAGTTGCGAAACTATTCCACATTGTTTAAAATGAAGACCAAACTCGTAACTCAAATATTCTCCTCCACAATCAGATCGTAGAAACTTTATTTTCTTGTTATGATGATTTTCCACTTCACTCTAAAATTCTTTGAACTTTTCAAATGTTTCAGACTTATGCTTCCTTAAGTAGATATACCCATATCTTCTCAAATCATCTGTGAAGGTAAGAAAATAACGGTACCCGCCACGAGCCTCAACACTCATTGGCCCGCATACATTGGTATGTATTATTTCCAATAAGTCAGTAGCTCATTCCATTGTTCCGAAGAACGAAGTTAGTCATCTTGCCCATGAGGCATGGTTCGCAAGCACCAAGTGATTCATAATCAAGTGATTCCAAAAGTCCATCAGCATGGAGTTTCTTCATGCGCTTTACACCAATATGACCTAAACGGCAGTGCCACAAATAAGTTGCACTATCATTATCAACTTTGCATCTTTTGGCTTCAATATTATGAACATGTGTATCATCACGATCGAGATTCAACAAAAATAGACCACTCGGCAAGGGTGCATGACCATAAATGATATTACTCATATAAATAGAACAACCATTATTCTATGATTTAAATGAATAATCGTCTCGCATCAAACAAGATCTAGATATAATGTTCATGCTCAACGCTAGCACCAAATAACAATTATTCAGGTCTAAAACTAATCCCAAAGGTAGATGTAGAGGTAGCGTGCCGACGGCGATCACAACAACCTTGGAACCATTTCCAACATGCACCGTCACCTCATTCTTAGCCAATCTTCATTTAATCCGTAGCCCCTGTTTCGAGTTGCAAATATGAACAACAGAACCAGTATCAAATACCCAGGCGCTACTACGAGCATTAGTAAGGTACACATCAATAACATGTATATCAAATATACCTTTCACTTTGCCATCCTTCTTATCCGCCAAATACTTGGGGCAGTTCCGCTTCCAGTGACCAGTCCCTTTGCAATAGAGCACTCAGTTTTAGGCTTAGGACCCGACTTGGGTTTCTTCTCCTGAGCAGCAACTTTCTTGTCGTTCTTCTTGAAGTTCCCATTCTTCCCTTTGCCCTTTTTCTTGAAACTAGTGGTCTTGTTAACCATCAACACTTGATGCTCCTTCCTGATTTCTACCTCTGCAACCTTTAGCATTGCGAAGAGCTCGGGAATTGTTTTTGTCATCCCTTGCATATTATAGTTCATCACGAAGCCTTTATAGCTTGGTGGCAGTGATTGAAGAACTCTGTCAATGACACTATCATCAAGAAGATTAACTCCCAGCTGAGTCAAGTGGTTATGGTACCCAAACATTCTAAGTATGTGTTCATTGACAGAACTATTCTCCTCCATTTTGCAGCTATAGAACTTGTTGGAGACTTCATGTCTCTCAACTCGGGCATTTGCTTGAAATATTAACTTCAACTCCTGGAACATCTCATATGCTCCATGACGTTCAAAACGCCTTTGAAGTCACAATTCTAAGCCGTAAAGCATGGCACACAGAACTATCGAGTAGTCATCAGCTTTGCTCTGCCAGACATTCTTAATGTCATCCGTTGTGTCTGCAGTAGGCCTAGCACCTAGTGGTGCTTCCGCGACGTAATTCTTCTGTGCAGCAATGAGGATAATCCTCAAGTTATGGACCTAGTCCGTGTAATTGCTACCATCATCTTTCAACTTAGCTTTCTCTAGGAACGCGTTAAAATTCAAAGGAACGGTAGCATGGGGCATTGATCTACAATAACATAGACATGCAAAATAACTATCAGGACTAAGTTCATGATAAATTAAAGCTAATTTAATCATATTACTTAAGAACTCCCACTTAGATAGACATCCATCTAGTCATCAAAATGATCACGTGATCGAAATCAACTAAACCGTGTCCGATCATCACGTGAGATGGAGTAGTTCTCAATGGTGAACATCACTATGTTGATCATATCTACTATATGATTCACGTTCTACCTTTCTGTCTTAGTGTTCCGAGGCCATACCTGCATATGTTAGGCTCGTTAAGTTCAACCTGAGTATTCTGCATGTGCAAAACTGGCTTGCACCCGTTGTATGTGAACGTAGAGCTTATCACACCCGATCATCACGTGGTGTCTCGGCACGACGAACTGTAGCAACTGTGCATACTCAGGGAGAACACTTATACCTTGAAATTTAGTAAGGGATCATCTTATAATGCTACCGCCGTACTAAGCCAAATAAGATGCATAAAAGATAAACATCACATGCAATCAAATATCTGACATGATATGGCCATCATCATCTTGTGCTTATGATCTCCATCACCGAAGCGTCGTCATGATCTCCATCGTCACCAGCGTGACACCTTGATCTCCATCATAGCATCGTTGTCATCTCGCCAACTATTGCTTCTACGACTATCGCTACCGCTTAGTGATAAAGTAAAGCAATTACATGGCGATTCATTGCATACAATAAAGCGACAACCATATGGCTCCTGCCAGTTGTCAATAACTCTGTTACAAAACATGATCATGTCATACAACAATTGATATCACATCATGTCTTGACCATATCAGACCACAGCAAGCCCTGCAAAACAAGTTAGACGTCCTCTACTTTGTTGTTGCAAATTTTACGTGGCTGCTATGGGCTTCTAGCAAGAACCGTTCTTACCTACGCATCAAAACCACAATGATTTTTCGTAAGTGTGATGTTTTAACCTTCAACAAGGACTGGTCATAGTCAAACTCAATTCAACTAAAGTTGGAGAAACAGACACCCGCCAGCCACCTATGTGCAAAAGCACGTCGGTAGAACCAGTCTCATGAACGCAGTCATGTAATGTCGGTCCGGGCTGCTTTATCCAACAATACCACCGAATCAAAGTAAGACGTTGGTGGTAAGAAGTATGACTATTATCGCCCACAACTCTTTGTGTGCTACTCGTGCATAAAACATCTACGCATAGACCTGACTTTGATACCACTGTTGGTGAACGCAGTAATTTCAAAAAAATCCTACGATCACGCAAGATCTATCTAGGAGATGCATAGCAACGAGAGGGCAGAGTGTGTCCACGTACCCTCATAGACCGAAAGCGGAAGCGTTTAGTAATGCGGTTGATGTAGTCGAACGTCTACGGATCCAACTGATCCAAGTATCGAACGTACGGCACCTTCGTGTTCAGCACACGTTCAGCTCGATGACGTCCCTCGTGCTCTTGATCCAGTTCAGGACGAGGGTGAGTTCCGTCAGCACGACGGCGTGGGGATAGTGATGATGATGTTACCTACGCAGGGCTTCGCCTAAGCACTACGGCGATATGATCGAGGTTTGTAACTGTGGAGGGGGGGCACTGCACATCGCTAAGGCAAAACTTGGTGTGTTCTAGGGTGCCCACCTACCCCCGTATATAAAGGAGAGAGCGGGAGGTCGGCCGGCTAGGCTAGGCGCACCGGGAGAAGGGGAATCCTACCAGGACTCCAAGTCCTAGTAGGTTTCCACCTAAAGAAGAAGGGGGAAGGAAGGGAGAGGGGGGTCATACCCCCAACCCCTTGTCCAATTCGGACTGGGCTTGGGGGCGCGCGCCACCTCCTGGCCGCTGCCTCTCCTTCCCACTAAGGCCCATCAACTCTCCGGGGGGGTCCTGTAACCTCCCGGTACTCCAGAAAATACCCGAACTTCTCCGAAACCATTCCGATGTACGAATATAGCCTTCCAATATATCAATATTTATGTCTCAACCATTTCGAGACTCCTCGTCATGTCCGTAATCTCATCCAAGACTCCAAAAAAACTTCGGTCATCAAAACACATAACTCATAATACAAATCGTCATCGAACGTTAAGCGTGCGGAGCCTATGGGTTCAAGAACTATGTAGACATGACCGAGACACATCTCTGATCAATAAACAATAGTGGAACCTGGATGCTCATATTGGCTCTTACATATTCTATGAAGATCTTTATCGGTCAAACCACATAACAACATACGTACGTTGTTCCCTTTGTCATCGGTGTGTTACTTGCCCGAGATTCGATCGTTGGTATCATCATACCTAGTTCAATCTCGTTACTGGCAAGTCTCTTTACTCGTTTTGTAATGCTTTATCCCGCAACTAACTCATTAGTCACATTGCTTGCAAGGCTTATAGTGATGAGCATTACCGAGAGGGCCAAGAGATACCCCTCCGATACACGGAGTGACAAATCCTAATCTCGATCTATGCCAACCCAACAAACACCTTTGGAGACACATGTAGAGCATCTTTATAATCACCCAGTTACATTGTGACGTTTGATAGCACACAAGGTGTTCCTCTGGTATTCAGGAGTTGCATAATCTCATAGTATGAGGAACATGTATAAGTCATGAAGAAAGCAGTAGCAATGAAACTATAACGATCATAATGCTAAGCTAACGGATGGGTCTTGTCCATCACATCATTCTCCTAATGATGTGATTCCGTTTATCAAATGATAACACATGTCTATGGTTAGGAAACATAACCATCTTTGATTAACGAGCTAGTTAAGTAGAGGCATACTAGGGATACTATGTTTTGTTTATGTATTCACACATGTACTAAGTTTCTGGTTAATACAATTCTAGCATGAATAATAAACATTTATCATGAAATAAGGAAATAAATAATTACTTTATTATTGCCTCTAGGGCATATTTCCTTCATTATGAATCTTGTCTTTGATAGTACCAAAGTGAAATGGTCTGCTCTTTATCATACTAACCTATCTCACGAAGTTCCGTTAAGTTTTGTGTGATTGAAGTTTTCAAGTTTTGGGTGAGATGTCGATATGAGAAGAATAAGGAGTGACAAGACCCTAAGCTTCGGGATGCCCAAGGCACCCGAAGATAATATCCAAGGAAGATCCAAGCAACTAAGCTTGGGGATGCCCCTGAAGGCGTCCCCTCTTTCATGTTCAACATTATCGGTAACCTCACTTGGAGCTATATTTTCATTCGTCACATGATATGAGTTTTACTTGGAGCATCATTTTATTTTATTAGGATTTTCTTGCTGTTATTTAAAAAAATTGCATCGTTGTTTTCAATAAAAATGTCAAGGATGGCCTTTACCATGCTTATTTTGCAAGTCTACATGTTGTTGTTTCAAAACAGAAAGTTTATCGTTGTTGCAAAAATTCCCGAGAAAAGTCAGAATGTGATAAGATGTTGAAACTTTTTGCATAGTAATCTATAATAAATTTTATACAGTGTGGTAATTTTCCAGAATTGTTGGAGTTAGGGAAGTATGATGAATCTTGCATTCTTTATAGAGTGTACTATTTTGGCAGATTGCTGTTATGGTTGCATTGTTTGCATATGTTTGCTTGTTTAATGATTCTATTAGAGGATAGGAGTATTAAATATGAAGAGGCATTTAGTATGCAATGTTGAATAATAATTTTAGTGATTTTCTACAGTAGAGAATGATAAGGTTTTTGCATTGATTTATACTAACTTATCTCACGAGTTCTTGTTGAGTTTTGTGTGGATGAAGTTTGTGAGATTTAGGGAAACTGTGATATAAGAGGAATTAAGGAGACACAAAAGCTCAAGCATGGGGATGCCCAAGGCATCCCAAGCTAATATTCAAAGAAGTCTCAAGCATCTAAGCTTGGGGATGCCCCGGTAGGCATCCCACCTTTCTTCTTCAACAATTATCGGTTAGTATCGGTTGAGCCTAAGTTTTTTGCTTCCTCACATGAATTGTGCTATGCTTGGAATTTCATTCTATTTTGTTTTTCTTGCTCTTTATATAAAATACTTAGGGTTTAAAGTTTCTAAATAATAGAGAATCCACAATTAGCTACCCATTTGCTTAACTACTCGCTTGATCTTCACTTATAACTTCTTGGAGTAGCTTGTCATTTACTCTTGTGCTTCACTGATATCCTATGAGTAAATGAATTGCATATCATGAAGTTGAACTTATAAGTTCATATCATGCTTAGTGGTAGCTTCACATTGGGTTTAGAAAGTAAAATCTTTTGAAGCTTGACAATCACAATATTGGTCATACAAGCAATCCCTGAATAATTACTATAAGGAAGAGAACTTTCACATGCAAATACACTATCTTGGAAATCTTTTGTGATTGTGAACCCCATCCAAAATATTATATTGCCAAAATTATTGACGTTGGACAAGGAAGAAAACGTAATGATTTATGTTTGTTCATATTCGCATAGAAGTTATATTGTCATAGATCCTTCAACATGTGGTGCTTGCTCCGCATCTTTGCTAGCCAAAAATTCCGCACCAAGTAGAGATACTACTTGTGCATCCAAAAACCCTTTAACCCAAATCTTATTCTCAGAGTCCACCATACCTACCAAAGGATTGAGCAAGATCCGTCAAGTAAGTTGTCACCGGTGCAATAAGGCAATAAAATTGCTTCTAAAAGTGTTAGATCATTTCGTATAAGAGAAAATTAAGCGTTGTACGAACTTGTAATGGCAAAGCATAAAAGTGATAGACTGCATAATAAAGGTTGCTATCATAAGGAGCAATATAACGTGACGTTCTTTCGCACTAAGGGGTTGATCATACAAACAAATAAGCGCATGGCAACCTCTGCTTCCCTCTCTGAAGGGCCTATCTTTTACTTTTCAGTATTTATTTTTATGCAAAGAGTCAAAGTTTTTCTCTCTATTCCTTTTTATTTTTCTCTTTTGGCAATCATCATGTGGTGAGGAAAGATATAGGCACATATTTCCAGTTGGTATGGGTAGAATGAGTTATTATTGTTGACATCACCCTTGAGGTGAATACTTTGGGAGGCGAAATTATAAGCCCCTATCTTTCTATGTGTCCGGTTGAAACGTTTTGCTCATGTGTATGCGGTGAGTGTTAGCAATCATAGAAGGCTATATGATGGTTGAGTATGTGGAGCTCTTACTTAGACTCTGTTGAATAAGTTGAATTGCAATTGTTTGGTGACTAAGAATATAGGTTGTTGAGTTTCAAGAGAATTCATTGTTTGAACCTTAACATGTGAATTGGTTGCTACTGTGTCATGATGAGTTTTATGAGAAAGAGTTGTTGTTATGATGCTAGGGAAAGTGATTGAAATTATCATTGATCAAACTTATGCACTTTGCTAGAATTCACACTTCATAAATTATTTCTCTAATCATTTACCTACTCGAGGACGAGTAGGAATTAAGCTTGGGGATGCTAATACGTCTCCAACGTATCTATAATTTATGAAGTATTCATGCTGTTATATTATCATTCTTGGATGTTTTACAATCATTTCAAAGCAACTTTATATCATTTTTTGGGACTAACTTATTGACCCAGTGCCCAGTGCCAGTTGCTGTTTTTTGCTTGTTTTTTTACATCACAGGAAATCAATATCAAACGGAGTCCAAACACTGCGAAACTTTTTGTGGATTTTTATGGACCAGAAGACCACTAGTGGGCCAGAGCAGCACCTGGGGGTGCCTCGAGGGGAGCACAAACCACCAGGGCGCGCCTGGGCCCCCAGGCGCGCCCCGGTGGGTTGTGCCCACCTCGGTGGCCTCCCGCACCCCCTCTTCTCCCTATAAATTCTCAAATATTCCAAAAACTTTCATGAAGACCCTAGATCAGAAGTTCCGCCGCCGCAAGCCTCTATAGCCACTAAAAACCAACCGGGAGCCTGTTCCGGCACCCTGCTAGAGAGGAGATTATCACCGGTGGTCATCTTCATCATCCCGGCGGCCACCACGATGAGGAGGGAGTAGTCCACCCTTAGGTCTGAGGGTTTGTACCGGTAGCTATGTGTTTAATCTCTCTCTCTCTCTCTCTCTCTCTCTCTCTCGTGTTCGTGAGATGTCACGATCTTCATGTATCATGGGCTTTGTTAACATAGATGGATCATATGATGTTTCTCCCCTCTCTACTCTTGTTGTGATGAATTGAATCTTTACCCTTTGAAGTTTTATCTTGTCGGATTGAATGTTCAGATCTGAGAACACATGATGTATGTCTTGCGGTATGAATACTTGAGGTGATGATATGTCTCCAACGTATCTATAATTTTTTATTGTTCCATGCTATTATATTATCCATCTTGGATGTTTTACATGCTTTTATATGCTATTTTATATGATTTTTGGGACTAACCTATTAACCTAGAGCCCAATGTCACTTTCTGTTTTTTCCTTGTTTTTGAGTTTCGCAGAAAAGGAATATCAAACGGAGTCCAATTGACCTAAAAATTTACAGAGATTATTTTTGGACCAGAAGAAGCCCATGGAGCATCGGAGATGGACCAGAAGAGTCTCGAGTCAACCACGAGGGTGGAGGGCGCGCCCTACCCCCTGGGCGCGTCCCCTACCTCGTGGCTGACTCAGGGACCCCCCCCCTGACTTGTTCCTGACGCCAACACCTCTTATATATCCCCAAACTTCTATAACAGAACCTAGATCGGGAGTTCCGCTTTCGCAAGCCTCTCTAGCCACCAAAAACCAATTGGGACCCTATTCTGGCACCCTACCGGAGGGGGGAATCATCACCGGGGGTCATCTTCATCATCTCGGCGCTCTCCATGACGAGGAGGGAGTAGTTCACCCTCGGGGCTAAGGGTATGTACGAGTAGCTATGTGTTTGATCTCTCTCTCTCTCTCTCTCGTGTTCTTGAAATGGCACGATCTTGATGTACCGCGAGATTTGCTATTATAGTTGGATATTATGATGTTTCTCCCCCTCTACCTTCTTGTAATGGATTTAGTTTTCCCTTTGAAGTTATCTTATCAGATTGAGTACTTAAGGATTTGAGAACACTTGATGTATGTCTTGCATGTGCTTATCTGTGGTGATACTGGGATATTCACGTGATCCACTTGATGTATGTTTTGGTGATCAACTTGCGGGTTCAGTGACCTTGTGAACTTATGCATAGGGGTTGGCACAAGTTTTCGTCTTGACTCTCCAGTAGAAACTTTGGGGCACTCTTTGAAGTTCTTTGTGTTGGTTTGAATAGATGAATCAGAGATTGTGTGATGCATATCGCGGATACTTGAGGTGACATTGGAGTATTGATGTCTACTACACAACCTTCTTCTTGTAGACGTTGTTGGGCCTCCAAGCGCAGAGGTTTGTAGGACAGTAGCAAATTTCCCTCAAGTGGATGACCTAAGGTTTATCAATCCGTGGGAGGTGTAAGATGAAGATGGTCTCTCTCAAACAACCCTGCAACCAAATAACAAAGAGTCTCTTGTGTCCCCAACACACCCAATACAATGGTAAATTGTATAGGTGCACTAGTTTGGCGAAGAGATGGTGATACAAGTGCAGTATGGATGGTAGATATAGGTTTTTGTAATATATAAAAACAGCAAGGTAACTAATGATAAAAGTGAGCACAAACGGTATTGCAATGGTAGGAAACAGGGCCTAGGGTTCATACTTTCCCTAGTGCAAGTTCTCTCAACAATAATAACATACTTGGATCATATAACTATCCCTCAACATGCAACAAAGAGTCACTCCAAAGTCACTAATAGCGGAGAACAAACGAAGAGATTATTGTAGGGTACGAAACCACCTCAAAGTTATTCTTTCTGATCGATCTATTCTAGAGTCTGTAGTAAAATAACACGAAGCTATTCTTTCCGTTCGATCTATCATAGAGTTCGTACTAGAATAACACCTTAAGACACAAATCAACCAAAACCCTAATGTCACCTAGATACTCCATTGTCACCTCAAGTATCCGTGGGCATGATTATACGATATGCATCACACAATCTCTGATTCATCTATTCAACCAACACAAAGTACTTCAAAGAGTGCCCCAAAGTTTCTACCGAAGAGTCAAGACGAAAACGTGTGCCAACCCCTATGCATAGATTCCCAAGGTCACGGAACCCGCAAGTTGATCACCAAAACATACATCAAGTAGATCACATGAATATCCCATTGTCACCACAGATAAGCACGGCAAGACATACATCAAGTGTTCTCAAATCCTTAAAGACTCAGACCGATAAGATAACTTCAAAGGGAAAACTTAATCCATTACAAGAGAGTAGAGGGGGAGAAACATCATAAGATCCAACTATAATAGCATAGCTTGCGATACATCAAGATCATACCACCTCAAGAACACGAGAGAGAGAGATCAAACACATAGCTACTGGTACATACCCTCAGCCCCGAGGGTGAACTACTCCCTCCTCGTCATGGAGAGCACCAGGATGATGAAGATGGACACCGGTGAGGGATTCCCCCTCCGGCAGGGTGCCGGAACAGGCTCCCAAGAGGTTTTTGGTGGCTACAGAGGCTTGCGGCGGCGGAACTCCCGATCTATTGTGTTCCTCGATGTTTTTAGGGTATATGGACATATATAGGCGAAAGAAGTCGGTCAGGGGAGCCACGAGGGGCCCACAAGGGTGGGGGCATGCCTAGGGGGTACGGCGCGCCTCCCTGCCTCGTGGCTTCCTCGTTGCTTCCCTTACGTGCACTCCAAGTCTCCTGGATTGGTTCTGTTCCAAAAACAACTCTCCTGAAGGTTTCATTCCGTTTGGACTCCATTTGATATTCCTTTTCTTCGAAACACTGAAATAGGCAAGAAAACAGCAATTTGGGTTGGGCCTCCGGTTAATAGGTTAGTCCCAAAAATGATATAAAAGTGTAAAGTAAAGCCCATAAACATCCAAAACGGGTAATATAATAGCATGGAACAATAAAAAATTATAGATACATTGGAGACGTATCAAGTATCTAGGTGACATTAGGGTTTTGGTTGATGTGTGTCTTAAGGTGTTATTTTACTACGAACTCTAGGGCTGTTTGTGACACTTATAGGAATAGCCCAATGGTTTGATCGAAAAGAATAACTTTGAGGTGGTTTCGTACCCTACAATAATCTCTTCGTTTGTTCTCCGCTATTATTGACTTTGGAGTGACTCTTTGTTGCACGTTGAGGGACTTTTATATGATCTAATTATGTTATCATTGTTGAGAGAACTTGCACTAATTGGTCAAAAAAAAGAGAGAACTTGCACTAGTGAAAGTATGAACCCAATACCGTATTCGCTCACTTTTGTTACTTGCTACCTTGATGTTTTTATATTTTCATATTACAAAAACCTATATCTACCATCCATATTGCACTTGTATCACCATCTCTTCACCGAACTAGTGCACCTATACAATTTACCATTGTATTGGGTGTGTTGGGGACACAAGAGACTCTTTGTTATTTGGTTGCAGGGTTGTTTGAGAGAGACCATATTCATCCTACGCCTCCCATAGATTGATAAACCTTAGGTCATCCACTTGAGGGGAAATTTGCTACTGTCCTACAAACCTCTGCACTTGGAGGCCCAACAACGTCTACAAGAAGAAGGTTGTGTAGTAGACATCAAGCTCTTTTCTGGCGCCATTGCCGAGGAGGTTAGTGCTTGAAGGTATATCTTTAGATCTTGCAATCGAATCTTTTAGTTTCTTGTTTTATCACTAGTTTAGTCTATAAAAGAAAACTAAAAATGGAATTGATGTTGCCTCATATGCTTCGTCTTTATCATGTCTTTTTTGAAAATGATGGAAAGGAAAATTGTGCTCAATTGTTAGAAGAAGAAGTCTATAAAATGTTTGGCACTAAATATTTGAATGATGAGCATGATTGCAATGTTGTTAGTATGAATTCCTTGAATATCCATGATGCTAATGATATGCAAAACCACAAGCTTGGGGATGCTATGTTTGATGCAGTTGATATTTTTAGTCCCCTAAGTTTTGATGAGAATATTTATTATGATGAAAGCATGCCTCCTATTTATGATGATTATATTGATGAAAGTGGGTTTGGAAGAGTGTCAACTTTAGGAAGTAATGGTCCCACTATTTTGTAGGGTGTTTAATCTTATTGTGATAATTATGAAAGTGGATTTGGAGGGGTCATGACTTTATTTAGTGGTGAATCCACTATTTCGGAAGAGGTTCCAATTGATTATGAGAACAAAGTTGCTATTTATGATGATTATTGTGATGACATGTATGCTATAAAGAATAATGATAACCATGAAACTTGTCATCTTGATTTTAATTTTCAATTGGATTATGCCTCACATGATAATTATTTTGTTGATTTTGCTCCCACTACTATTCTGAATGAGAAGAAATTTGCTTATGTGGAGAGTAATACAATTTATATGCTTGTGTATCATGAAAATAATGCTTTATGTGATGGTTATATTGTTGAATTCATTCATGATTCTACTGAAAATTATTATGAGGGAGGAATATATGCTTGTAGGAGTTGCAATAATATCAAGTTTCCTCTCTATGTGTTGAAAGCTTTGTAGTTATGCTTGTTTTGTCTTCCTATGCTAGTTGATTCTTGTTCCCATAAAATGTTTGCTCACAAAATCCCTATTCATAGGAAGTGGGTTAGACTGAAATGTGTTAGTCATATGCTTCATGATGCTCCCATTATGTTTCAATTCTTATCTTTTATACGAGCATCATTGGCATCATCATGCCTAGCTAGAAAGGCATTAAAGAAAAGCGCTTGTTGGGAGACAACCCAATATTTACCCCTACTGTTTTTGTGTGTTCACAAGATTAAGAAACTGTAGTAATCATGTTTAATAGCTTTTATTTCAATAAAGTTCCAAGTAAAGCCTTTGGGATAGTGTGGATGATAGTTGACTTGATTCTGTGCAAAAACAGAAACTTTTGTGCTCAGTCCAGGAAATTTTAAAATTCACTGGAACTTGATTTTGATGTGAATTTTTTACAAACGATTGATATACAAATTTCCTAGATTTTCCTAATTTTTCAGAATTTTTGGAGTTACAGAAGTATGGAAAGATTCCAAATTACTACAGACTGTTCTGTCTTTGACAGATTCTGTTTTCTATGTGTTGTTTGCTTATTTTGATGAATCTATGAGTAGTATCGGAGGGTATGAACCATGGATAAGTTGGAATACAGTAGATATAACACCAATATGAATTTAGAATTAGTTCACAATGGTACCTAAGTGGTGATTTATTTTCTTATACTAAGGAGCTTACGAGTTTTCTGTTGAGTTTTGTGTTGTGAAGTTTTCAAGTTTTGGGTAAAGATTCGATGGACTATGGAATAAAGAGTGGCAAGAGCCTAAGCTTGGGGATGCCCAAGGCACCCCAAGGTAATATTCAAGGACAACCAAAAGCCTAAGCTTGGGGATGCCCCGGAAGGCATCCCCTCTTTCGTCTTCGTCTATCGATAACTTTACTTGAGGCTATATTTTTATTCACCACATGACATGTGTTTTGCTTGGAGCGTCTTGTATGATTTGAGTCTTTGCTTTTTAGTCTACCACAATCATCCTTGTTTTACACACCTTTTGGGAGAGACACGCATTAATCGTGATTTATTAGAATACTCTATGTGCTTCACTTATATCTTTTGAGCTAAGCAATATTGCTCTAGTACTTCACTTATATCTTTTTAGAGCACGACGGTGGCTTTATTTTATAGAAATTTATGAACTCTCATGCTTCACTTATATTATTTCTAGAGTCTTTTAGAACAGCATGGTAATTTTCTTTGGTTATAAATTTAGTCCTAATATGATAGGCAGGGATATAATAAAAACTTTCATATAAAGTGCATTGAATACTATGAGAAGTTTGATTCTTTATGATTGTTTTGAGATATGAAGATGGTGATATTAGAGTCATGCTAGTGGAGTAATTGTGAATTTGAGAAATACTTGTGTTGAGGTTTGTGAATCCCGTAGCATGCACGTATGGTGAACCGTTGTGTAACAAATTTGGAGCATGAAGTATTTCTTTGATTGTCTTCCTTTCTGTGGAGGTCGGGATCGCACGAAGGTTAACTCCCACCGACCCTTCCCCTAGGAGCATGCGTGTAGTGCTTGGTTTCGATGACTTATCGATTTTTGCAATAAGTATGTGAGTTCTTTATGACTAATGTTGAGTCCATGGATTATACGCACTCTCACCCTTCCACCATTGCTAGCCTCTCTTGTGCCACGCAACTTTTGCCGGTACCATACACCCACCATCTACCTTCCTCAAAACATCCACCGTACCTACCTATTATGGCATTTCCATAGCCATTCCGAGATATATTGCCATGCAACTTTCCACCGTCCTGTTTCTTATGACACGTTTCGTCATTGTCATATTGATTTGCATGATCATGTAGTTGACATCGTACTTGTGGCAAAGCCACCTTTCATAATTCTTTCATACATATCACTCTTGATTCATTGCACATCCCGGTACACCGCCGGAGGCGTTCACATAGTCATGTTTGTTCTAAGCATCGAGTTGTAATTTTTTGAGTTGTAAGTAAATAGAAGTGTGATGATCATCATTATTAGAGCATTGTCCCATGTGAGGAAATAAAAAAAGAAAAAAGAGAGGCCAAAGAATCCAAAATAAAAAAATAGGTCAAAGAAGCCAAAGAAAAAAGAGAAAAAATGAAAAAATGAGAAAAGAAAAAAATGAGAGAAAAAGAGAGAAGGGGCAATGTTACTCCCTTTTCCACACTCGTGCTTCAAAGTAGCACCATGATCTTCATGATAGAGAGTCTCTTGTTTTGTCACTTTCATATAGTAGTGTGAATTTTTCATTATAGAACTTGGCTTTTATATTCCAACGATGGGCTTCCTCAAATGCCCTAGGTCTTCATGAGCAAGCAAGTTGGATGCACACCTACTTAGTTTCTTTTTGAGCTTTCATACACTTATAGCTCTAGTGCATCCGTTGCATGGCAATCCCTACTCACTCACATTGATATCTATGATGGGCATCTCCATAGCCCGTTGATACGCCTAGTTAATGTGATACTATCTCCCTCTTTTTTTTTCTCCACAACCACCATTCTATTCCACCTATAGTGCTATGTCCATGGCTCATGCTCATGTATTGCGTGAAAGTTGAAAAAGTTTGAGAATACTAAAGTATGAAACAATTGCTTGGCAGAAACTGGGGTTGTGCATGATTTGAGTATTTTGTGGGACGAAGATGGAGCATAGCTAGACTATATTATTTTGTAGGGATAAGCTTTCTTTGGCCATGTTATTTTGAGAAGACATAATTGTCTTGTTAGTATGCTTGAAGTATTATTGTTTTTATGTCACTATTAAACTTTTGTTTTGAATCTTTCGGATCTGAACATTCATGCCACAATAAATAAAATGACATGGATAAATATGCTAGGTAGCACTCCACATCAAAAATTCTGTTTTTATTGTTTACCTACTCGAGGACGAGCAGGAATTAAGCTTGCGGATGCTTGATACGTTTCCAACGTATCTATAATTTTTGAACTGATCCATGCTATTATATTGTCCATCTTGGATGTTTTATATGCATTTATATGCTATTTTATATGATTTTTGGGACTAACCTATTAACCTAGAGTCGAGTGCCAGTTTCTGTTTTTTCCTTGTTTTTCAGTTTCAAAGAAAAGAAATATCAAACGGAGTACAATTGACCTGACAATTTACAGAGATTATTTTTGGACCAGAAGAAGCTCACGGAGCATCGGAGATGGACCAGAAGAGTCCCGAGTCAACCACGAGGGTGGAGGGCACGCCCTACCCCCTGGGCGCGCCCCCTACCTCGTGGCTGATTTAGGGACCCTCCTGACTTGTTCCCGACATCGACACCTCTTATATATCCCCAAACTTCCAGAACATAACCTAGATCTGGAGTTCCGCCGCCGCAAGCCTCTGTAGCCACCAAAAACCAATTGGGACCCTATTCCGGCACCTTGCCAGAGGGGGAATCATCACAGGTGGCCATCTTCATCATCCCGGCGCTCTCCATGACGAGGAGGGAGTAGTTCACCCTATGGGCTGAGGGTATGTACGAGTAGCTATGTGTTTGATCTCTCTCTCTCTCTCTTTCTCTCGTGTTCTTGATATGGCACGATCTTGATGTACCGCGAGATTTGCTATTATAGTTGGATCTTATGATGTTTCTCCCCCTCTACCTTCTTGTAATGGATTGAGTTTTCCCTTTGAGGTTATCTTATTGGATTGAGTCTTTAAGGATTTGAGAACACTTGATGTATGTCTTGCATGTGCTTATCAGTGGTGACAATGGGATATTCATGTGATCCACTTGATGTATGTTTTGGTGATCAACTTGCGGGTTCAGTGACCTTGTGAACTTATGCATAGGGGTTGGCACAACTTTTCATCTTAACTCTCTGGTAGAAATTTTGGGGCACTCTTTGAAGTTCTTTGTGTTGGTTTGAATAGATGAATCTGAGATTGTGTGATGTATATCGCGGATAATTGAGGTGACATTGGAGTATCTAGGTGACATTAGGATTTTGGTTGATGTGTGTCTTAAGGTGTTATTTTACTATGAACTCTAGAGTGACTCTTTGTTGCATGTTGAGGGACTATTATATGATCTAAATATGTTATCATTGTTGAGAGAACTTGCACTAGTGAAAGTATGAACCCTAGGCCTTGTTTCGAAGCATTGCAATACCGTTTTCGCTCACTTATGTTACTTGCTACCTTGCTTTTTTTATATTTTGATATTACAAAAACCTATATCTACCATCCATATTGCACTTGTATCACCATCTCTTCGCCGAACTAGTGCACCTATACAATTTACCATTGCATTGCGTGTGTTGGGGACACAAGAGACTCTTTGTTATTTGGTTGCAGGGTTGTTTGAGAGAGACCATCTTCATCCTACACCTCCCACGGATTGATAAATCATAGGCCATCGACTTGAGGGAAATTTGCTACTGTCCTACAAACCTCTGCATTTGGAGACCCAACAACGTCTACAAGAAGAAGGTTGTGTAGTAGACATCAGTGACAACGGGGTATCATATTGATTCACTTGATATATGTTATGGAACTCAACTTGCAGATTCCCGAGGTGACATTGGGGTAATCTACATATAGGGGTTGATGCACGTTTTTATTATCTTTTCTTCGATAGAAACTTTGGGGTCTCCTTGTAGTTCTTTGTGTGGATTGAATATTATGATCATGAAGTTGTTTGATGCATATTGTAGAATTAACTCACGGATACTTGTGGTGACATTGGAGTATCTAGGTGACATTAGAGTTGGTTGATGTGTGTCATATGGTGTTATTTTAGTATGAACTCTAGGATAGATTGATCGGAAAGAATAGCTTTGAGGTGGTTTCGTACCCTACAAACAGTTTCTATCTTTTGTTCTCCGCTAATAGGCGGGAGTGATTCTTTATTGCACTTTGAGGGATAATCATATGATCCAACTATTTTAGCATTGTTGAGAGATTGCACTAGTGAAAGTATGCACCCTAGGCCTCATTTTCCATCATTGCAATACCGTTTGTGCTCCCTTTTACTATTTACTACCTTGCTATTTTTTATTGTTCGCACTACAAAAACTCATATCTACTATCCATACTACACTTTTATCACCATCTCTTCACCGAACTAGTGCACCTATACAATTTGCCATTGTATTGGGTGTGTTGGGGACACAAGAGATTTCTTGTATATTGCAGGGTTGCTTGAGAGAGACTATCTTCATCCTACACCTCCCACGGATTGATAAAGCTTAGGTCATCCACCTGAGGAGAAATTGCTACTGTCCTACAAAACTCTGCACTTGGAGGCCCAACACGAGTCTACAAGAATAAAGTTGCATAGTAGACATCAGTACTTTCTCTCGATTTTTCTCCACTGCGACCCATTAGCGGGTACTCTCAACTTCCCACCTTTCTTACAGTCTTCTCTGTGCCATCGCATCAACTTGGCATGTTCTTTGTTTGGGAACAAATGTTTGAACCGTGGTATTATAGGAGCATACCACATCACCTTGGCAAGAATCTTCTTCCTAGGGCGCTTGCCCTCGACATCACCAGGGTCACCGCGGCTGATCTTACAGCTCAATGCACCGCATACCAGGCACGCGTTCAAATCCTCGTACTCACCGCGGTAGAGGATGCAATCATTAGGGCATCCATGTATCTTCTGCACCTCTAATCCTAGAGGGAAGACAACCTTCTTTGCTTCGTACGTACTCTCGGGCAATTCGTTGTCCTTTGGAAGCATCTTCTTTAACATTATCAGCAAGTTTCCAAATCCCTTGTCAGATACACCATTCTCTGTCTTCCATTGCAACTATTCCAATGTGGTGCCCGGCTTTTTCTTGTCAGCTTCGCAATTTGGGTACAACAATTTCTTGTGGTCCTCTAACATGCGCTGCAACTTCAGCCTCTCCTTCTCACTTGCGCAGTTTCTCTTTTCATCGGCAATGGCCTGACCTAGATCATCAGCGGGCTCATCTGATGCCTCTTCTTCAGCTTCTTCCCCCATTGTTGTACCATCGTATTCAGGGAACCCATGGTCATTATAGTTGTCGCCGTCCTCTTCTTCTTCATTGTCTTCCATCATAACCCCTCTTTCTCCGTGCTTGGTTCAAACATTATAGTGGGGCACGAAACCAGACTCAAACAGGTGGACGTGAATGGTTCTTGACTTAGAGTAATTCCGGTCATTCTTACAGCCAGCACATGGACAAGACATAAAACCATCCGCTCGCTTGTTTGCCGCAGCCGCAAGCAGAAAAGTACGCACGCCATTAACGAACTGGGGAGAGCATCGGTCATCGTACATCCATTGTCGGCTCATCTTCATTACACAACACCGAAAAGACCAAATTAATACAAGTTCATACATAAAGTTCATACATACTTATTCTCATAAAACAACATACAAACTCTCTAGCTAAAGCATTTAAATGCAACAACAAATGCGATCAAGATCGCAACTAATATAACAATTGATCCAACAGCATAATGATACCAAACCTCATTATCAATGGCATATTTTCTAATCTTCAAGCGCATTTTCTCCATCTTGATCTTGTGATCATCGACGACATCGGCAACACGCAAATCCAATTCTTCTCCTCCTCAATTCTTTTCAATTTTTCTTTCAAATACTCGTTTTCATTTTCAACTAAATTTAACCTCTCGACAATAGGGTTGGTTGGAATTTACGGTTCACATACCTCCTAGATAAAAATATCTATGTTAACTTGATGGGCATAATTTTTCATAAACACGAAATGTAACAAATAGATAAAAGAGAATATACCACATCCAAATCATAAACTGGACGAGGGCCGACGGGGACAGATATCAATACCATGGCACTATGTATAACAAACAACGTACGGGTAAGATAATTATACAAGTAACTATATATCTAAGTCACACAAACATGATTTTTTATATATATAAAAAAGATAGGAACAAGAGGCTCACCACAAGGTGGTGCCGGCGACAGAACGGTGCAGGCGATCGACGGTGGTTAGGACGGAGACGGGAAGGCACTAAGTAAACCACACCTACATATGCAAACTAAGAGTTATTTTAAGCTGAAATTGCATATATATCAAATAAACTACCACATATAATTCCTCCCAAACTAAAATCCACAAATCACTATACTTATAGAGCATTGCAAGAGCTGATCTAGCCATGAGAGATGAAAGGACAAAGTTGCTAACCTTTGTGATCACTTGGATGGATGGGGTGCCTTCAAATCTTGACAAATTTTGTCAAAAATGAAGGATGAGCTCGAGAGGAGAGGAAGAAAATAGAAAGGAGAGGAAAGGGGAAGAACAGAGAGCTCGGGCTCGACGACGGATTTACATAGGATGATCTTTAGTCCCGGTTGGTTATACAAACCGGGACTAAAGGTGCATCTCTAGCCCCGGTTCGTGCCACGAACCAGGACTAAAGGTGTTGGTGGGGCCGCAGCCTGACACCAGCCTGCCACCACCTCTTTAGTCCCGGTTCGTGGCATGAACTGGGACTAGTGAGCACCGCCCACCTTGCCATTGGAACTGGCACTAATGATCACATTAGTGCCCGTTCATTTACAAACCGGGACTAATGAGCTGAACATTAGGCCGTTTTTCTACTAGTGTTTATCATTCCACATTTACCCTAGTTTGCTTCTTCCTCATTCTTCATTGCTCTACTTGTTGTAGGGCAGCGATCCACGTGGCCTAGGGGCGTAGGTGGACTTATGGCAGACCATAGCCATTGTGTGGCCTGACAGGTCCCTCCCAGGCATGCGAGGTTTCGGGTCCTCAGAAGGCCTCGCCGGCGTGTCTAGCGCACCGCACTCTCGACGAGGCTCCTACTCCGAGGTGTCATGCGTATCAAGCTTGACACCGAGAGTTCGCGGTGATGCTCGGCTGTGTCGAGGTGGAGATGGAATCATGGTTTTTTGTCATCCCATTTCTTTGGTTCAATTGTCAGAATGTTGTGGCCTAACTTCATCACTATCACATGTTCAGCATTTGCAGCACATGTGTGGATCATGGAGTGCACTTGGGACCGGCACCCTTGCGCCAAGGCGCATTACCTACTTTTTACTTAACTACTATTGCTATAAATATTCTACTAAGCATTGTATTTTGATGCATTCTATTGAACCAGCTCATTCCATCAGAGATACTAGCTGCTGGATCACTGCCTTACACAAGCACTGCGCACTACACTTTCTAATGTAAATCTTCCTGGACAGCCGACCCACATCCTAATGCAAATTAGTTCCTAGAAAACCAACTTGAAGATCATTATCCTGTAGGTTGACTATACCTTGGTTTTGGTGGTCTTTGATGTTTGTGATCTATACCTCTGCGGCTGCTGTGATATCCTTTGGGTGTACTAAAGCATTTATATAGAGTTTTTGAAAGCCTGCTAAAGTCCTATTGATTGTGTTCCTGCAACTCAGATCACCAAAGGGATGTCTTATAAAAATTAAGAGAATAACTAATTGTGTATGCTATTTATTTGTGTTCTTTTTGTGCGATTCAGATGATGCATACTTGAATTATCATTGAATTGTGTGTCCATTGCTATTGAGGCCTAATGAAAACTTTGTATTATATCATTGGTAAATTTGCTTCTTTTGAGAAGGTTCTCTTAAGGATAGGTCATGATCATGTATAGGGCGCTGCATGAGCTTGGGTCAGGGGGGGTGCGGCAAGTCACACTTGCTATCTAGTCTTAGTGCATAGAAGTTGAAAAGAAGAAACATGGCATGTATTCCCAAAGAAAGTACTCAAAATAAGAATAATCTGCAAGCGGT